>NC_056756.1:1537500-1845000 GCF_018687715.1 Carya illinoinensis
AATATTGTTACTTTATACATGATTATCAAATATATATTCAGTCACATATTATAGTTATGGGAATAAACATTGTAGGTAGTAATGGTGATATCTGGAAAAAGAGGCCGGAGGGGAAGAATTAGACCTCGACGTCCGCTAATAGTAGCGAGCCCTAGTGATGAAGCTCCAGTTCAGGTGCCTCCAACAAGGAGCCTAAGGGATTATGTCAATCCCATATTTAATGCATCAACTGGAGCAGTACCAGCAGTTTCTGAAGAAGTTCCAGATTTGGTGCTTCAACCGAGTAGCCTAAGAGATGAGGAGGATACTTATGTTGATGCCTCACAGGAAGCACCACCAGCAGTGGGCATAGAAGAGTCTCAACCTGCAGTTGAACAGCAGGAAAGTATTGAGGGGGCCAACAGCACAGGTTTGTCAGTACAGTATGCTTGGTTTGCATTCATAACATGTAAATAAGCTGGTTCTACTTGTTGTAATTAGTAGTGAACCAGCTATCCTATTTAACTA
The DNA here is from genome assembly GCF_018687715.1 of Carya illinoinensis. Classification (NCBI taxonomy): domain Eukaryota; kingdom Viridiplantae; phylum Streptophyta; class Magnoliopsida; order Fagales; family Juglandaceae; genus Carya; species Carya illinoinensis. Next base: position 1,538,008 of record NC_056756.1, read on the forward strand.
GTTTATTTATGTTATTCACAGTTACAGTGCCACCCATTAAAAAAAGAGACAGAGGGCCTGCTAAGGGTACTATGTTTGAGAGGTTACGAAAGATGGGGAAGATCCCATTAAATATAAAGGATGGGCATAGAGGCCCATCATGCGAAAATGCCACAATATTCACTAGTCGGGTGAGTTGGATTATAAGAGTACATGCTGATATGAGACATGCAAGTTGGAGTGTGATAGATGAGAAGGAGAAGCACGAGCTCATCAATCGTGTTAGAGTAGGGGACTTTCATTTTGTGGTTTATGTTGTTATTTATGAACAACTTGGTTATAGTACATTTCGAATGAGGGTTTGAATGTGATCATTTATTACTATTGTCTATGCAGGCTGACTTCGTGTTGGATTGGAGTAGAGACAATCATCGCGAAGCTGTAGTAAACACACTAGTTGATAGGTACAACGCTTACCACTATGAATTACACAAACATTACAAGAAATTTGATTCGCATGAGGAGGCATTAGCTGGTCGGAAGGAATGGGTGGAGCCACACGTATGGGAGTGGCTATGTGAAATGTGGGCCAGCCCCAAATTCAAGGTTTGGGACTCTGGTTTTATAATTAGTTACAATTTGAGTCCATACAATTGGGTCCAGTTTTTTTCATCCATCACCAAATAAATATGTATTTATTTGTAAATACACTTTCAGGAGATCTCATACATAACGCTAAGTGCATGACAATAACAAATGGGTGTCATATTTCAGGAGCAATCTCGTAGGAACAGTAACAACAGGAAAAAACAGAAGATTAAACATACAAGTGGGAGGAAATCATTTGTTAGGCTTATGGAAGAGAGGGTAAGCTAGATGTTTCTTTGTAGAAGTGAGTCCTATGTGTTATGGATTCATTATTGTTTGTGAGGCTTAACTAACTAGATCATGTTTATTTGAAGGGTGAGGAGGCTTGTAATATGATAGAGTTTTACAAAGAAACACACTGGTCCAATAAGAAGGGTAAATGGATCAATGTAGCTAGTGAACACAATTATGTGAGTTAACTTAATTTCCCTCTGATTTCTAATTATTTAATGGGCTTATGCATGGCAGATTTATAAATAGCATTTACGGTGTTATTGTATTTTCTTTCAGAATCTGATGCTTGAGAGGTTGGGTGAGAAAGAAACTGAAGAGGATGTTGAACTCGACAATGGTGATGTTTTCAAAGAGGTGTTGGGGTTCAAATCTGGCTACGCACTAGGTCTGGGCCACTCTGTCATACCTGAGCCCTCCCCATTTCTGAAAAAGAACAAGGTATTCAAACGTATAGCTGAGGAGAATGAAAGGAATAAGGAATCTGCTGACTTATATAAGAGTAAACTAGAAGCACTGCTGGGTGATATGGCTGAGCTGCGAAAACAGTTTTCTGAGCATGACAAACAAATCACCGCCATATCCTCACATTTGGGGTCAAGTAGGGAGTCTCAACAAGAGACTCAAGGAGATTTATAAAATTCCTAATATATTGTAAATGTTTTTTGAAGAAGGTCATGGGGATATAACTAGTTTTTGTTCCCCCTATCGCTTTTTGAAACAATTATAATGTATTTATTTTGATCAACTGTGGGGAAAGGTTGGGGGTCATGTTTTGTAAAAAAAGGGATGGGAGGTGTTCCATGTAAGTGGACACAGGTTTTTGTTTTGGTGAGGCCATAAACTACTTTAATATGGGAATGGGTACTAGATGTGTAGATGTGTAATGCATCAGGTGATGGTTTGCTGCTGAATGAGTGAGTATATATTTCAAAAACACTATGAAGTAGTGTTTGGAAGTTCCTGGATATTTGTAAAATGATTGGGTACAGTTAAATGCTAATCATTTTGATTTTTAATTTTCAGGGAAACACAAGTAGTGCATCAATGGATCTGCATATAAGGGTTCCAGCAGGTCTATTTTTTTTTGGTGATGGAAGGCATTATTGGAAAGTCATGGAAGTAACATTGTTTGGCAACCACCATGCGAAGTGACCTATATAAGGTAATTGGACAAGTTCCAGATTGGGTGATGGTAGCTTAAACTTTCTGTCAAAATTAATGGTTTATGTAATCTGAATTTTGATATTTTCAATCAATAGATGATGTTATATGCTCCTTAGGGTAGTTAGTGAACAATTTGATTATTAGAAATCATTGCACTTTGTTTTAGGAAAATGCATCTGCTTAGAAAATGACTAGTGGGTTAATACACATAATTAGGTGGAGTATGAATTGGGGGGGAACCACAGTAATTATCTGTATTTAGAGAATAAGCCACCTTCATATGATAAAAGAGATCAAAATTGGTGGTTCATATTGTAACCCACATCAGATTATAACATTTTGAAGTCCAGATTTGGCCTATATATATGTTAAAATTGGAAAGGTTAGAGTGAAAAGGTTTAAAATTCAGCAGAAAATTAAGACTCATGATATTATATCAGAATCTGAATGAGGAATCCACATGCATCCTCAAAAATCCTCTACAATTCACGTGCACTGTAACTCACTGGGTCACTCACTAGAGTTGTATGGCAAGTTAAGCAACTACCATAATAACTGGATGTGTCATCTTTGTCCGATGACTTTGGTTATGATTGGTTGTGAGAAAACATGTGTTGGAGCTGTAATGAATCCTCATTGGACACAGATAATCCCAGCTATATTTAAGTATGATTTTTGGTTGGTGCACATGAGCAAACCGGATTTTGAATGCAGCAGGATACCATAGGTAATTATATAACATTGAATTATGATGCTTGTAGCATTAATATAGCAACTTGATGAATATTGCTAGGTTTTGCATAATGTGCTGGAAAAAGGCAGCTTGAAGTTTTAATTTTTCAACAGCAAATGACCAACAAAAATATTAGGGATTACTAACTCAGCAGGTAACTGTTGATGGAAAAATATACATCTAAGAAGTATAGTTTAACTTTAGTTTGCAGGAATTCACAATTTATGAAAGAAAAACTAAACACCTCAATAGGCTTGTATTAGCACCTTAAATATATCATTTCATTATGATAGGTTAGGACTTGGCATTTACACAACAGAATCCCAATAAATTCTTCTGATGCTATATTGGCCAGTTCTTCCATATGGAAATGACATCTACATAGATATCATGTTGTAACACCAGTTATGAATGGATATGAAGGGTAATTGATAATAGCTTGCCATCACCTTCATTGTAGGGACTGCACCCTCTTGTATTTGGTGTCAATAACTGATAAAACTTTAATTGTTGGATAAAAACCTACTGATGCAGCAGGAATTTTCAGAATGCAATCATGGGATTGCATTCTAACATCCCTGGATGGAATATTTTTCATGAGCAGATATATTAATTAGTGCTAAGTAGGATGGTTCCTATGATTTTGTTGGCATTTGTTGAAGTTAGGTTGTTGATTCTCCTAGAATTGTAGGGCTACTACTGCTGCTGCAAGTGTTTTATTTAAATTCATAACATCATGTATGAATAAAGGTTTCAGGTCAATATTCATTCAGCCAGTGGATATTTTCTGGTATAGAGAGGCATGTGGGCATCAGGATCAGCTGGTAGTATCAAAGAAAAATGGTGAGATCAACCGTTACAAAAGTCATACCTGCTTTCAATGGAGCTACCAGTGAACTTTACGTTGGAGGGAGGTTATTCTGCTGGAAGTGTATCCCCTATCTACAAGAATTGTGTAGTTGTTGTATGCATTAATAGTTGTTGTTAAAAACGCTGATGACCCTCTTCTCCTTCCCACAGGGTAAACAGAGAATTTTCCATTTCCCTCAAAGACTATGATATTGGAACATTCCTGATCAATGTTGTAAATATATATATGGGGCAATAGTTTTTCATGGATTTGTTGTCTGTATCCCAGCACAGTTATGTTTAATGGGTTATTAGTTGTAAGAAACAGGGGAACGTAATTAAAGTATAATTATGCTTACATTGTTACCATTAATGTATTGTTGGTAAATGGTGAAGTCTAAACTTTTCAACTCATGGAGAATAACTCGTGGGTATCAAGATATAGTACAAGAATCCATAAAAGTTTCCTTGCCACAGGTTATTTCCATGTAAAATATAGGTATTACATGGCTTTTATTTATGGGGAAAAATCACCCACTTAAAATTCAACACATTTCCTAAAGGTATTTCTCATGGACAAATTTTTATTCCTAGGGGTGACGTTTTGTGGGGAAAAAAATAAACTCTTTGTTTATTAAGATTTTTCCCACGACAGTTTAATTCATGTAAATTATGTAATTCCCACCGAAAGCCATCATGGGTAATCAGCAAATACATGAATGGATCAGGGCTTATTTGCCACAAAACAAGTAGTGGCTAATAAGTATATCCACAAAATTCATTTGTCACTGTTGCTCCTTTCCCCACGAATTTTTAAGGCGGGAATTGCTTCATCACCCATGAGTACAACTTATGGGAAAAATATCATTGCAAAAGGGTAGCGCTGGTGGGAATTACTATATTGCCTATGAGTTGTACACGTGAGAATTATACATTTTCCCACGGATGGATCTAGTGGCATTATCTGTTTTACCCATGATATTGATAACAATTTTATTGGCTTTTGCGATGAAGTGTAGAGTTTTTAACCACGGAACATTCCGTGGTTAAAAACATTCAGTCCCCACCGAATAGAGTTATCATGGGAAATTGAAGCATTTGCGGCGAATTATACGCCACGAGACTCCCACGGGCAGAATTTGTGGGAAAAAGTATATCCCCGCCAAAAACTGCCTTTTTGCCACGAAAAGCCCCCCCGGGGAACGTGGGAATTTCTTGTAGTGACTTAATATTATATAGTGTATATAATTTTTACATATACTAATAATATTATTGAAAATATTATGTGTATATTTATATATTTCTAGAATTATCTGTTCGAACGAATATAAAACAGTTCGAATAGAAATAAACTATGTTCGAACGAATTTTTTTTGTTTGGAGGGAAAATTCACGCCAAATTATCGGTAGATGCTGGAGAATATTCTATTTTTTTTGTTCAAACGTTTATATTATTAGTTCGAACGGAAAAATATTGTGGGAAAAATTAGCGATTTTTTGAATTTTCGCATTCGAACTGCTAAAAAATCCGTTCGAACATAAATTCACATATTATTAACCCAATCATTTTACTTCATTTTCACTCGGATTGAAGTTTGAGAGAGAGCGTGACAGAAGCTTTGAGAGAGTGTTGTGGAGAGAGAGAGCTTGAAAGAAGTGAGAGAAAAGAGATTCTTGAGAGAGAAAAGACAAGGACAAGAGGTAATATGTTTTTTTTTTTTTGTTATTTTTCATTCCGATTTTCGTTTACAAGTATCTTGATATTTGTTGCATTTATTTGTTGGGATAGAACAACAGTTTAATGTGTTTTATGTGGATTGATATTTTTATTGGATTGCAAAAATTAGAGGTAAGTTTTTATAGTTTTCTAAGTTATTTAATATTTATATTTAGGGATAATCATATAGTTTTCAATATATTGTATTAAAATATACTGCAGTGTATGTGAAAATTGTATTTTGTGGTTCAGTTTTTTGCTATTTCGTGACTAGTTTTTGGCTTGGTCCCATTCGAACACTATGAATATCGTTCGAATTGAATTTTCTCCGTTCGAACGAAATCTAACTCGACCAGAATTCCGTTCGAACAGTTTGAGTGTTTGTTCGAACAGTACCAATTATTGAATATTTATAATGTAATTATAAAATACAATTATAATGTATAATTGTAAATATTTAAGTACTGTAATTAAATAGATTAATACTTAAAATCCAATTATACATTATTTAATTAAAGAATTATAATTTATTAGTGAAAATATTTAAGTACTCTAATTAAATATATTACTTAGTTAAAATATAATTATAAAATAATTAATTAAAAAATTATAATTAAATATTTAAAAATATTTAAGTGCTTTAATTAAATAGATTAATACTCTAAATACTCTTATAAAATATTTAATTAAATAATTATAATGAATTATTGAAAATATTTATGTACTCTAATTAAATATATTAGTTAGTAAAATATAAATATAAAATAATTAATTAAAAAATTATACTTAAATATTTGAAAATATTTAAGTACTCTAATTAAGATGATTAACATGATGGAATATACTTATACAATATTTAATTAAAGAATTATAATGTATAATTAAAAATATTTAAGTATTCTAATTAATACTTCATTTTATATATATAGATTAATACTTCATTTTATATATTTATTATAATTTTAAACAGATATGCCTCCTAAACGCAAAAGAACACATGAGACATCCCCACCACTTACTAACTCTCCATGCAATTCACCTGCCAACAATGGTTAGCCAACATCACTAGAACCAAAACAAGGTATTTTATCACTGTATAGTTTTTAAATAAAATAATTTAATTAAAATATATGTTTTAATTTTTGTATATATAGCTATTGTAAACCAGCACTGAGTTAGAGGCATTACGAGAGGTGTCTGCATAGAGAAAGTAAGGAAAGTGGGTAAATATATTTTTGTAAGTTTAAGTTTATTAATTCCATTGTCTAAATATATTTTTGTTACCCATACTAATTTTAATGTTTTTTTTTTGTAGGACAAGATGATATCTCTTATAGACACTGCTGCGGATCCATTTGATGAATCATCTGCCAACGATGCTCAAATATTTTCTCAAGTTCTTGGATCACGTTCTGAATATTTGAAGGAATTAGGAAGTTGCGTGAAGCCATCCTCAACATCGTCATCCTCTTCAAAAGTCAGATCAAATGATGACGAGACTAAAAGGTTAGAGAAAACTATACTTGAGATAGAATGATTGAGGTCGAAGGAAAATGTGTTGCTGATCCGATTAGATCAAGTAGCAGATTTAGAGGCAAGATTAGAAGAGATGCTACAATTAAACAACCAAAAAATGTTTGAACAATTCTAGTCAATGATATCCCAAAACCCTATGCCACCACTACCACCACAATCATAATTTATTTAATTTTTTTAATTGCTTTTATTTATGATGTTTGTAAACATTTGAACAATTGATGTATAGAGATTACAATTTTTATTAGTATGTTCTTTTTAATTAAATTTCATTTTGTTTGATCAATACCATTCGAACTTTAAATAACCCGTTCGAATGGTAAATTATCATTTATGCAAACATTTGAACAAAAACATATCCATTTGAACGAAAAAAAAACCCATTTGAACGTATCGAGAATTAATACAATCCGTGTGTTCGTTCGAACAATTAAATACTCATTCGAATAATGTTAGTTTTCAAAACTCCGTTTGAACAGAAGATTTCCATAACAGATTGTCTGTTCGAACAGTTAATATTTTTGTTCGAACAAAAGTCACTTAAAATGTGTTGGTTCAAACGCCTTAGTCAGATATGGTTTTTGGTTCGAATGAACATTTCATGTTGTTCGAATAAGAATTTTTTCATTCGAACTTGATTCTGAGACGACATTTTTGTCTCAAAAAATTTTTTCGTTCGAACGATTTCGACTGGTTCTGCCCAATTTCATCCCTAAAAGTACTTTTTGGAGACAAAAATCAATTTTTATCTCTGAAAAGTTTCTGAAACGAACTTTCTGAGACAAAATAGAGACAAAAATTTTTCTTCTCCAAAAACTTGTAGGGACGAAATTTGGATTTTTTGAGACAAAATTTTTTGTCTCAAAAAACCAATTATCTTGTAGTGAACCCCTCTAGATGATATTATATCAAATCAAGAAATAAAAGCCAAATAAATAAAACCACAATAAAAAGCCGAAGAATTATGAAAGAAACGTACAAAGCCATGAAATCGGTTCTACCTGCCGTTATTCCCAAGACTAAAAATCCAGCTGTGAGGTATTAACACCAACGTTCATATAAGAATAAAAAGATAACGGCAGCAAAGTAATTGAGAAGCCAACATTATCTCCTAGAGATCGGTTACTGACAATAAAAACAGGCTAAATAACTTCAAGCAATAAACCTTATATATAACTCAGAACGTCTAATAATCTAACGTAGAAGACATGCAATGGTAATATAGTATGAACACTTACAATTAACCAAAAAAAAAAAATAACGCCTACAAGTCTTCCCCCAACTTAATCAAATTAAAACAAATTATGAATAAAAGCTATTTATTAAAAAAAAATACTAACATTAAGTGATTAAGATTACCAAATATTAGAACAAACCAGCTCAAAATTTAAGCAAAACGTACAAAATAAAGGTTACACTGTTTCAGTGATATGTCAAATCCGAAACAATTTACATAATTCATGAATGATTAGATTCCGACAAAATATATAGAAGGAAAACTACTAAATATAAAAACCATTTCATTTTTCATGCTGTGTATATATAGTCGGTATAAATCTAGGTAGATTGTTTGGGCCCTTTGGATTCAATAACAAGTACTAGTTTGCTAATACTGAGAAGAAACTTGTATTAAAATATATATATATATATATATATATATTGGAAACTGGTTTATTACGATTTATAAATTGAGAAGCAGAATAATGAATAAAGCACCCTACTATTTCTTATAAGGTAATTTCACTTCCCACTTAATCAAAAGCTCTTCCGTCATAATCCAGTCCACTTTTCCCCTTCCAGTTTTGTAGACACAGAAACTTGAATTTGTATGTCTACATTGAATTACAAAATAAAGGTTATAGCATATTGTTCTACTATCAGTTGGTCTAATTCAACCCTAATGAATTGTAGCAAACTGAAAAATATCTCATACATTAATCTCAATTCTCTCACATTCTGGCGCCTTAGTGTTACAGACTTCATAATTATTAAAAGACTTACCTGCTATGTTTTTGTTGTTTTCTTGTAGTCAAAGTGTATAATTAGATCCCTCCATGTGCGATGATCAAATTCTTGGTTGCATGATTGTGCAGGCTCTTCCATATATACGTTGTACAGGGGAATCTTGGCCTATAACGAAGGAACGGGCATATTTTGAGGCTCTAGATCTGAGAGAGCATGGTCAATTTAGTCCAGAGCATATTACACACCATAGATGATTAAACTGCAGGTCGTTCCTCTTCAAAAGAGCCTACAAGTCGTTTAAGCTTAGAACCAGAAAAGGGATAAATTGTTTACTTTTCCAGTTTTGCTTATTTCCATTATTTTGATTCTTTGTAAATACTTATTATTTTTTTACTTAGCCAGCTGCTATTTTTAGTATAGAAACGGTTAGTTTGTTACAGAAACGTGTATATGTAGGACAAATTGTACAATGCTTATTACACAGAATATTTGAGAAAGCATTTTCCCTCATCCTTCGTGCACCTGCTCTTTGTTTTCCAGCTTCTTCTTTTCTTCTCTTTGATTCCTTACATGGCATCAGAGCCTTGAGAGCAACAATCATGGAGGTTTTTGAAGGATCCGATAGCTCATCAAACAGTCCCAATGTAACAGCCCGCTAGAAATTCAATTAAGGAATTTCTATTGACTTTAGGAACCTTGTGAAAACTCTGTAAGTTTACACGAATCGACTAATCGCATAAATTTTAGCCTGTCAACATAGTTAGTGTTATCACTCACTATGGTGCTAGAAATGCGATTTTAATTATTTGAGATAGTTAAAAGTGTCAGAATACATTATAGTCTACACCACTAGGCTTAATTAAATATTTAGAATTTTTCAGTACTAAGTTTATTACGTTTATTTTTGGAGTGAATAGTAACCTCGGTAAATGTACTGAGCGCAGTGTTTTCAAAATCATAGTGTGAAATGTCCAAATTAGGATAGCGATATTTTATTTGGACACTTGGCAAGATCTTAACCACACATAATGAATAGTATTACATACTTGGCACAAAGAGAAACCATTAGATGGAATTGTGAAGGAAATCAAGATGTGAGATCATGACACCTAAGCAAAATACACATTTGGAAAATATCTTAAAAATAGAGATTTAAAATACACATAGAAAAATTTTAGCCACCTTACTCTTCCAAGTCTACTCCACATTTGGAAAATATATTGAGCTGATTTTTATAGATATTATTGGATAGAATATTTTGAGATAATATTTTATAGATATTTTGGGTAGGAGAAAACCACACTCAACTCTCAACTCCAGCCTTATCATCTCCCTTATCTCTTCCATAAGCATCTCCAGCCATCACCCACGAACTTATCTTCATTTACACGTTTCTTTAAAAGAATATCAAACATTCTCTCTCGGACAGCTTTTAGGAGTTCTTTTGCATGCCCATTTCAAAGCTGTTTTAAGTGTTTTATCATAAAGTCTCCTTCATATAAGTTGTTCCTTTTTGAGTCTAGTTTACATGGATATCTTATTTGCCCCATTTGAAGATCATTTGGCCAGTCAAATATTGTGTAAACTATAGAAAGGTCATTCTGGGAGATAAACTGGAGAATATGTTATAGTTTGAAGTTTTTGACCAAGCTAATGGATAGATATTGGTCCGAAATTTTTATGGAGTATTGTTAACATGTATATATGACTATTGGTTGAGGATTTTTGCATGATTTAAGGTTTTGATGAAATATTTGCTTAGATTTAGAAACTTAGAAACTGGAAGAAGAAAAACAGTTTCTATTTTGAGAAAGTTTAACTCTTTGGTGGTCTAAACCTATTCTAATGACTTTGATAATTTTATTGGAGGATCCTAAGCATCTTATATACATGTTATATTATTATTTTGAAGATATTTGATGTTAGTTTCAAAGATATGAAATTTTATACAAAGAGATATTCAGATAAGCCAAAGTGTGGATGTTCTTGGCTAAATTTATGTTTTGGTTAATTTTTAACCATGTGATCTTGAATTAGAAGCTTATATATGTTTTAGGACATCTTTTTAAACCATGTGATGGTTTGGTTTGAAGATCACATATTTATAAGTCATAGATCAAAAGGTTGATCAAAACAAGTTAGAAACAAAAATCAATAGAAATAGCATATGAGAATTTCGGCCCTATGGAGTTTTAATAGTTGTGATTAGTTTTAAATTTTTCTAAATTGATATTTGAGTTGAGGATAAAATTTACATGAGGCATGTAAATTTTGGTGATTTTTGGAGTTAGTATGCAAAATCCTTAAGTTATGGGTAAAACGGTCATTTTCCTACATGTAGGAAGTAAAATGGAAATTTTACTCTTTAAGTTAGTATTTTTCCATATTTCAAATTATTAGTGATTTAGTACTAACTTTTAGAATCACTAATTACAGTTCCTCGTGATCGCGCTTGAGGTTTTATAAGAAATGCGGAGATCGAGGTAAGTTAGCTTTTAACTTACTAGCAGTCTACTGTGTATGTGTGCTAAGTAAAAGAACTATAGTGTATGTATGTGTGTTATCATATATGTCATGCCACGCCAAGTTATCACGTAATTGTTTATTATACAGAATTTATTCTGTCATCAATTTTTATCTGTTACATAATATATTCTGTTATGTATTACTGTACATTACAAGTACGTCATGCTAAGTATGCCATCTATTACATGTATGTCAAGTCATGTAATATTCACTGTTGCAAGTATGTCATGTTAAATATGTTGTCTATTATATGTTATGCCATGTTACGAAATGTTTCTATCTCAAGTTGGTCATGTATTTCAAGTTATGTTCAAGTCACGTTTCATCTTGAGTACATTATGTTTGTGTAGAATACATGGGGCCACAACAACTGTGGAGTATGTATTTTACTACAATTGTGATGCGTAGAATACATGGGGCCACAACAACTGTGGAGTATGTATTTACACGTAGAATACATGGGGCCACAACAACTGTGGAGTATGTATTTTTCATGTTAAGTCAAGTTTGTGTAGAATACATGGGGCCACAACAACTGTGGAGTATGTATTTACACGTAGAATACATGGGGCCACAACAACTGTGGAGTATGTATTTTTCATGTTAAGTCAAGTTTGTGTAGAATACATGGGGCCACAACAACTGTGGAGTATGTATTTACACGTAGAATACTTGGGGCCACAACAACTGTGGAGTATGTATTTTTCATGTTAAGTCAAGTTTATGTCGAATACATGGGGCCACAACAACTGTGGAGTATGTATTTTTAATGTTAAGTCAAGTTTGTGTAGAATACATGGGGCCACAACAACTGTGGAGTATGTATTTTTCATGTTAATTCAAGTTTCAGAGCAAGTTCATGCTAAGTCAAGTTTCAGATCAAGTTCATGTCAAGTCAAGTTCAGTTCATGATTCAATTTAAGCTATGTCAATTATGCTATGTTGTACGCTAAGTTATGCTTTAATTACTTATGAATTTGATTATGCATTTATGCTTTTACTGTCATACATGTATCATTAGTCTGTATGGAAGTTTTTTTGTTAACTTGCTGAGATTTGTAATCAAATCTCACTTTGGTAGTCCCAACTACCATTCCCCCCGAATGGTAGATCTTGTTACAGGACCTGAAGGAGAATCAGGAGCTGATCAACTAGACACAGTTGACTAAGTGACGGTGCGACATAAATGTTGATATAGTAATTAACGTAAATTACTACTTGTACGATTGAGTTGCATCTCTACTACTTTTTGGATCATAACCATTTTGGACTAGTGTTGTGATCTTAGTTGTTCAATGGATTTTTATGTATGAAGTATGTTTTAAGCATTTGGCATATTTTCAATTTGGTGCATAGTATTGCTAAAGAAAAAAATTTATCCGCTGCGAATATTACATATTGTTAGATGCATGTTAGGAATATTGCATCTTATATGTCATGAACGGGGGCAGGTAACCTTGTGTTGCATGTCTCGACGCTTCAAATGTCCGTCCGATCCCAAACGGAATTTGGGGGCGTCACACCCAACCATTCCTCTGTTCGTTCAGACAAATCCTCAAACACCCCTCGTGCCACATACATGGCCAAATACTCAAACATCGCCGACCCCAACAACCCCTTTCGCCTGGATACTGGCGACAACCCTGCAAATATTTTGGTCACTGACCTACTCACAAGTGAGAACTATGCTACTTGGTCCCTCGCAATGAGAAGAGCCCTCCGTGCCAAAAAATAAGTTGGGCTTCATCACCGGCTCAATCCCTCAACCCACCGACCCAGACAACCCTCTCTTTGACCTTTGGGAACGCTGCAACGATACTGTTGTCTCATGGCTTTACAACTCTATCAGCTCCTCCATTCGGTCTAGCGTTGCCTTCATTGACGATGCCCATGCCATTTGGCTTGATCTACACGATCGGTTCCCCCATCAGAATACACCCCGCATTTATCAGCTCAAAAAGACACTTGCCGTCCTCCTTCAAGACTCTGACACTGTAAGTGTGTATTATGGCAACCTTAAAACTCTTTGGGATGAATTGCTCATTTATGATCCTATACCTGTTTGTGCTTGTGGCTTAATGAAAACACTCTCAGATCGTTACCAACGTGATTGTGTGTTTCAATTTTTGATGGGTTTAAATCCCACCTATTCATCTGTCCGAGACCAAATAATGCTTTCAGATCCTCTCCCCCTCATCACAAAAGTTTTTTCCCTCATCCAACAGCAAGAATGCCAACACCAGTTACTTCCCAACTATAACCCATCTGACTCAATGGCTTTTGCCATTCGAAAACTTTTTCAATATTCTACCAAAATTTCACCCCAACCCAAATTCAGGAAAGAAAGAGCATATTACTCTCACTGCAAAATCACAGGACACTCCCTTGAAAACCGTTTCAAGGCTGGTAATGCTGAAGCACCCATCTATTCTCATTGTCATATTACTGGACACACCATGGAGAAATGTTACAAGCTCCATGGCTATCCCCCTGGACACAAGCTTTTTAATAAATCTCAAGGATCTACTGCTCTTGTTGCTCAAATTGATCCTGACCTCGAGGACACCAGTGATGAGGCTGAGGCTAAGTATCGCTCCATGGCTTCCACATGTTCTGAGTTTACTTAGCTTCGATATTTACTTCTTGATCTTCGGGTTCCTCATCCTCAGGCTGCATTGCTTTATTGTGACAACCAAACAGCCCTCCACATCGTTGCCAATCCGGATGAACGTACAAAGCATATTGAGTTAGATTGTCACTTAATCAGAGACAAGATCCAAGAGGGCAGCATAATCACAGCTCACATTGCCTCAAAATGTCAACTTGCTGATATATTTACAAAATCTTTACCTTCCTTTATTCTTCAGTTGCATTTATCCAAGATGGGAATAGTGAACCTCTATTCTCTATCTTGTGGGGGGCTATTACACATCATAGATGATCAAACTGCAGGTCGTTCCTCTTCAAAAGAGCCTACAAGTTGTTTAAGTTTAGAACCAAAAAATGGATAAATTGTATACTTTTCCAGTTTTGCTTATTTCCATTTTTTTGATTCTTTGTAAATACTTATTATTTTTTTACTTAGCCAGCTGCTATTTTTAGTATAGAACTGGTTAGTTTGTTACAGAAACGTGTATATGTAGGACAGATTATACAGTGCTCATTACACAAAATATTTGAGAAAGCATTTTCCCTCATCCTTCGTGCACCTGCTCTCTGTTTTCCAGCTTCTTCTTTTCTTCTCTTTGATTCCTTACAGAGCATGTGCCTGAAGTTTATCATTTTGATCGTACTATGTCTCTGATTGGCATGCGCTGTTTGGAGCCTCCACATATAATCCAGAGAAAATGATTGATTGCTGGGATTGAGTACCACTTTCTGGCAGAACGCATGTCAGAATACATGGCAAGGACTAGATCTTTATTTCACATCCCTTCTTTATCGTACCCCCATGGATCACACATGCTGGTATGTGCTGATTTGAATTGTCTGTTGCACTTGAGGTTTCACATACTTTTTCTACTACGGATTCATATTTTCATTTGAGGTGTTATCCTCACAATGCATAGTTAAGTACTTATATTGGATTTGGAAGGTTTTCTATTAGTCTGCCTTACAAATTTTTGTGTATTTGTTTACCAATACGACAATATCTTTCAAGGATATATTTAATTGTGTGACTAATTGTGGTTTACACAGTGCAAATTAACTTTCATCGAAGGTTTAGCTTGATGTTTTCCAAGGAGTTGATGAATTTTTTTAATTATGACGGCTTTGAACTGTACCAATAAGTTGATTTAAGATTGATAACTGATAAGGTTGAGAATAGTTTTGCTACCTCTGACCCATTTTTTATTTCATGCCAGGTGTGCAACATTAGGTTGTCTAGAGGTTAGTTTGAACTTCTATAAGAATTGTAAGAACAATATGTTGATATTGGAAGAACACGATGGAAAAGCTCACAGTCTTTTTATTTCTCTTGCTGAAGCTATACAAAAAAAACTCTGCTATTTATAGCAGCCTCATGCATGTCACTATACTACAAAATCACTAGGATACAAAACCTGCCATATGCACTACTCCATTTACATGAAAGAAATGGCATGGCATGTGACAGAAATACACTACATGAATACAAACAAAAATATTTCATCTTTTGCACTATGCAGGTTTGTACATTCCCTCTGCAGGTTGTAGCTGCTTTTTCTGGCCTGCATTGCAACACAACAGGAGGGTGGCTTACAATGGTCGATGCCTTTCCACCTCAGCATTTTCTTCATTCTTTAACAACTTCAGTCTGTAAAAGTTGATTGAAGTACTGGATAGCCTTGTTTTATTTTACCAATGTGCCCCTTCTGTGAATTATTTTCCCACACCCCTTGTCTTTAGAGCATGATTTACGTTATGATTAGGTGAGTTTTATTGGTGCTGTACTTAAAATGTTGATTCGTATGTATATGATCTGTCTCGTAGTCTTACTCATGCTATTGCTTGCTTATATGCAGTTGCTAAATTTTGCGGGAATGTGGAGTTATGCAGGCTCATCGAGCAGGTGGTTTTTTCTGACCTTCACAAGATTTCTGAATATAACCGTTGGACTTTCCCTTGTCTTGATGGTGATGCTGAGTGTTGAAGCAAATTATAGAATCCATGATGCACAGCCAGCAGCCCACGATATACAATCAGCAGCTAGTGAAAAGCCCTGATTGTTTATATCACTACAGTGTTTGACTTGATATATTTTCAGGCCATTCTTGATTTATGTGATGTTTTTATTCTCTTTCCTTTTTCTTCAGAAAATGATCATTTCCTTGTTTTATATAAATATATTTACACACTGTACTTGGGCTTTGCCCCCTTTTATGAATAAAATTCTTGATTACCTATTACAAAAATATTCGCGTGCACATGCACCCGCACACATAAATAGATGCCTTTTTATGATATAGAGCCTTGTAATCACTCCAGAGCTGATCAACAGACTTATCGAGTAGATTAACAAAATAATTAACATTATAGCCATTAATCATTTTCTTATTCAAATCAGCCACGAATCCATTTCTAAGATCATTGCAATAGTCCAAAAATCGAGCTGTAACATCATAGCCTTGGTCCCACCTATCGCCTTGCCCAGGTTGAACCCAGTGGCTTGGTATGTACCCAGACTTCAATCTCACAAAATCAGCAATTCCTTCAATCAATCCTCCGGGAGCTTCCCCATTACCGTTCCACTGCCATATGTGTGTCATTTCATGGTAAAACACTCCGGTGATTTCTCCTTTAAGATTTCCTGTATGGCCATTGATGTATTTGGCGCTAACGTGTATCTCGTTATTACTAGTATATGCGACACCATCCATGTCATCAATGAACAAACTCACTTTTGACACATTCTTTTTATCCGCATCATTAGTTTGCTGGAAGAGCTTCCATATGAAGTATGTAGTAGAAGCCAATGCTTGTAAGCTATATTCAAATCCAATATGGTTGTCGAAGCGAATTGCACCGGAAGTGTTTCTGGCAGTATTAGTAACGGTGTAGTGAACCCCATCGGAAGTGTTGCTGGCAGTGTTAGTGGCAGCGTAGTTGACCGCACGAATGCCTTGAATGGCTGCTAAAATCAGAAGGAAGCTGGAGAGGAGTGGAATGTGGTGAGAGGCCATGGTTTGTGCCGTGCAGCTTGTGCTTTTTCTTTTTCTTTTCTTTGTTCTAGCTGGTTTTGCACAACAAATGCCCTAGTGCTCTGTGATTTATAAAGGGAATGCATGGGACTCTTAACTAGCTTTACACTGTGGTCCTCCGATGACTTCTTGCGAATTATGAGCATGAAAATATTGACCCGGACCAGTCAATCCCGCCGCCCCCCCAAAAAAAAAAAATACGAACATTGACTTTGACGATCTAGCTAGTCAAGTATGATAATTTCTTGTTGGCACAAAAAAGGTAGTCCTCGAAAATTAATGTAAATATTGATCCGTCTCAAATCTATTATAATTCTAGATATTATCGTGATGTCCTTCTAGAGGATTGATCGCGAACGTATAATTTAACGGTAGTCATGTGGAGATTATTAGAAATTAGAAATATTCCAGCAGTAAATAGTGATGTCTGTAATTGGATAGTTGATCCCAGCTAGACCGCAAACTTTTCTAACACGTCGTAAGTTGAGCATCGTGACAAGATATTAATGACAAGTCGTACGTCATTGATTACAATTTAGCTAACCCATAATTCACGCCAATGGGACTGTTCCAAGTACAAAAATTAGTACCCATAATCCGCGCAATAGATTTTGTTAAATCTCGAAGACTATTCATTACCGAGTAGTTTCAGTTTTCACTCATAAGTTGGGATTGAAACTTGGAAGTAATTATAATTGGTTAGATACATTGGTAATCCATCTCGTAATTCCCAGTAATTGTTTCAAAATTACTTTGAATATCTAATTGTGTCAATGGGAGATCCATTCATATATATTTATTGAGATATGCTATACAAAAGCCTCACACTTGATATATCAGAGTTTTTCAAGTATAGAATAAAAGAGAATAAAAAAGTAAAATCAAATATTTAAATTATGTGAAGAGTGTAGAGCTTACGTTTAAAAATTTTCATATTTATTTACATGTGAACAAGGTTCTAGGCCCTTGATGAATTATTTGCCATATGGGACTTTCTTCCCCTTATCGCCACTGAGCTTGGCCCATACTAATGATTATGAAATCCACAAGTCCAACTCTATAGTCCCCCTTTCATCAAGTACAACCCAATATACACGACGTGTGGAAAAAGGCCAAGGGTGTGGGCTTATTAATGAAAGGGAGCTTAACAAAGAAAGGTTTGCCGTTTCGACTTTGGATACTGATTGTGGGCCGAGTTGGCGCGGGAAGAAAGGAGCTTACGTTTGACAATTCAATTAAGACAATTTGTCAAACAAATTAAGGATGAAATTCTTTAATTTTGAGATGCAGCATGCAGTTTCCTTTTTTGACGTTGTCTGTTTAATATACCCACACCACTCGCGCGGGGTCAATATATAACTAATTAATTAAGTTGGCCTGTACCGGACTATTTACTTTTAGCACTTCTCAATTGAGTAGTGTTATTTGAAGTTTTTACACTACATGTCATCTATATAGTATAATTTAATTGGTAAGATTTAAATTTTAAAATTTATCTTTTAAATCAAATTATTCTAATTTGAAACAAAATGAAGCTAATAATTCATCATATTATATATGGTAGTGGACGTTACTTATTTTGGTTGCTTTCTTGGTAAGAGTGAATAGTGACGATTCCAAAATCAGTTGATGCTTTATTAGTGAATATTGTAATTATTTCAAGTTGGATATTAATTGAAGAATGAATCATATATATACCTTGACTTTGAGATGCCGGCCAAATCAATGCACTATGCCCAGTGGCTAGGACTCATGGTATTTGGAGCTAACGAATTACACTAAAATCATAATTAGATACCCTACATGAGGTTATAAAGTAGTAGTCCCATATAAATGCAATTTCCATGAATATTGCTCGATCGACAGGTTGTTGTAAGTAGTGTTTCTGAACGTCGCTGCATATATACTTTAAATTATTAAAGTGGACTCTTTAGATCAAACGAAATTATGTACGTTAGTGTTGGGCTGACTGGCCGTACTAAATGCTGCATGCATATTAATTGCAAGTGGTCGACCATTTTTGCCCCGTTCGCAATCCTTTTTTGTTTTACATTTTGGAAACCATGCAGGGGCCAGGGCAAATCTTAATAACTTCGAGAATAATATCTTAAGATTACCAAATATTAGAACAAACCAGCTCAAAATTTAAGCAAAACGTACAAAGTAAAGGTTACACTGTTTCAGTGATATGCCAAATCCGAAACAATTTACATAATTCATGAATGATGAGATTCCGACAAAATGGAACGAAAACTACTAAATATAAAACCGAAAGAGCACTGTATACATTCCAACTTACCTCTTTGACATAAATTCCTTATATCCCTATAAAACTTGCTCTCTTCCTTTTACGGATCAACAACTGCAAATTTGCGGTTATATTATAGTTTGATTTTTTTTTTTCCTGATCAAGTGGTTATATTTTATATATATATATATATATATATATATATATATATATATATATATGTGTTGATTCAGACGAAGTCGATCGACGCCACGCTAACTGCGTTGAATAAAGCGTATCGTGTAAAATTGTTGAACCTTTGCCTATAGTTCCTTCGAGTTGATGAAAAAAACGTTGTCGACTGCATGCATGCTTATAAATTATACGCTGGTTCTGATCATCAATGACCGCTTCCCCGACGGCTGGGTCCAGAATAAGCTTGACTTTTCGTTGGCGAAGAAAGAGATTGAGCTTTGAGAGGTCTCGAGCCCTCAACATACATGGAATAAGAGAGCAAGAAGATGAAGGAGATCGTGAAAAGGATATTGAAAGCAAATGCAAGAGAATGCCCCCTTCATCGTTTTTGGTAAGGGTGATGAATCTCGGAGGCTTACACGTTAATTTGGAATGGGAAGTCGGGAGTGAAAGGATAGTCTAATATGTGATCTGGGAAAGCTTTGGAATGGTAAGGATAGAAAGGAAGTAGATCAGTTTGATATATATAGCGTGTTGCCCTGCCCATGACTAATGGAGAGGGTGTGGCAGCTTAAGGAAGGGGACGTTCTTTTTGTTTGACTTTAGCTATTGTGTGCTGGTTGGCGGGGCAAATAGGGTGTTTACTCACAGCTTTTCAGTTGGGAGTTTGAAAACATAAAGCCCGCGGATTGACCGTTGAAATGCTAGGCTCTGGTGCTTGGAACAACAGATATAATATAAATATCTTCTATATATAAAAAGTGCCTATGTAACGGTCATTAAGGGAAATTCTTGTTTTTCTGTTAAAATTATTGTTTTACTTTAACGCCGTTTGTAAAATTGGTGAGATCAATGTCGTGGATACTTTACTTTCATTCTGTCCATGCGTCCGTACACTGCCTTTCATGGCGACAGGCAGCGACACCATGGGTATGGCTCTCACTTGGTTTCTCTGGCTTCTTGGAATTCCATTTCTGCAAGGTACCTGAACCTAATTCTCAACTCGGGCATCCCCAACGCTGAGTTTGATTTTTTGTTTTTTATTTCTTGTTTCGATCTGTTTGGAAAATCTAAATTGTTGCTTTTATACCATTCGGGTTCATTTGGATTTGAAGTGTCCCGGTACGAGAACTTTGACTGATGTTTAATTTGAATTTGCTTGTCTCATTTGTGGGCGATTTCACTTTGAGACCTTAAGTTCTTGGGTAGATCTGGTCAATGGTGTTGGTGTTTGGTTTTTTTCATCTTATGAGTAGCTTTATGCATTGATGCCCAATCTGGGTTTTCATTATTTTCTTTATTGAATTATGTAATAATTTAAAATGTTAGTTTGGGTAGATCTGGGTTTCAAGTATATGTCTCAGTTGAACTATATATTTTAGTAGTATTAACTCCGGCGTAGAGTAGCGAATTCGGTATTTCAAGGAGCTCTCTTTCTCTGTCTCTCCCCCTCCTTATATCTGAAGTTTGCTTGGTCCTGAACTCAATAATTGTTCTTTCCTACATTTGGTCTAATTAACCGAGTTCATTGGTTCATTATGTTCATGTTTCAGCATTTTGAGTATTTGATTTTATTTCCTCATCCTCTGTATATGGTCCGCGAATCCAGAAATTTCTGCATTCCAGAACAAAGCTGTTCCTTTCTTGCTATGTCTATGTTTCAGTTTACTATATAACTGCAGGTTTTATCTACATCATTTATTTGCAGTTATAGCTGCACCTTTTATTACATGTTCTGATATATATTTGGTTTGATAGCGATTAGTTTGTTAGCTGCACCTTTTATACAAATTGATAGTTGAATTAGTTTGTGTTGAGCTCCAATGGTTATCAAGAATGGAATTATTTGGCCAGGTTTTGGAATCTTGTGTGTCTGGGTTCTGGACTCATGGTTCAATCATCAATTGAACTGTATCTAAAAACTCGAACAAACATAGGGCATCTAAAGCCAGACTCTGGAACCATCTCATTTAATGGTGAAAGAAAGGAATCTCCAGCTAAAAATTTCAAAGGTGCTTTAGCTTGTATGGTTAATTCTGAAATAGGTGCTGTTTTGGCTGTGATGCGAAGAAATGTACGATGGGGAGTTCGCTATGTGGCAGATGATGATAAGCTAGAGCACTCTCTCATCCATTCGTTGAAAGAACTTCGAAAGAAGATATTTTCTTGGCAAAATAAGTGGCACAATGTCAATCCAGCTGTGTACCTCCAGCCATTTTTGGATGTCATTCAATTTGATGAAACTGGTGCACCAATCATTGGAGTTGCATTGTCATTTGTTTACAAGATATTGAGCCTTGACATACTTAATCTTGATACTGTGAATGTGGGAGATGCTATGCATTTGATAGTTGATGCAGTGACAAGTTGCCGGTTTGAGGTCACTGATCCTGCCTCTGAAGAAGTGGTGCTGATGAAGATACTTCAGGTTCTTTTGGCTTGCATGAAGAATACGACATCCGTTAGGTTGAGTAATCAGCATGTGTGCAATATTGTAAATACATGCTTTCGAGTGGTCCATCAAGCTAGCTCCAAAGGTGAATTGTTGCAGCGGATTGCACGCCATACTATGCATGAATTGGTTAGGTGTATTTTCTCTCACTTGCCTGATATAGGCAGTACCGAACATGCATTGGCTAATGGAAACAGGTCGTGTGTTAATAAAGAGGTAATAATTCTTGGCACATCCTTTGATGTTATATATTGTCCAGTTTAACAATATATGACGTCTCTGGCACCATATTAATTGGTGATATAGTGCAGTATAATTGTATGAGTTTTGCCCAACGAAAAGAGGGCATTTCTGTTTGAAGTCTTTTGGTGAATCATCAATCAAGTGTACTTCATGTGTATGAACATTTGGTGGTATGGAATTATATATTAATGGTTTGTAGGTGAAGCCTTAAATGAGAAACAGTCTTTAGTTTTGAATTGAGTGATAGTGTACATAGAAAGCCCAACAATGGAATACTACAACTAAAAATTAATAAAATAAAACAATAAAGCCCAACAATAAAATAAATTAAAATAGAAAGCAATTTAAATACTAAACAATTATTAGCTATGTACAGCCTATGATTACCTTAGAATTTTTGGATGTACAGCCTATGCACATTCAAAAACTGATAAGTTAGACCCTAGGGCACTAAAATGCATTTTTGTGGGATACCCTGAAGGTGTGAAGGGGTATAAGCTATGGATAGACAAACCTGGTAGAAATAAATGGATAATTAGCAGGGATGTGATCTTTAATGAATCTCAAATGGCTCGGGTCCAGAATACAGAAATAGAACAAATACCTGGAAACACAGAGGGAAATGTACAGGTTGAGGTGGAGAGAGGAAACACCTCTACTGTTAGTAATACTGGGGAAGTCAGTAAGTCTGAGGATCATATTTCAGAGGACTTAGATAAACCAGGTCCTAACTCTTACATGTTAGTAAGAGACAGGAAGAAAAGGACTATAAAACCTCCCATTAGGTATGGTCATGCAGAGCTCACTGCTTTTGCCTTGACTGTTGCTGATGAGGTCATTTATCAAGAACCAAGGACTTATAAAGAGGCCATTGCAAGCAAGGATGCCACTAAGTGGATACTTGCTATGCAAGAAGAAATGGAGTCTTTAAATAAAAATAAAACTTGGGATTTAGTTACAAAGCCTGCTGGGGTTAAGTTGGTTGGATCCAAGTGGATCTTTAAAAGAAAAGAAGGCATACCAGGGGTAGAAGGGACTAGGTTTAAGGCAAGATTAGTGGCTAAAGGTTTCACTCAGAGAGAGGGAATAGATTTTAATGAGATATTCTCTCCTGTGGTTAAACATAGTTCCATTAGATTGCTTTTATCCTTTATAGCATATAATGATTTGCACTTAGAACAATTGGATGTAAAAACTGCTTTTTTACATGGAGAATTGGAAGAGGTAATTTACATGCAACCCCCTGAGGGGTTTACAAAAGACATTAACTCTGATCAGGTGTGTTTGCTTAAAAAATCTCTATATGGTTTAAAACAATCACCTAGACAATGGTATAAGAGATTTGATACTTACATGCTTGAAAATGAGTTTAAAAGAAGCTGTTATGACAGTTGTGTTTATTATAAGGATGTTAATGGAATACTAATATATTTGTTGCTGTATGTAGACGATATGTTGGTAGCATGTAAAGATCCTGTTTTAATTAAACAGACTAAGTGCATGTTAAAATCTGAGTTTGATATGAAGGAACTAGGACCAGCTAGTAGAATTTTAGGTATGGATATTATAAGAAATAGACCAGAGAGATGTCTGTTTCTATCTCAAAGAGACTACTTATCTAAAATTCTTAAAAGATTTGGTATGGACCAATTTAAACCTGTAAGCACACCTCTAGGTCAACATTTCAAGTTGTCCACTACTCAAGCCCCTCAAACTGAATCTGAAATGGAGTTTATGCATCAAATACCTTATGCTAGTATGGTAGGAAGTGTAATGTATGCAATGGTCTGTACAAGACCTGATCTTACCTATGCTGTCAGTGTTGTTAGTAGGTTTATGAGTAACCCTGGTAAGGCACACTGGCAGGCTATTAAGTGGCTATTAAGATACATTTCAGGAACTACTGTTTTGGGCTTGAATTATGGGAATAATGTTAAAAAGGGGTGTGAATTGGAAGGGTTTGTAGATGCTGATTATGCTGGTAGTGTGGATACTAGGAAGTCTCTAACAGGATATATTTTTACTGCTTTTGGGGGGGCTATTAGTTGGAAGTCTAATTTGCAATCTGTTGTAGCCTTGTCTACAACAGAGGCTGAGTATATAGCTTTGACAAAAGCTATAAAGGAAGCTATATGGTTGAATGGGATATCACATGAATTGGGCATTTTTCAAAGGAAATATAACTGTACATTGTGATAATCAAAGCTCTATACACTTGGCTAAAAACCAAGTATTTCATGAAAGGTCTAAACATATAGATGTTAGGCTTCACTTTGTAAGGGATGTAATTGAGTCTAGGGAAGTTGGAGTGGAGAAAATTCCAACAGAGGAAAATCCCTCAGACATGATGACCAAGTCCTTGCCATTAGCAAAGTTCAAACACTGTTTGAACTTAATTAATATGAAATCTGTTGGGGTCACTTAGTAGAGGGGCATTGCAGGAACAGCCAAGATGAGAATAGGATAGGTATGGTGAATAAAATATTGTCAAGGTGGAGAATTGTGATATTTGTGCCAATCTTTTATATTTCACTCTGTTGCTAACTGATCTATGCAGAAATTAAATGTTCTCGGTGGCTTATGAAGCAGCAACATTTATGTTTAAATGAAGTAATGCAGACACGTGCAGGGCACATGCTATTATACGGTGCCGTATCAAGTTAATGAGGAAGGGAAGAAGAGCCGTCCGATTGAGCCTTGATGTAACATATGCTTCATATAAATACCTGCTTATCGTGTTAGGGTTAGAGTGATTCATTTTTGTACTGTAGCCGTCTGAGAGCTTGGGTGAGTCCGAGAGAGAGAAAGAGCTAGGGTTTGAGAGGGAAAGTGAAAAGTCATGATCTTGTGGCTTTTCTCGACTCCATTGTAGTTCTATCTTGTACTATGGCATTTTGGCCTTGAAGATTCATCAATAAAGTGATCTCTGAGGTTGTTCCTGCCGTGGATGTAGGCCATTAGGGCCGAACCACGTAATCTCTGTTTGCACCTTCTTCTTTTCTCTTCTTTATGTTTCTGTGCATATTTCTTGTTTCTTTTTTTATCGATTTATTAGCTTGTCTCATTATTCTTGTTATCCTGTTATCATTATCATATCCTGTGTATATCTCAACTAAGTTTCGGTGTTGATCAGTATCTTATCACTTGGAGATTCCTGATTTATGTTCTGTTTTGAATCTGTGTACAAACATATATATATATTGTTATACTGTTGGAGGATCTCAGATTTGGAAGTCTTGAATGTTATTACGTATTCGGATTTCTATATTTGGGATCTATTGGATATTATTGTATACTTGGTTTAAAACACAACACATGTGATTAATTTAAATCCAAAGTATTTTTGTTATCGATAGTTTAAATCCAAAGCAATCTCGGTGCATGGATAGTCTCGATCTATTGTTGCGATGAATTTGTCCAAAAAGTTTTTAAAGGGGACTTGATTAATGAATTCTCGTCTAATGTAACATGAGTGAGGTTCAAACCGTGTATTCAATATGCTCGGCTGTATGGATCTATGGCGCTTTTCTACACTGCTGCCCTTTTTGCGTCATATAATTATCTTTTGATCGCGGACTAGTAATGGCCAACATGCGCATGCCTTCACGTACGTTTCGCCCCAGTTTTCTGTCGAAGTTAGTGGCTATCGTGCAATAGTAATATCACCAACGTACGGCGGACATTTGTTTAAGCATAATGCTTCTACGCCGGCCGGGCAGTACCGCTCAAGTTTACATAAAGCAATGACATAAACTATTGCTATATAGCTGAAACATAAAGCAATGCCAACCTATAGTTTCCCCTAATGCAAGGTTAAAAAGTCTGGAAAACGCTATCATCTTTTAAGCTGAAAAATTGGAAAAGAGATTCACTAGAAAAATATTTTAACTATAAATATATTACATAAGAATAAATTTATAAATTAACATAATTTAATTTGATACATCATATTGAAAAATTATTTTTATTATAAAATAATATAATAGATTCTATTAAATCATCCCAATTTATAAATTTATTTTGTATAATTTATTTTCATTCATTAATCTCGAGGTAAAAATATATATATATAGAAGTCTATCACGTCACAACGTGGAACAAACAAAGAAATCTGAAGCGGGAGGTATTTATAACGGTCAAGTCATGTGATGGGGTATAGCACAGGAGTCAATAACACGTTTCCTCAGGTGACTACAAATTAAAATTATAGTGGAGCTGTGATGCGAGTTGGTCCTAAGGGGCAGGTACAAGATGCTCTTCTCTCATTTTCCGGGTGCCTAATTTTGAAGTCTTTTGGGGTTGGCCAAATTCGGCTGATCAACAGCTAAAAAGGTTTGAGATTTCAAACATTCTGTTTCAGCAACTGGAAGCGGTTCTTTTTCGCTCACCCTGCCGTCCACGTTTTAGCAAGGCAATGTTTCAAGTTTCAAAACTTCAACACCTGCTGCGGCTTCAACCCGATGCTGCCACAATTTATTATGTTTAAATTTGAGGGACAAATCGAGTTCCTTTGTCAAAAAACTGTTGCCACATTTATGTTTTATATGCACCACTACTCTCGCAAGTCGAATCGATACATGCGGGAAGAAGTTTTCACAACTATGATCATATTACTCCATACACGTCAAATATTACACGAGCTTTACAATCTGACGATTAATAGAACAAAGGGAACACCGACCTTGTTCTCAAAAGATGCTGTATTTATACGAATAAAATTAGGACTAGGAGCCAAAAACCAACTTATATGTCAATTGATTGCAACCAGAACGAACAAACACAAAGGACGGTGATCATGGATAGCTCATTCAGTCCGCCATTTCCAGTAGTTAAGAATATGCATTTGCTCTAATACTCACAATACTAATGACGAATCATGTCAATGCTTCAAGGATTTGGAAATGAGAACCTTGTCAGGAACGTCCCTTTTCATGGGAGTTTAAGTATGGGCGCCCATCTCTGGTTCTGAAACTTAAGCAGAATTAGAATCTCTCATTATCGACGCCATCTTTATTGAAAAATTCAATAAAGTCAATGCACTTACCCAGTTCAATTGTAAACCTGTTCGCAACCGTATTGGGATTGGTGTGGAGTTTTCAAGCTGAAACTCGAGCCTAAAAAGCTTCTCTCATAAATGGGCTTGAGCTTGAACTCTCTGTGGTTCAGCTCATGGGCACGCAAGCATAATTATTAAACGTATAGGCCTCCAATATACGGCTTCCATCATCCAACTTTGGCTGATCAAATGGAGTAAAGCCCGATCATTGGCATACCCAAACCTAAAATTGAAAACAATCTGACGTTCAAGATGACATATACGAACATGAACTCAGTGGTTTTCCCCATAGCACAAAAAAGAAAAATAGATTTGACCAAAAAATGGCAAAGATCATAATTTCACGTCTATTCTATTCCTTTTTTTTTTGGAGAAGATTGTTTAGTCTCAACAACTGGAATACAATCCCACAGAGAAGGATTCAGAAATGGAGTAAATTTGGACCAACTGGACCTTAACACGATGCATCAAGGAAAGTTCTTTTTTTTAAGCATAAAACATGTACATCTATCATTTCACAACTCACTTAGGGTATGAATTAAAACCAGCACCAGAAAATCTTACCTTAAATCGGAGGTTTCAAGGTATTTATTGCTCATGAATCGCACAGCCCATCCCTTGGAAAGTGGAATGACATGAATTGAGAAAAAAATGTCACATCATAAGCAGTACTAATTCTTCAATGACATGTGCAAGTTTCCTCCATAGTTTTCTCCAACTGATGCCTAGAAGGTTTGAGTGCCACAAGGGGAAAAATCAGGACCTTAAAATTTCATCTCCTAATACAATGAGAAAATAAAGAAGGGGCAAGTGAATACTAGAAATTAATGTTGCCTGAGGGGCGACAGTAAAAGTAGACAATATGGAGAAATTATACTACAAATTTAAAACTAAAACTAAACTACTTTCGTAGAGACTAGTGACTACAAAGATGCATATTTAGCAATGGCTAGGAGGTTATGCGTTAACATAAGTTCCAAATAACCCAGAGCAGGTTCCAAAATTAGTATAACCCTCACCACCAGTCCAAAACTGAGAAGAAGTTCTATGTTCATCTAATAGGAAAAAAGCTCTATAGTCAGAATTTGTTGTCTATTTGTATTCCAACAAGAGTTGATTATAGCACATAAGTCGTTTGCAAGTCATAAGATAAGTCTAATTGATCATGCCAGAGAAGTAAAATTTTCAGGTATACAGCAAAAAGCACCTCTAAGGTGATTCAAGAAGCTAAATGCAAAAGTTCATGGTAAACGCAAGATCAATATAAGAATTACAAAACCTGTCCCAACTCAAGTTGACCACAGAACACTGATGACCAGATAACCTATATTTTGGAACACACATTTGATAACCACAATAAAACATGTCGAACCCCACACAATCCTTACCATTCTCAGAATCTGAAAAAAAACTGACATCTTTCTTTTCTATTTATTATTTAATTTATAAGAAAAAGCCCATAGGTTAGAAATGTACTATTAGGAAACGCAATTTGGAAGTACATAAAAGGCCATAATCCTAGCAGCTCAAGGCACAAATTCATGTTATGTGCACATAATTCTATGCTTTTCTATATCAATTTCCCCTCAATTAGGGTAGGAAGACAACAGTGCAAGTTAAAGACTCATTCCATTCATCATTGTTTGGAAATAAAATCATTCTTGCAAACCAAAGGCATTAGGTATAAGCCCAACTATTATATAAAGTATCATCAATTAATTTGCATTTTGCGATGAAAAAATGCGGGCTTAAACTGCATTGTACCACTCTGTAGTTGACAGTAGTAGTCAATGATTTTTCTACACTCCACAGAACAATAAAAGCCTAACCGCTGAGAACAAGCAAAAGGATGAAATTTATTTTATCTTTTTTTCTTTAATTTAAGTAAAAAAAGAAAGAAAGTAGATGTAGGACATTTTAGATAAAGCCAGAGCAATAAACAGGATAGTCAATGTACTAACCTGAAGGTAAGGAAACACATTGGTGTATACTTGTAGGAAAACTTCTGATTTCATTGCAAACCTGATGCACCATTTGAGTTTCAATCAATATAGGTTTAGAAGAGCAAAACAAGATTCTTGAGGAAAAAGTTCAGCAACAATCGATCACCAATATAGCATACAGCAAAGAACACGAAACAGCATCATGTAATATACATGGATGGATGGCAGAGAAATATGAATAGTAACAATTTTTTAACTTGGTTAAAAAGGACAAGTGGCATCATCAAAGTACCCAAGATGTGCACGACAGACACTAGCAATGAGATTCTAAGATTTCAAAAGGGCACTCAAATTTCAAATATAGTACAATCATAGATTTATCATATGTTAAAACAATATAAAATCAAGCACCCATGCTGTAGCTAAAACTTTGTTGTATATAGCCATGACAAACCACCGGTGCAAATTTTCAGCCATAAAAAATAACTAAATCATAATACTTATCCATTTAAATGAATATGTTTTTTATAGAATTCTAGGCACGTGTATCTGGAATACTTTTAATTAATTTGGAATATTATGAACCACACATTAGTTTATTTGTTTATTTATTGTACTGGGCACTTGGATTAATGGATAGTTAAGAGCCAACATCTAAAGAGGCAGTGAGCTAAATGCCGCTAATCCAGTAAGCTAGAAGGATTATAATGCACTAGAAGCTAAAAACTGTGTTTCACAAATAGCCCACACAGGACACCATGTTACAGAAGCCTCAACCACAGGTCCACAACCTTATTTTTGCTACCCAAGAACTTAAGAATTCCCATGTGAAGAGAAAGCCAACCCCCCCAACCCTCACCCAAAGAGGTTATAGGAAGCAAATGAAAAGAGAATAGGACCAGCATCAGCTTTGTGTCGATGACATCGTTTAAGGAATATCTGACAAGATAAAAAAAGACTGTTCTTTATGTAGAAGTAAAGACTATGCATTATGAAGAGAAAGAGATTTAGAAATCCTCAATACAAACCTTCTAAGAAGACAAAAACAAATATAGATCTCTTCAATATCAAATTCTATCTTTCGTTTAATATACTGCTTCAGAAGGTCACACAAGTTGTAAGTAGCTTCATCCCAACTATCTCGATTTGCATCTAGTTGGTGTTTAGGGAGAGAAATCGCACGTTGCAGAATTGCAGATAAAGTACCAGTAGAACCCAACTCATAATACATCTCTGCAAGAACGTTTAATATCAAGCAATTGCTGACTTTGAACTTAACAACCCACTGGAGAGGAGTTCCAGCCCAAAGATTGTTCTCTGAGACACAACCCTTTGATACAGAGTGGTCCTCAGCTGTCTTGGTACCTAATAATTCCAGAGGGGTTTCTTTAGAAGGTCCGGAAAGAGCATTTGAAGAAAGGTCTTGCCTCCTGTGAGCAGGAAGAAGCTGAAGTATATCCGCTTTCACTTCTACAGGTAACTGTTGCAAGACTGTTGCATCCACTTGGCTAAGAGACAAAGGCATCAAATCAATTTTTTGAATCCCTGAAGCAGGAAGAACCACATTGTTCGATTCTGCCCCAGAAACAAGGACTGCCTGATCTTCCATAGCTATATGCTGCTTTGCCCAGAAAAAAGTAACAATGGTGAACCACTATATAAGCTAAAAATTATAATATCATATGGATGTAAATAAAGCAAACCTGAATCTAAATTCATTTTAAACAACTGCAATGGTAATACTGAGCAGCACTGTCCCTCTTACATATGGAATGACTGTCAGATAGACCATAATTCAAAACTCGACCCAATAAGTGACACAAGCAACATCTTTGGCCCTTTTAGCATTGCATTGCAAAGGGTTGAGATGGCTTGGGAGCTACAAACATTACATTTAAAATTTCACAACCTAGAGCCTTGCACCATTTACCAAGAGAAAATCATGTCCCATTACTGGATATTCTTATCAGCATGCCCTTGTATCCTATCTTTCAGCTTAAATTAGAAGGGATGGACAGATGAAATTATGTTGAAACTTTATAAGATAAGAACCTTCGTGTTTCTTCCAACAGACAGGATGCAAACAATTTATTATGGGAATTTGAAGATAGGAAAAATCTGCATATAAAAACTGTATGATTGTGTGGAAGATGGATTAACAATTGAAGAAAGTTATATAAAAATTAGCAATAAATTAATAAAAGGATCGCACAAGTGTGTCAATAACTGACAGTTCCGCCACATAACTTGGAAAATTGCCCGTCAAAGGAAATGTATAGAATTAGAAAAGACCAAATTGTAGTAAAAGATATCCATTAAAAGCAAAAGCGAAACACACCTACATAAATTCAATAAGAAAAACATAAAATGTTACCCTATTTTCTACTGGTATTTCATGTTGGAGAAAAGGATCAGAATGGAGAACCATGTGTCCCGTCTTCATTGCCCCTAAACAAATTCAGAATGTCCTTTTAGTAACTCACAGTTAGCAGAGCACTGGCTAGTTGGCATTTGAGTATAAGAAAACAAAAAGGAATTCTCACCTTCTACTTGTACATGTGAATTGCTCGAAGAACTGCTAATATTTTCACTTTTGCCCTTACTTTTAGTGATTAAATCAATTAACTTCCCACTATATATATCATTCAATTCTGAAAAGATCTCAGGAGGAAGGCTCTCTAAAACTTCCTTATCAAGATGACATAATGGTGGCGGTTCTGAAACCTGGTTCAAAAAAGCTTCACCATTGGATATATTATTGTCCATTTCAATTGAAGGCCCAACTGAACTAGCACATATCTTCCCCAAAATTTCATTGCCTTGTCCTTCACAATCTGTAAAATGACACAATTACAAGATGCTGTGCAATTGTTTTTTTTCATATTCAATAATTAAAAAAAAAAAGTGGGGATATTAAAAACAATTATGACTAGGAAACGATTTGCAGCTGTCTAGTTAAGCCCAACATGCTGCCTTAGTTTATGGGATAAGAGCTTTGTTTGGAGAGGACAAGGGCTTTAAATCAGTTGCTTGTGATGAGAAGTGAGCAGCGATTATCAAGCGACAAGTTAGTTATATTGAGAATTGTAAATACTTTTGTCGGGGTGAAAAACAACATCAATGAAGATGTGTCGTGCCTAATATCTTCTAACCTGCTTCAAATTTTCATAACTGATTTAAATTAAGAACAATGAAAATTTTTCATATGAATATAATCCAATTGGACCAAATAACTATCAGTCACAGAAGGTAGCCCAAGGGAGAAAACAAAAATAATTTTTTTTTTTTTTTATAAGTAAAAACAAAATTACTAAAAATAACAAAATAACATAAGGCCCATACTTTAGAACCAATAATAGATTTAAAAATGTTTCACAACTAGAAAAGCAATATGAAACCTCAATGAACATAATACTCCAATTGTTAAAAAATGATCCAGTACTAATTTAACCACAGATATTTAGTATAACTTGATTGCTAAACTTTTAGAGAATTGAAAAAAAAAGGGATCAACGTTCTGTTTGTGTACTATAGGAAGCAAAAAAAAATCATAATAATTCGGCCTCTTGGTGTTCCAAAAACTGGTTAGCAAGAGAACACCGAAACAAATGGGAACAGTGATATAAATTGGTAATAAATTACTGGTTGTTTGTCAAGTATACAAGGATTAGACCTCAATGAACATAATACTCCATTTGTTAAAAAATGATCCAGTACTATATTTAACCACAGATATTTAGAATAACTGGATTGCTAATCTTTTAGAGAATTGAAAGAAAAAAAAAAAAAAGACCAACTTTCTGTTTATGTGTGCTATAGGAAGCAAAACACAATCATAATAATTTGGCCTCTTGGTGTTCCAAAAACCAGTTAGCAAGAGAACACCGAAACAAATGGGAGTGATATAAATGGTAATAAATTACTGGTTGTGTCAAGTATACAAGGGTTAGAATGATAACTTCCAGTTACCTGTATCAGACCTCACTAATGCAGTGCAACTGTTATTGCATGCCTCTTCTGTACTTGCTGCAGCAGAGGTAAGCCATGACTTCAAAGAATTTCTCTCCAACCCTTTAAACAACAAAGTAACAACCAGTTTCACAATCAGATAATAAAATACTGCAGCTTTCCCTGGGAAGAGGATTTAGACCTCATTTACTCTTGCAACATGTGCAACTTACAACATTAATGGCTAATGTGATGAGAAAAACTATATAGGGACTACAGGAAAAAGGTACAACACAAACCTTGCTTCAAACTACCTTCACTTTCAAGCCTGGAAACTTGCAAGCCAATACCACGAATCTCCTTGACATCTATGTAAAAGCAACGAAAAGATAATCATGAAGATGTTCAAAAGAACAAAGCTTGTTTAATGGAAACCCTATCCAACGGTAAAACTAACAGTAAAACTCATGTTACTGCTGTCAAGGAAGATGAAATAATAAAACTAAGGGATTGTTGGGAAACAATTCCCATCTCATCTCAAAATTTCTCATAATTTCCTTCCCAAACATCCCTCAAAACACAAATATTTTTTCAATTTCAAATCTTCAATTTTTTCATTTGATCATTACCTAATTATTATAGTTTTCCCAAACTTCCAAACAAAACACAAAAAACAATTCAACCTTTTCAAATTCCAAAACAAAAATTATATTAAAAAAATTATATTCTAACAATATTTTAACTTTATAATATTTTTATTCAACTTTTTCTCTCTTATTTCCCAAAACCCCATAAAGCATCTTAACTTAAACCATTTCGCTACTATTCACAATTCATTTCATTACTATTCACAAATTTCTCATCTCATCTCATCTCATTCCCCAGGCATCCCCTAAGACAAAACCTTAGAACACAGTTTAACTATCATCAAGAAGATGCTGAGAAGAGGTAACTAGTTGTCATGATTAGAAGACATGAACTCTCATGCCAAGTAGCAGTCAATAACCAGTCAAGATCTGTTTCCAACCCCCAGCCCAACCTATACAGGTGCCTAACTAAAAAACAAAGTGACACCCCGATACCAGTTACAACTGTCTTCGAGGAATTTTTTTGTACTTTTGTCCACAAAAATCAAATGCTAATCGCAATTTTCCCAAACCTTCACATATTGAAATAAATAAAATACGGATTTTTATCCTTAGCAGACATACTATGTTCTCTCCAATGCAACAAATGCAAGGAAAATTAATGAAAAGCACACTTGACCTCCAATTCATGTATTAAGAGTTTTCAATGCGAAGAACTTCTTTTCATATGGGAAAAAGGGAAAGAAAAGATGGCAAAAAATTTATTTTGGAAAAAGATTAGTCACCTTATGAAATGCAGACACAAATGAGGGGGGAGAGAGAGAGAGAGTTTTTGTCTAATCGAAAAGGAAGCTCTATATAAAGAGCACAAAGGAAAGCTAACTTACCCAAGTGGAAGTACCCAAAAAGCTGCTTTGATATCCTTTGAAGCACTTCCACATCATCAGTAGCAACTGGAACCTATTGAAACATCAATGATCTTTAAACACATCCCCAAAGACAATCATTTAACAGTACAAGCATAGAAATATATCCACATATGGATAAACAAATAGAAATATACTATCTACCGTAGTGGAGTGGCTCAGGTTTTCACAGTCTCCACAGCCCATATACTTTATAGGCTCCTCAGCATCTTTTCTTCTCTTTTTTATCTAGATCATTGCATGCCAAGAATTTCAGATTACTTCAAAATATATCCAAGGCAACCTAAACTCTTATGGAATTAAAAGCAAGACATAAAAAAAGAACCGTTCAGCCTGAACCCACTCACAAGCTACTCAAAGCAATTAATCATTTTGACTGATAAGTTTTAGGAAAAGACAATAGCATGGTACCTTAAGGGTAAAAGTGCGCCCTTGCACTCCACATCCTTGCAAGCGTAATGAAACCTCTTTGCAAAGATTTGAGAGGAAGTTTTGACTCTGAAAAAACTAATATGTAAATTCACTAACTATTCAAGCCTATTGTGAGCAAAAATACGAAATTAGCTTGACAGTGCATCAGAATACGAACATCTTTCACATCCTTAAACCTCACACCCCAATTCACTTCAGCACAAATAGACTTGCTTACCTGCAGAACACATTTTCTGATAAGCAAGGCCACAATGATGGTAAATGAAATAACACAGAAGAAATAAGGTTGATCTGGACAAGAAAGCTAAATTCAAGCCAGTTTGCTTATATGGCAGTGGACCTCTTAAATTTAGCACAATTAAAGTCCACCGTCACAAGGTGTTTGAAGTGTAAAAGGGTCTGTGAAGTTTTTTGCTAAAGCATTAGATGAAGATAGGTGATATATAATTTTATAAGCCTCTGCAATCTATAACTAAAAAGTTCAGACAAGATCGTATCTTAGTCTCCAATATGATACTTTAACCAATTGCATTTTACACCCAAGCACTCCACCTAAAAAATAGAAAAATATTGATAAAAGCAGACCTTCATTTGAAAAAATGCAGAGAACTAACATGATAGCCATTACATACATTTGAAAATTATTTGGCTATCTCAAGCATAAACTGAAAAGAAAAAATATCCATTTAAACTGAAAGCTATGTAGTTGATCAAAATCTTGTTCTTTGCCAAACCTGAATCACCCCAACTGACCGATCATCTACTCCTCTGCTATAATCCCATAGCATCTCCCCAGTTTTCATTCCAAAGTCCTTTTGAAGAGACTCCTGGAGATGCCAAAAAGGTGTGAGTAATAATATAAATAACCACATGCAAATAATAGATATAAAATAGTTATTCACTGCATAAGATAATAAAAACTGTAGAGAATATAAATAAACCTTGGAGATTAATGTCTGGTGGGGTGTATTCAATAAAGATAGCTGATTAGGATATAATCTCTAACGGATGGCTTATAGAAATTATTCACTCTTATGATAGCCAAGGAGGAAAAACTGATTCACCCATGACCCAAATACTTCTAGAAAGATAAGTAATTCATGAAGTTCTTGAGTGTAGTGAAAACTACAATAAATTGTCAGCTTCAGTTCTGCCAAGTGCTGACATGACACATTTAAAGCACCCTATAAACCCCACTGAAGAAACATAATAAAATATCAAATCTTCTCAGTTCTCTAAGGACTTAATTTGTGCTATCAAGAGGTAGGCTTTTCCCAGGATTAGTAGAAACCTTAAGAATCCAATGCCAATTCAAACTTTAAGCTTTTTAAACGCCTTCCTGAATTGAAAAGAATGTCAAGAGAATTAAAATTGATAACTAGCATTGTTTACTCAAAACGGATAAAATTTATCATATGAAAATTATGCAGCAACTTTTATGCATTAAAATCTTAAGAATTATTAGTTTTGAATGAGGGCATCCTAGCTCAAGACAGAACAAGTAGAGCTCAATAATCAATCGAGCTGGATAAAAGACCTTGGATATCATACTCAGTTGCCCACAAGTCCAAACATTTTGCTTCTTCAACTTCTCCTCTAGAACATGCCCAATTCCTGGAAGTGCCTTGATTGGAAGTTGACTCAAATGATCATCCACCTGAAATTCAGAGACAATAATAGATATAGGTATAAGATGGGATAAATTTTATGAAGATAGGGCATCCAAAGGTCACAAACTTAAACAGGGATCCTTTGTCTTTAAAGAGAGCAAAAGTGAGCGAAAAACCAAATACTCAAAATTTGCTTCCATTCCCCGTATCAACCTCTACATGTTATTAGTTTAAACCTCAAGTACATAAATAACTCAACAAATACCTAATTACTTAAAAAAAAAAAACGAAGTTTGAAGTAGTTCTTGAACAGACAAGCAGAGCTGCTCAATTAAAGTTAAAACGGCTGCCAAAAAAATGAGATAATTCACAAGACTCACTGCAGACATAAATAACGAGGGAGAAAAAGACAAAAGGGTGTTGAACCCAAAAAAAAACAATAGAATTAAATACGATGCTAACCACATATATATACGTAAAAATTTCCTAAGACATACCCTTTCAGGAGGAATGAAAAATTGACCATCTGGTTTTGCAGTTCTTGTGGCAAGACGAGCCATAAGCATATTCCCTGCAATCCCAGCACTAGCAGTGCATCGGGTAGTCTCAATAACCTCTTTTCTTATTCTTGAAGCTAGAATTTGAGGATCCTCCACTGAGCCTGTGAAGTCCAAAAATGCTTCATCACAGCTTACAGCCTACATTGAACAGCAGTGAATGTATTAACAGGGTGGCAAGTCAGAAATGATGTGCACTGAATGAACGCATTTCCACAAGCAAACCTGCACTTTGTTGCAGTGCTTATGCAATATATTGTAGAACTGATCAGCTACCTGCAAATTATCCAACAGATTATACACTTCCAATAACCCCACTCAACATTTATTCAAAACAAAACAAAAGAAAGGAGGATAAAAAAATCAAAAGATACACAAGAGAAAACGAAATTAGGCAGGCAACTTTCTTCGACAGTGAGCAATTCATTTGAACAGGAAAATTAAACGCTCCAATGTATAGCTTAATCCTAACCTCCTCATAAGCTACAAAGTTGTATGGGAAAATGATCAAGTGGGGACAACGAGCCTTAGCATCTCTGACAAACATTCCAGCCCTAATTCCTAAAAGAATAACAATAAGAAGAAAAAAAAAAACCCTCTAAGAGACTGTCAAGGAGAATTGAGATAAAAGAAATTAGCACAAACCAACCATAATCTCGAGCAGGGTAGTTTGCAGAAGAAATTTCAGCAGTTCCTTTTGGGTTATCTGAATGGCATACTGCTACAGGTTTATCCTTCAATTCAGGACGGTCCCTGATGACCACCGAGACAAAGAAACAGTCCTGGAATGATAAATCAGCGTCATGGCACAACTACAAATACACAGTAGAAGAAAAAAGTTCATCCATTCTTATAGGATCCAATATCACATCATCCCAGAATTAGTGAATTAAAAAAAAACGAAATATACTTTGTTAAAAGGAAAACAATAAATATGCAAAAGGTACAGTTGCAACTTCAACTACCAAAGGCATGGAGATTACCATGTCAACATGCACAATGGCAGTCTTTTGAGCAGAGGCTTTAATATTGGAACTTCTGCTATTAAACCCATTAGATAAGCTAGAAAAACGCTTATGGTATCGATTTCTCCAGGTTCCTATGAAGTGCAGCCTCGAGTTCTGCAGAATGCTAAACTTGCTCAATATATAACCAAAAGTTTGCAATGCAATTTGCCTACGAAATCCATAAATAACTGGAGCCAACTAAATGCTCTGTTTGGTAATTTCAACAAATCAAGGAAACAAACTTATAGAAACGCATTTATTGAATAAACAGCCATATCTCTAATGGGCAATTGGAAAGCAATTCAGGACCTTGAAGTAATTCTCCACAAAATTGGGATCCTCAATAGTTGAATGACGGTGATTAGAAAGCCCACTGACTGTTGAACTTGGTGAACCTGTCATATCATGATTTTCTACAAAGTTGCTGGTAGCCAATGCAGAGGGTTGGTAAGGACTTGTCTGCAGTTCGTTTCTAACACTTCTCTCGTCGTCTGCATCAATATTATTTGGTTTTTCCATAGTCACTTCAAAAGGCCTGCCACAACTGCTAGTTGGCTCTGTGACCAATGATGCATTAGAGTTCCTATTCACAAGATTATCAGTTTCTCTACTAATTTGCCTGCTGTGCTCGCTGGATTCACCCAAATCAGAAAAGTATGCTTCTGTTGATGTGCCACCTTTAAAGGAAGAACCTTCAGGTTTAACATCCTTAGAGACCGAGCTGCTTTTCGGGGCAAAGAAGGCTGACAACCTTGGTTGATTATTTGCAAGCTGGTCAAGTTGGTAAGGAACCCCTGGAGAGAGCAGAATAAATTGATTGTGAACGAAATAAAATAGGACATAGAAAGGAATTGAAATTTAGTAGTCTAACCATATTGAGGGGACGAAACTTCCTTCTTCCATTGCATTAAGTTTAAGACTTTAAGTGGATACCTATGTTACACATTAAAAGAAGTCCAAACCAACAAAATGCAAAAACTTACAACTCAAAAGTTTGTTTGCAACAACAGAATCCAAAATCCACAAGGGTTTCACCACGGGAAGCCCACCACTGAAGGACCTGTATTGGAGTTACAAAGGGCACAAATCCCATTCAGTTGCTTTTCTAAAATATTTAAATTGAAGGAGTTTGAAAAAAGAAAACTGAGGTAAACCTCAAGTTCTTAAGTTTACTATCAGGAAGATTACTGCAGATGATATGGGTGACACGGCGTCTTGAAAAATAATTCTCAAATCTTCCACCATGCTTCAGCATGTAGCCCCG
This sequence comes from Carya illinoinensis, assembly GCF_018687715.1. NCBI lineage: Eukaryota > Viridiplantae > Streptophyta > Magnoliopsida > Fagales > Juglandaceae > Carya > Carya illinoinensis. The sequence goes on from NC_056756.1 coordinate 1,577,487, forward strand.
CAAATCCTGAAATAGCTTACTATAAGTAAATAAGACAAAAGCCAGTTATAATAACAACCTTGCATTCGAACCATAACATTGAGGGAAACAAGAAACAATAATCCAAAATTAAACAGTTTTCACCATCTGCCTCTAAATACCAAAATCCTCGGATCACAGATGGTATCTCCACATGGAAGATCGAATGAACAGCCCACCCATCAAAATAAAAATCTAAAACTAATTAGTTTAGTGTCAAACAATTCATATAATCATTTTTCTTTCATGAAAGGTATATACCATTGACTCAGACTATGAACTAGAAAAATGTAAATATAAAGTCTCCGTGTCCAGATCTTCAATATAATCATTTTTACTACTCTAGTTTTTGTCTCCCAGAAACCAAGCAGACCTCAATAGAAAATAATTAGAAAGTGATTGAACCTGACTGGAAGGAATTGTGAAACCATCAACAAAGATGGAAATTCCATGGAATATAGGCTTCCCAGAATCCGAACCACTATGTGAAGAAGTTGAAGCCTCGGCATCAAACTGGTCATGAAGTTTCCTATTCTTCTCCATCATATAACTACATTCGAGTGTCAATAAAACAGTCAAAGATTGCAACCTAAACCACAACGTGTTACGATACATGAAGGAATACGAAGAGAGGACACAATTGTTAAAGTGAAAACAGGACGTGATTGCCAAATAGATAAGCGAGGACACGGTCCTACATGACCGATTAGCATAAGAGGATCCATATAGCTGAAGCTGACCCTAATTAACGCTTATTCGAGTTGAGTATAAGAAATCCAAATAAGTAACAAAAAAATACAAAAGATAATAATAAAGGCGATTCAATGCATTCATATATGTGATATGTATGTAGACGCATATTAAAATCAAATACTTGTAAATTTGATCGAAAAAATCTAATTAGTTTGAGAGAGAGAGAGAGAGAGAGAGAGAGAGAGAGAAGAGCACCTGCCGAAATCGGAGAACGGGGCATTACGGAAGGAGGAGCGAGAGGGGGAGAGAGAATTGGCGCCCCAGGAGGCCGCTCCTAGGGTTTTCTGGCTGGGCTTCGCCTTCTTGTTATTGTTACCGTTGCTGTAATTGGAAGGATTAGAAGAGGTCGAATTATTGAAGCTTCTCTTGGATTTCTGGCCGCCGGAAGAGTTCGCAGAACGAGACGAATCCAAACTCATTTTGTTTGAAAAAGCGTACGGAGGAAGGCTCAAGTACAGAATCACGCAGAGAGTACCGTTCAAATGAAGCGGCAAATTGAAGCTTCTGTTGATACTTGATATGATATATGGAGTACCGACTACCGAGTGGCGGTACTGGATAGTGGATGGGTAGAAAATAGCGTTTTCGTGCTTGGATCGACAACCAAACCTCCTCTGTTAGAAATGGGCTATATTAGGGGATTGGCTGTTTGAATCTTTAATTTTACCTGCCCAACTCCAAGGGCACGTTAAGCCGGCGATGGGCTGTTTGAGCCGTTCACCAACTAGGCCCTCATAGTGTTGTGCTCTGGCCTAAACAATTGACTAGATATGTGCTATATTTAAACCAGCCCAATATTGAGATCCAATTATTTCTTTCGACGCGGCTGTTTTATATTATAAAATATTATATCCTCGTAAATTAGTTTATGTATTCATTATTTCCTTTCGTGATTTATGCTCGTCAGTATCACATTACACGTGTAGGCCGCCCGGGCCCAAGAAAACTGTTAAACTTTCGACGTCGCCAGTTGCCAGTACTTGCCACAACCACGCAAACATTTTCCTGAGCAATTCTTCCGATAAGAAAAAATAGAATTGTCTTAAGCTAGAAAGTGAGAGAAAAGCGACAGTCATTAATGCAATCCAAAAACTAACAACCTCGAATCAAACACAAACGCACACTTAGAACCATCAGTTCCAGTGCTCCACCTCATTTAGAAATTTCAAACACGGTAGCTACCTCATCCGTGGCTCCCGTTGCTTCCAAGTTGGCGAAATTCCTATCACTCATCCATCCTTATAGCCCCAAGAACCGCCCAGGTTTCTTCTTCACATTCACCTGGCTCCCAAACAGCAAAGCAATACCCACCAAACAACTGAACATAATGTTGGACATTTGGTCCTGGATATGTGAGCTTTCCAACTTAGACGAGGGGGACTCACACAACGTCCTTGAACTCGCGAGATCCGGACCGGGTCAGCAGACTCAAATTATCCAACTCATAGCCGAGCGCACCTCCGGGTCCAACACGGACACGCTAATGACCTTCACCATATGCTCACATGGTTTTGATTCTTCTGACGTTCAAATGACCATCTGGGTCTCCGACGCTTGCCCCTTATTCTCCCCCCAACCTTTCCTCCCCCTCTTGCTCCAGCTGCTCCAGGAACTCATATCCCGCTCACCAAAGGCTCGAGATAGCACTTGCCCCAGGTCACAACTTCAAAAGCTGAAACAGGACCCGATTTCGTGGATCATGGAATCTCACTCACTGGAGTCGTTCTCTAGCTTTTTCAACCAAGTCTTCCTCATGAGGCTGTTCTGGCTCTGCGTATGCGACTCCCCTAGCGAGGTTGGCTCACTTTACTTCCATTCCTTGTTGGCTCCAAACATCGAAGCCCTGTCGTGTAAGCACATGCCAGTTCTGCGAACATTTTTTATCTCAGTCGGTGTGGATGTTGAGCAGTGCTTCATGCGCACCCTAGGCTACATGATAACAAAATGGTTGATCTTGAAAGAGGTGGGCGTAGGATTGCAAACATTAACACCAGATAAGAACCTAGGGTTTTCTTATGCTACGGAGGCCCATGGGTTTTGGGTACTGAAGGGTTACGCACCGGTGCTGGGAATGAAACTCGCGCGTTATAAAGGTCATAAATATCGGTTTCCTGTTATAGAAGCGAAAGAATCATTGATAAGATACGCTCTTGCGCACCAGCAATTGGAGGCCGTTATTCAGTTTGAATATTCGGTTACATTCTACGATGGGTTTCTTCACGTGAACACGCGTGTCGATAACATACGACTCCACGTGGCAAAGCTAGGATTTAATGAAAGCGAAGACGTGCATTATGCAGAAGAGAGGCATTTCCCGTCGAGGATTCGGTTTTGGGTCGGTCCGGAAGTCGGGGCAACGTACGTGGCCGGAGTGAGCTTGGGTCGGTCCACGAACAACGGAGAGAAAGAAGTGGAAACGCAAAAAATAGTGAAGGGTAGTTTTGAGAAAGCAAAGGTTCAGAGGGTGAAAGCCCTGGAAACAACATCGACGAGGACGCGGACGAAGAATTGGAGGTGGGACCAAGACACTGAAGGAAACGCAGCAATTTTCGATGCGGTTTTATACGACGACATGACGGGTCTTGAAGCAGCCACGTGGAATCCACACAGTGGTGTTACTAGTAAAACGGGGCATGGTCTTCAAAATCGATATACCGGAGCGAATAGGCCGTTTACCAAAACCGGGGGATTGGTATTCGCGGGGGATGTGTATGGAGAGGGAGTAAGTTGGAGGTTGAGCAAAGAGATGGAAGGGAGTGTGTTGAAGTGGAGGATAGGAGGGCAAGTTTGGCTAAGTTACTTGCCTAATGAGGTAAAGAGTTCGTATTTTGAGACGAGGTGCGTGGAGTGGTGTGATGAGGTTGATTTGCCTTTGATTCGTGATAAATAATTCAGCTTGTAAGAAATTACTTATAATTATGTAAAATTAATTGATGTACGTTATAAAGGTCTACGTGTTTTAGTACTCTGGTTCGATGTGCATGTTTATTATTAAGATATGATACAGTGTAAAACTGCAATATTGCTTTAAACCAATTATTATCCGGCAGAACATCATGACTTTTAGGTTCGTTTATCTAAAATGTTTTAGATGAAAGTTGGACAAACCCAAGTTTTGAACCAACACGTACGCCACAATTAGGGATAATTGTGGCATTCCTATTTATATATAGTTCATGTGCCCGTGCTTAGGAATCAGATTTGAGACTTCTTAACAAGAAAGAAAGATATGTATTAGTTAAAATACGAAACACAAACTACAAATTAGTGTGTGTCTATATGTATATGTACAGGGGACTCAAAAAAAGAAGAAGAAGCAAATACAACAATAAATCACAGGTATGAATAAGAAAAATAGGCATTCTGAATTTCAACACTCGAAAATTGGTCTAAATATATACAAATGAATAATAATATGACTCATTATCTTGTCTGCATTCATGTCGATCAATATGGTCAAATATTAAAAAATAATTTTATAAGTCAATAGATCAAATAAGAAAGTTATTTAAGATTAAAAAAATAATATTTGTAGTAAACAGTATGATAGACGTATCGTTATTGCATTTGGGTTACAGGTACTGCTTGTTGGATACGAGTTGCGAGGTGGTAGTCGGCCTTGGGTTCGTCCTGAGAGCCTGGAATGCACGAGTGAAGGTCCAGCAACCCGAAGTCCAAGACTAGGGAACGACACTAAAATAGGTATCCGGCCTGCATTTTTTTATTTTTCAAAAATATCAAACTTCTTTAATTTAATATAATATAACCTGTGGCACGTTGCCTTGGGCACGAGTCACGACATATCGAATCCAAGTGTCAGATTCTTCGCTTGATGCGGAGTGAATTATCCTGATAAGAGAGCATTTGAGGGGATAAGTTTTTTTTTAATGAAATTTTTTACCCAAACACCTGAAAATATATATATTGAATTATTAAATGTTAAAAATTTACATTGTCCACTGTTAAATTAACAAATTATGCTAATTCCTTGTTAATTTAGGCTCTATTTGTATGATGAAAATATTTTATCTTATTTTATAAAATTATTATAACTTTTTTTACATATAATAAATAATTTAATTTTTTTAAATATTAAAAATAACATTTTATTTTTTTTTTATTTTTTATTTCTTTAAGTTACCTCATATTTTCTCGATGTACAAACGGGACGTAAATATATTAATTTTGAAATACACCGCCTTTACGTGGGACCAGAGACAAAAAGCGTAACGGAGACCGAGAATAAATTACGAAAAACAACAAATGCAATCGTACTTGGTTTCCCTTGTGATCACTGCAATGCACATAACGCCCGCGTGCAGTAAAATATGATATCAAGAATTCAGAAAGCTTATTTCAAAGCTACGTACAGTGCCGGGTAGCATTGGGTCCCGTTTCCTTCACTACATGCCTCATTGACATGTGAAATTTATAGCACGGGCCACGCGGCCTTCCCAACCACCCTAACTTTACTCTCTCTCCCACGCTTCACGGACTGCTAGAGGACTCACCGTACCACCCCAAGCACCTTCCCTGTTCGTCCTGTACTTACTTTCCGACTTTGGTTGTTGCGGTAATGGAAGATGGAGAGTGGATTTTGGTGCGGCCACCGGCAGAGAAGGAACTCTGGAATCCCAGTTTAGAGGATGCAGAAACTTCTAAGCCTTTGAAACTTGTGTTTTCTGGGCCGGCGAAGCACTGGACCGATGCGATTCCTATTGGGAACGGGCGGCTTGGAGCGATGATTTGGGGTGGTGTGGCATCAGAAACTCTCCAACTTAATGGTAAAAAGAAAAACAACGGCCAATGCCGGATCCCCTCGTGTTTTTAAGAACTGCACATTGAGTTTTGAGAGTAAAATTATTTGGTTATGACATGCTTGGTAGTTCAGAAATCGAAAGAAAATTAAAGTAAGAAAAGTAGTTGAGTAAGGTTGCTCAAGACTCAGGTGGATGATTTTGTTATATCTTACCTTTAATTTTTTTTTTTTTTTACCATTTTTAATATCGACAAGTTTGAGTTTGTTTACTTTCTTATTGATTAGCAAACGAGATATATATATATATATTTATATGCTTTGCTTATTACGTAGTAAGAAGAACTATTTAGTTGTTTATGCTGCATTCCTACGTTTTCTGAGCAACAGAATGGGTGGCGGCCATGTGGAGCTTAACTGGTATTGTATTGGGTAGAAATTCTTGGAGTGAAGTGATATCTATGCTTTTCTTTTTCCTTTTTCTCACCCCTCCTAAGATCCAAGACTTGGTCATGTCATACATTTTCCGAGCCACAAAAATGAGACAATTATTTGGCACTCATAATTTAACTGCTTGGAGTGATCTTTTCTGAAATTAAAGAATTAATGTGGCATTTACCCAGAGCCTTTGTGCATTCAGCTTGGTCTCTAAGATTGAATGCAATTAGGTGATTTTGTTCTTGAATTTGGATTCACTTATTTGCTTATTTTGTTCTTGGGTTACTCTCAAGTGGTTTATCATAAGTGGTTTAGCAAGTACTAGGTCTATGGGATCACTTTAGACTGTTAATATTAGCCGCCTAAAGATGCATTGAATTCCTTAGTGAGACTAGGGTCTAAGCTATGACTCAAACCGCTTGCAGCTTCCCTCCATTTTGGCCCCTCTTGTTCGGTTCCTAGCAGTTAGAGTGCGGCTATGGTTATGCCGAGGTAGGGAAGCCACCACTGATCGCCCTCTCATACTCTTTTTTTTTTTTTCAGCACAAAAAAAAAAAAGAAAAAGAAAAAAAAGAATTCACATCTTTGATTCAACCTGGCTTAACAAATCACATCTAGTTAGTTTATATGCATGGTCTGTTAATTATGTCTGGATTTGGTTGACGAGAGTCTTGAGGCAATGAGAGTGGGGACTGGAGTTTTGAGTTTTATACTGTGTTATTATGGTTTCCAAAAGTTAAAAATCCCATCACCGTCTGGATCATTATTGTTTTAACCGGTTCCAAATAAACCAAGGTCTGTAAATCTAGATGGAGAATTTCTTTTTGTTTCATACATTTTACTACAAACCAAATGGCACAAGATACAACAATAAGCATCTCTTTCATATCCAATACATTGACTTGGTCTCTTCTCTCTCTCTCTCTCTCTCTCTCTCTCTCTCTCTCTCTCTCTCTCTCTCTCTCTCTCTCTCTCTCTCGCTCTTTCTCTATATATATATGAATGTATGTATGTATGTATCTATAAATGTGTTAATGGCTATTTTATTTCAATGTGTATGCAGAGGACACCCTCTGGACTGGGACTCCAGGGAACTATACCAACCCAAATGCTCCAGAGGCACTATCACAGGTCAGAAAACTTGTTGATAATGATGAGTTTACTGAAGCGACTGCAGCAGCAGTCAAGTTGTCAGGAACTCCTTCTGATGTATGCCACTTATTTACATTTGATGCTTCTATTTTTCATCTTTTTATTATTAATAAGTATGGTTTATATTAATACTGATGCAAGTAAATTTATGGAGTTCTCAAGCTTTTTCCTTATGGTAAAACTGCCTATTCAATTCTTTTTGTTTGCAAGTCGGTGGTGAGTCCTGTCTTCCATTTGTATTTTATCTAGACAAGGCACTGCTGATACATATACAAACAGTGCAACCAAAGAAAAATCTATTTGTAATTGAGGCTTACACCCTGCCACAGATATGATGTTAAAGCTGAAACATACGCAATAGCTGAAAATGATAGTTTCAGGAATGCCTGGGTGTTTAATGCTTTCATGCTTGCAGTATTGATTAGCATTTGGCTCCTACTGATCATGGAGTGTCTCATCTCTGGATGGTGGTCTTATATCTGTGGTGTGCATCTTATACATTATCAAAATGTTAATTTTGCTGCAGAATTTAGTCAGAAGACAAGATTTTTATTGCCAATGATGCCAGAGAAGATGAGCTTCCATGTTACCAAAAGATTTAACTTGCTAATGGGATTTATGTCCTGATATTTATTTTGTGGTGATGAAGGTTTATCAACTTCTTGGGGACATCAAGCTTGAATTTGATGACTCGCATCTTACATATGCTGAAGACACTTACCAAAGAGAGTTGGACTTGGATACTGGTACCGCAAGAGTAAAATATTCTGTGGGTGATGTAGAATTTATGAGGGAACATTTCGTTTCCCATCCAGACCAAGTGATTGTGACAAAGATTTCTGCCAGCAAGTTAGGGTCTCTATCATTTACAGTGTTTTTGGACAGCAAGTTACATCATCATTCACATGTAAATGGAAAAAATCAGATAACAATGGAAGGAAGTTGTCCTGGTAAACGAATCCCCCCTAAAGCGAATGAAAGTGAAAATCCTAAAGGAATTCAGTTTTCTGCAATCCTTGATTTACAGATAAGTGATGGCAGAGGGGCAATAATGGTTTTGGATGACAAAAGGTTAAAGGTAGAGGGCTCAGATTGGGCTGTCCTGCTTTTGGTAGCTTCATCTTCATTTGTTGGCCCATTTACCGAGCCTGCAGATTCTAAGAAGGATCCCACTTCAGAGTCTCTCGGTGCATTAGAGCAAATAAATAAATTGTCATACTCTAACCTTTATGCACATCATTTGGATGACTATCAGAATCTTTTTCATCGTGTCTCGTTGCAGCTTTCAAAAAGCTCCAAGAGCCTTTTAGGAAATGGGTTTTTGAAGATGAAGAAAGCTATGTCCTCTATAACTAATTCAGATTTCAAGGAAAGTGAGGATGTGACGATCTCAACTGCAGAGAGAGTTAAATCTTTCCAGACTGATGAAGATCCATCCTTGATAGAGCTCTTATTCCAGTATGGTCGATATCTACTTATATCTTGTTCTCGTCCTGGAACTCAGGTGGCAAACCTGCAGGGTATATGGAACAAGGATATTGAGCCTGCATGGGAGTATGTTTTCCTCTCTCACACCCTGCCCCACCCCATATATTAGTGTGCAGTAATTTTAATGAAACAGAGGAAGTTAATCTTTCTACAGGGACATAGGAAAGACTGTAAAATAATAAGATAAAAGTATACATTCAAGGAAGATTATTCCAGTCCTCTCACTACATTTTTTCTTTCTGTAAACATGAATTAGACACATGAGATGGTTAAATGTGCTCCCTTTCAAGGATAGCACATAAATATAAAATTTTACCTAATTTACATGGTACCTTCCAATTCTTGTGGCTATTTGCATCTCATTTTTTATTTGTATAATTACTTATTTGATTCCTGTCTTGTTCAGTGGCGCTCCTCATACAAACATTAATCTTCAAATGAACTATTGGCCTTCACTTCCCTGCAACCTTAGCGAGTGCCAGGAACCCTTGTTTGAGTACGTTTCCTATCTGTCAGTCAATGGGAGCAAAACTGCAAAAGTAAGATTTTCACTTTGTAGTGTAAAGTCCTTTCGTTTGTTTATTTTATTTGTCTATGTATTTTATTCAATGCATCAATATTATTTTTACAGAAACTTTTAATGGATGGTTCACCTTAAGTAGAATAAATGAGGGGGCCTTAAATTTACTGATGTATGGATAGTACAGCGCCTATAGGCTGACCCTGTAGAAGGGGGTCTGTTTAGTTTATGATGTATTTTGATTTTATTATTCACCATATCATTCCAATGTGAAGTGATAGTGTATATTCCTTATCCATGAAACATTGATAGGCTTAAACCAGCATGAGTCCATAGAAACTTGGTGGCCTCCAATATCTTGTGTCGCCAAGACAATTGATTTTGCTATCTTTTATACAACCAAGCATAAAGATTCTTATATATTGCTGAATATTACAGGTGAATTATGAAGCAAGTGGTTGGGTTGTCCATCAAGTGTCTGACATATGGGCAAAAACATCCCCTGATCGAGGTGAGGCTGTGTGGGCCTTATGGCCAATGGGAGGAGCATGGCTTTGTACCCATCTCTGGGAACATTATACTTACAAAATGGACAAAGTAAGTTCCTGTTCTATCCATATATTGTTTATTGCTAATGTGATTACGATGTCTGTTCATCATGAGAAGGAACATTAAACAACAGCTGCCACAGCTTTTGAATTGGAATAGACCATGATATTGTTGTGGCATTTGAGAGTGTAGAAACAAAAAAGTCCAGACATGCCAAGTGAAATCTGTCCGCTAAGCAAAGTCCTTTCGTAATTAATTTTAACATTCTAGGTGGAGCAGTAGTCTTGCCCGAAAGCCTTAGTTAGAGTGGGAGGAAAGGCTGCTGAAGTGGTGTAGAATGTCTGTATGACTGTAAAATATTTTGTTATTGTACTCTACTCATTGGACTATTGGGTAAGTAAAGACTAATTCGACACTTAATTCATTCATGTCATGATAATAGACAGGACCTATAAATTGTCTTGTTGCCTAGTTGAAGATATGATGTTTTGAGGTTTGACTAATTGAAAAATGAGGAATCAGGGGCTTTAAATATCGATTCAATCGAAATATCAGTTTTCAATCCATATCATATATGACATGTTCTCTATGTTGGATATAATACCTGGTATTTACTATTTATATGATTGCTTATATCTATTTTTGTATAATTAGGATTTTCTAAAAAATAAGGCATATCCTTTGTTGGAAGGATGTGCATCGTTTCTGTTGGATTGGTTGATTGAAGGCCATGGAGGATATCTGGAAACCAACCCGTCAACTTCTCCAGAGCACATGTTTATTGCTCCAGATGGTAAACCTGCTAGTGTGAGCTACTCATCAACCATGGACATGGCAATCATAAAAGAAGTTTTCTCTGCAATTGTTTCTGCTGCTGAGGTGAAGCTTCTATATACTGGTTAAGTCAATTCTAATCTTTTATCTTTATAAGATCTATAATCTATTTACAAGAAATTTTCTGACAAACAGGTTTTGGGAAAGACTGAGGATGCTATTGTTAAAAGAGTCCGTGAGGCTCAACCTAGGCTATTACCAACAAAAATTGCTCGAGATGGTTCCATCATGGAATGGGTATGTGAATATCCTGATTCTAACTTCTCATATTTTTGTGGAAGGTGTCATCTTGTCGCATGTCTAGTGAAGTTCTTCAATGTATTGGAATGTCGAAATTAATTATAGGCCAGCAAATTCTCTGTTTTATGGCAGGCACAAGATTTTCAAGACCCAGACATTCACCATCGACATGTATCACACCTTTTTGGCCTCTTTCCTGGGCATACAATCAGTGTTGGTAAAACTCCAGACTTGTGTAAAGCGGCTGATTATACTCTCTACAAAAGAGGTTTGTATCTGACAACTGGCTATTTAGGTGTCAAAGTGCAAATCGTCCTGTAAAACCATATCCACTGAGGTTTGCAGAGAAAGGCTTTACCAAGGTCTAAGCTGGCGTTTGATGTTTCTCTTTCTCTACTCTTTTATTTGATGATTCTATCATCAACACCATGTTTTTCCTCCTTGTCCATACTATTATCGTAATCTTGCAGTAGTGTTGTTCTGATCTCTTCATATGAAACAGGAGATGATGGTCCAGGATGGTCAACTACGTGGAAAATTGCATTGTGGGCCCGTCTTCATAACAGTGAGCATGCATATCGGATGGTCAAGCATTTGATTAACTTGGTAGATCCAGATCATGAAGGTGACTATGAAGGAGGACTATATAGTAACCTGTTCACTGCACACCCCCCTTTCCAGATTGATGCCAACTTTGGGTAAGTCATACTACATTATGTGTATTTAATATACGCTTCTATTACTAACATGTATGATCACTTTGAAAAGAAAAAAAAGGCTTCCTATTATAAATTCCATTCCCCTGATTGCAACAGTCTATTTTGTGGACTGTAGTTATTATAAGTCATATACAGTAATTTTTCAACATATTAAGCATTTTCTCATCGTTGAAGTTTAAATTTTGGGTTCAAACACTCGAGTTATGTGACTGAGTAATATATATATTCGCTTAAAAGGTGGGGGTGACGGTATAATCATCTGATATTGACGGTTTAATTGAAATTGTACACGGGAGCTTTGCCATGGTATTTTTATTTGATATGCATGCCACTTGAAGTAGATATCAGTTATGATTGACGATTCTGTAATTTTGGGGTGTTAGTTTTTCAGCAGCAGTTGCAGAAATGCTTGTCCAGAGCACCGTGAAGGATCTGTACTTACTTCCTGCTCTACCCCGAGATAAATGGGCAAATGGTTGTGTAAAAGGATTGAAGGCGCGCGGTGGGGTGACAGTAAACATCTGCTGGAAGGAAGGAGATCTTCACGAAGTCGGCCTCTGGTCCAAGGAACCGAATTCTCTTAGAAGATTGCATTACAGAGGAACTACGGTCACGGCAAATCTACCATCTGGCAGGGTTTATACATTCAATCGGCAATTAAAATGCGTTAAAGCGTGCTCTCTTTGAGAAGCAAGCGGCCTTTTCTTTTCGATTGCTAAGATCAAGCTAGATCTTTTATTAAGAGCATTGGGTTCTATATCGCCAATAAATTCCACAGAATGAAAAAATTCCCTTGTATTCTTTTATCCGTCTTTCTCAATCATTCTTTTGGTCTGGATTTAACTCGATTAGTCATGTCAGTGAATCTTCCAACGCATTATTTATTTGTTATTAATAACAGTTTCTTGCAAGAATTTACGACGTATGACTTGGATTGGATTTTCTTTTAAAGCTTCAGAGGCTTGCGATCACCAGATCATGAAGGTCTCTATCGCTGCGATTCTCTCGGGGCCGATAAAAGTTTCTGTTAGTAAATGGTTTTTTTTTTTTTTTTTCAGACAAGCATATCATAGATAAAATAAACAGTTATAAGATTTAATAGGGTGTGAGCCTCAACAATCATTCTAAACTAGCAAATACAACACGAAAAATAAAACAAAAAAAGATCTAAAGCTAATGACTAGGCTCTAACATATTTTTCATAAAGAAAAATCGCTTGACGTAGTTTTGATATAATTTAATAAATAGACTGTAAAACTATAACTGGAAACTGCATTGAATTGTTGTGTGTTGCATTTTGCTAATTTGGATTGGCTGAATGAGATTTTTCCTAACTCTTTTCTCTTGATCATTGGTTAAGAAAAACGAGAACATAAAAAAAAAAAAAAAAAAACTGGAAGATGAGTTAAATTGCCAGCACATGACTGTGATTGGCTATGAAGGCATGTGTAGGTGACGCGCCACCCTTAAAGATAATATAAAAGTCGAACATAAGAGATTCAAAGTCATTACTCTTAATACTGCTGCATGAGGCGGCGATAGACTCTTCTTAACCTGACAATGCATGAGACGTATACACCACATTTTGAATCAATTTTGTTCTTCTATCCAAAGGATCAAAGGCTGGAAAATCTAGTAGTGGAGTGCATAGTGGTCATAGGAGCTGGAAGGCAGCAAATAATAATAATAATAATAAATAAATAAAAAATAAAAAAATTAATGAATATATCCAGAATGACCCGAACGGGAAAGAGTGGACTCCCCGTGGTCGGAGAAGGGAAGATTACTCCCTATTAAGGCTAAAGAGAAATATCACCTGGGAAGAGAGAGCAAACAAGTCACCAATAAGTTAGTCATGTTAGTATGATTAATATGATATAATTGGAACTAAATAATACGTCTGCTTTTTCAAATTAAATGATAATTCATTCTTCATATTACACTAAAGTTTCATTTCAAGAACCAAAAGGATTAAGATTTCGATTGCATTTTCAGTATTTTTTTTGTTTTTTTTTTTAACATTTTTGCTGATCCTTAATGAAAATTATTTCTATGCAAATTTCACCTCTTTTTGGTAAAAAATATATTTCTTTTAATTGTAATTTTACATATTAATTGTGTGGATCAGGATCATTTAGAATTGTTATCCCTATTATAAAATTTAGGATGATAGAAAAATAAGCATTTAAATAGATGTTACTGTATTTATTTAATACTTAATTATATTAAAAAAATTCAAAAACCAGATTATGGATTCCTTACAAACTTACGCGGTCCCCACAGTAATGCAAATTGGATTTATCTACGTGGCTTTGCCTGAACTTCATCAGTCTGCAGATACAGCATCTCTTCTTTATCGTTGTTATTTTCTTAGGAAATTAGTTAGTAGCAGTTATGGAAGATGAAGGATGGGTTCGGGTACCATGGCCGACTGACAAGGACCTATGGAACCCTAGCACGATGGAGGCTGAGAGTTCTAAGCCTCTGAAGATCACTTTCGCCGGGCCCGCCAACCACTGGACCGATGCGCTTCCCATCGGCAACGGCCGGCTCGGAGCCATGGTCTGGGGCGGCGTTGCATCGGAGACTATCCAGCTCAACGGTATGATCAAAATCCTCTCTTGCATCGTATTGGAGCGAAATTGGTATTAAATCGTATATGTTAATATTGTTTACGTAGACTCTTAGTATTCGTTAATTGGCTGCTTTGTGTCTTTGATAAGTACATGGATGTCGTGTCTTTCGGATAATCTTCTAGGAAATATCTTCGGTGACTCAATTATGAAAGATATAAAGCTCAAAATCATTTCTTTACTTCTCCTATAATTTAAGTAATGCTGGGTACAAGCTCAAATTTTCGTATTCGGTGACTCAAAATTATGAAAGATCTATAGTATTTCACTATTCATAATTTAATTGGCAACCAAATGGAACACATGAAATGATTTTTAGTCATTAATCAAATTTTTTACCCTATAGGGAAAAAATGGTTGTTTCACGGCAAATGTGTGAAATGCAAATAAGCAGAGAACTCATTGTGCAAGAATTCATGCAGAGGACACACTCTGGACCGGGACCCCTGGCAACTACACTAACCCTAATGCCCCAGAGGCACTGTCGGAGGTCAGGAAACTTGTTGACAGCGGTAAATATGCTGAAGCTACTTCAAAGGCAGTCCAGTTGACTGGAAACCCTGCTGAGGTGCTATTCTTTACCTTAAGTATGGCTGCTCTTCTTCATATTGCTGCTTTGTGTGTGTAATTTAATGGTAATTGTTGACTCAAAGGAATGTGTTGAGTTGTTAATATTTTTTTGGATTTTTTTTCAAATATTACACGTCATGGTAGATCATTGCCTCTTGAAATGAGTATGGATTTTAGTGCATAGATGCCGATTATGTTGGAACTGTTTTGGTGGTTATCATTAATACATGCTCTGGTTAGCACCTGGTGGTGACTGCACATTTAATACATGGTGGTGACATTTCTTCTGGCTGGACATAATACTGGAGTTTTTACTGAACTACTGTGCCTCACCATCTTAGACTAGCCTTACATATGCAGGATACTTATTATTAGTCAAACTATTTTTTCTTCCGCATGGTTTCTGTTTTGGTATTTAGGGTCCCTAGCTTCCCATACCTCACTAGAACTCCCATGTGCTTCCATATTGTGGTCGCTTAATTGCCACTTGATCTGAATATAGTTAGTGATGATTCAGGTTTACCAACTTCTTGGTGACATCAAGCTGGAATTTGATGTTTCCCATCATAAATATATTGAAGAAACTTACCACAGAGAGTTGGACTTGGATGCTGCAACAATAAGAGTAAAATATTCCGTGACTGATGTAGAATTCACAAGGGAACACTTTGCTTCCAATCCTGATCAAGTGATTGTTACAAAGATTTCTGGAAGTAAACCAGGCTCGGTATCATTCTCGGTGTCTCTTAATAGCAAGTTACATTATCATTCACGCATTAATGGAAAAAATCAGATTATTATGGAAGGAAGTTGTCCCGGTAAAAGGATCCCCCCAGCAATGGATGAAAATGACAATCCAAAAGGAATTCAGTTTTCTGCAATTCTTGATATACATGTTAGTAATGACAGAGGTGTGATTCATGTTATGGATGACAAGAAGTTGAGGATTGAGGGTTCAGACTGGGCTGTTTTACTTCTAGTGGCTTCATCTTCATTCGATGGGCCATTCACCAAGCCTTCAGATTCTAAGAGGAATCCTACTTTAGAGTCTCTCGGTGCATTGAAGCCAATAATGGATTTTTCATACTATGAACTTTATGCACGTCATTTGGATGACTATCAGAATCTTTTTAATCGTGTCTCACTGCAACTTGCTAAAAGCTTGAACAGCATTACATCTGACGGGTCTCTGGAGTTGAAGAAAATTGCGTCCTCTGTAACTGGTTTATGTCTCATGGGAAGTAATGACAATATGGTTTCAACTGCAGAGAGAGTGAAGTCTTTTCAATCTGATGAAGACCCTTCCTTGGTGGAGCTTCTGTTCCAGTATGGCCGATATCTACTTATTTCAAGTTCACGGCCTCGAACTCAGGTGGCAAACCTGCAGGGTATATGGAATAGTGATATTCAACCAAAATGGGAGTATGTTACATTCTCTTAATTCTTTCATTTGTTATTCCTTCTCCAACCCAATTCTGGTCAGTGTTTTTTGCTTGATATTTTTGGCCCTGCTCTCTCTCTCTCTTCCCCTCCTCCCCAACACAAACACACACTCATACGCTGAGGTTTAGTTTGTAATTTAGAAATAGGATGTTATTTCAGTTTATTTAAAAATGGACTTTCTTCCAAGGGATGACCTTAATTAAGGCAGCACTGTTAAGTTTGGGGATATGATACTCTGCTTTTCGAAGGCAAAGGGCAAGCAATAAGTAATTGATATTTCCTAATATATATTTGCACTTTCCAAAGGCAATGGGTAACGTTATCGAGTTGACTCGTACAGCTCCATTTTGCACTTAATGACGGATCATTTTATCAACCTCAATGTCTTCCTCGTCGTATTTTTAAAGTTGTCTAAGCAGTGAGTGTGATTGCATGGGTACTTTAATCAACTGCCCTTTTATTGGTTATTAATTCTTTCATTGTATTTGTACATGAAGTTCCTATATACGCTTGTAATTCTATCCTCAATAAATTCAAGTATTCTTAAAAATTTTGTTCAATTTATTTCAAAAATAATTTTTTTATGATAGTTTATACTGTATCACTTTAATTTGAGTGCTTTTACGAGATATATGTTCTGATTTGGCGGTGGTTATATACTGAATCACTTTAGTTTTTGTAACCGCTCCAATTTAGAAATAAGCGGAGACACCGAAACACCAGGGAGACTTTTTTCTTCTTTCGTCCTCTTAATTTCTCCAACAGTTTAAAATTTCTCTATCATTTGTTCATCTCCATATTAATTGTGAAAATTTGATATTCCAGCAATAAGATTGTCAAGCAAATTAGGCTGTCCAGAAAGACATTAGATTTACATAAATAACAGAGAGTGTCAACCATATCTCAAAGGATATTTTATCACGGTTAATTTACATCAGAATTTGAAGACTACTACTTGTCAATAGTACCACGTTGCCACAAATTACTTTGAAGTTACATAACAATACGAATACTTGCAGTTCCTTGCATCAATTTTCTGCAGAATTACTGACACCTCATCTTTGTGTTCAGCGGGGCCCCACACTTGAACATTAATCTTGAAATGAATTATTGGCCTTCCCTTCCTTGCAACCTTAGCGAGTGCCAGGAGCCATTGTTTGACTTTGTCTCCACTCTGTCTGTTAATGGACGTAAAACTGCAAAGGTAAGACAATTTCCCCCCACCAGGTTTATAAGTTTTCAATCAATTTAGTCTTAATCCATATGATCTCTTTTGGTTGCTAAAATATTTAAGGTGATTTTAAGGGAAAGGTTCTCCTCATGTTGCACCTAAATCTGAAAATTCACAGATGGTGAAGTTGGCAACTTCATTTGTTATTGAGCCTTTAGAAACAATTGTGGACCATGATGAGACGTACTGAATATCCCGTGCATGTGAGGCTCCCATTTCCAAATATATAGGTAACCTTAAAGTAGGAAATTTAATCTGTAATTCAATGCTGTTATCCTCTATACCACGTGAGTAGGATGGCACATGCTTATCCAGAAGAAAAAACATGGAAGCAATTCCCATATTATTAGGAGACAGTCTAAACTATGAAACCTATGCTTGTAGACCTCTGGGCTGAAGCATCAGAAGGCTTAAGACCAGCATGATCTCTGCCAATACTCCTTTGCAATCTTACTCTGTTCTTCAAGACATTATTTTCCCACTTAGATATTCCTATGCTCTATTTTCTTATTCACTGAATGTTATAGGTAAACTATGAAGCAAATGGTTGGGTTGTACACCATAAGTCTGATATCTGGGCAAAAACATCAGCAGATCAAGGTGGTGTTGTATGGGCATTATGGCCAATGGGGGGGGCATGGCTTTGTACCCATCTATGGGACCACTACACTTATACACTAGACAAGGTAAGATTAAGTTGTCTATACCTTGCTTTATTTTATCATTAGCATAGAAATTGTTTCCCTGTGATAGGAAAGTCAGAGAACCTACCTTTCTAAAGGGTACAAGCTATTTATTAATCTTGCATTAGCTTCAAAAGTCTTGATGATTGCCTTTGGACTAACTGGAAAAATCAAAACAAGCTGAGAAAAGTAGTCTATCAGTTCTTTTAGACATAAGAGGTTGTCCTTGAAATCTCTAATGAAGTTAAGGTATATATGCAAAGGATTTGGAAATCTAGACTTCGCCAATATGGTAAGTTTCTATGTCTTGATATGTTAAAATAAGCTTGTTGGTAAACCAATTGTCCCAAAAGCTTAGCTTCATGGGAAACTAGCTTAATTATGTATATAATCTCAGACACACCAGTGACACATTGTCGTGCTCAACAAAACTTCACATGAACTTCGAACCCAAGTATGAAACCCATAGACGGTAACCTCAAGATGGCAATTCCCATGTATGTAGCAAAAACATTATAGAAAGGAAGGCTTTAATACCATATTTCTGATTTGTTTAAAAGTTCAAGTTGATAGGAGAATATGCCAACAAGTTATGTCAAGGTCATGTACCAACATTGGTCAAACTTTCAGTTTATTCATGCAATAGAGTTAATGTATGGGACCCATAAAATGCTGTTATCACTGAAGTTAAAGGTGACGGATTTATGGTTTCCAGTTGATGGATATTTATTGAAAACCCTAAGGCTGGTTGTGGAAGTACTTGGGAACTTCTGAAATCTCCTGTTTCATCACTAGGAAATGAACAATATCTTTTGCATATGGAGATTGAATAGTCTGATTTTTTCCATTTCTTGAAGAATCTTTTGGTAAATCTTTCAACATCACTGGTATTATTGGTATGTCCTTCATAATTAGGATTTTCTTAAAGCCAAGGCATATCCTTTGTTGAATGGATGTGCATCATTTCTGCTGGATTGGTTGATTGAAGACCCTGGAGGATATCTGAAAACCAACCCTTCAACTTCTCCAGAGCATGAGTTTGTTGCTCCTGATGGTAAGCCTGCTTGTGTGAGCTACTCATCAACAATGGACATGGCAATCATAAAAGAAGTTTTTGGTGCACTTGTTTCTGCTGCTGAGGTGAAGCTTTTATTCTATGCCCACCAATGTAACTCCCTCTCTATTTTTCATATGTTCTATATCTGTATGTCCTTACGGAATGTTGACAATAGGCTCTAGAGAGAGATGAGGATTATCTTATCCAAAGAGTGCGAAAGGCTTTGCCAAAGCTTTATCCAACAAAAATTGCTGGAGATGGTTCCATTATGGAATGGGTATGATTGAGTAGCTTGAATATAAACCTTTCAATACTAGCAAAAGGTCTTGGTGGAGTTGGTAATAAAATTCACTATTGTAATGGGCTAAGAAAAATTTGGTCTGTTAAGCCAGGAACAAGATTTTGAGGACCCAGATGTGCATCATCGACATCTTTCGCACCTATTTGGCCTATTTCCAGGGCACACAATAACTGTTGAGAAAACTCCGGATCTCTCTAAAGCTGCAGAAATTTCTCTCTACAAACGAGGTTTGTATATATTTTCTTTTCTTTTGATCAAACCGTTGGCTTGGGATGAGCTGTAGACTTTTGAATCCCGGATACGATTTTATACTAGGAGTCGCCCTGAATGATTTGATACATAGTTCTGGCTGGTGGGGTTATGTATCCACGGTTTATTCCTCATGTTTGGGTCCAAATTATTCTTTCTTGGTTAGGTTCCACTTCATTAAAAAAAAGTAACGCTATATGACCTTGCTTCTAGTAATATCATACCAGATAAGCGCCATATGACCTTGCTCCTAGTAATATCATACCAGATAAATTTCCCAAAGTTGTTGATATATAATTTTTCTACATTTTCATTGTTCTAAACAGGAGAGGAGGGTCCAGGATGGTCAACTACATGGAAAGCTGCTTTATGGGGCCGTCTCCACAACAGTGAGCATGCATATAGGATGGTGAAGAAGTTGATCAACCTGGTGGATCCAGATCATGAGGCCCCGTTTGAAGGAGGATTATACAGTAATCTGTTTGCAGCACACCCTCCTTTCCAGATTGATGCCAACTTTGGGTAAGATGCAGCTTGAGTTTCCAACTTTCCATAAAAGTCAATGATACTTTTAGCAACCATCACATGATTATCTAAACAGCTCCATTCTTAAGAAAGCTTTATACCTAGTATTTTGAGGATTTTTTGCAAGTAACTTTCAGGAGTTTAGCTTTGTGTTGCACTTTTAGATCAATATAGGGAATAGTAGAGGAAGCAGGGTGGTCGTTAAACATATTTGTTTTTCTGATGAGGTTGTTTTTATATTTTGTCTGCAAAAATTCTTCGTGTTGCACGCCTCATTTATATTAAAAAAACGATATATTTTGTCTGCTAGAACGAGGTTGAATCAGATTGTATTGTTTTTAAATTTCAAGCGTTTCGTATTATCACGACTCTTTAGTAATATTGGAAGAAGGTAAGCATGCTTGGATGGTGGTGCACATTTTTTTTCCTTGGTTATAAGCATTTTAAATGGTAAACTCATAAATAAAAGGAGAAGGAAATAAATTAAGAAACTTTTATTGGATTGTTATCTTTGGTTTTGTAAATACCACAGCAAATGAGAGTTATCACACCCCATTTGCTAGTAATGTGCCCCAAAAAAACAATCCCTTTGATTGAGACCAAGCAATAGATTTTGATTTCAGTTTTTTTCAACACTTCCTGCTAACCAAAGTTGACTTGGAAGTAGTGTTGGCGATTTATTTGGCAAAGCCATCAACAATACTTCGTGTTTTCAGGTTCACGGCAGCAGTTTCAGAAATGCTTGTGCAGAGCAGCATAAGGGATCTGTACCTACTTCCTGCTCTTCCCCTGGATAAATGGGCTAATGGTTGTGTGAAAGGATTGAAGGCACGTGGTGGGGTGACAGTCAGCATTTGCTGGAAAGAAGGCGATCTTCATGAAGTTGGGCTTTGGTCGAAGGACCAGAATGCCCTAGAAAGATTACACTACAGAGGAACTATAGTTACGGCAAACATATCATCTGGCATTATCTACACATTCAATGCTCAGTTAAAATTAGTGAAGACATGCTCCCTCTAAGGCGCAGCTTTTTCTTTGAATGTCATCTACTTGCTGTATATACATTTCTAACACTATCTTCTTAAGTAGTTATCTATTGAATATGCTACTGTTCACAGCAGATTTTGCTTTTATGAAATATCAGACTATGTCAAAGTCTCATGTTTTGTGTTGAACATACATATCCATTTTAAGTAAAAATGAGAGGATCTTACTCTATATCACAATTGATGAGTCTGTGATTGTGGCATCTCCTTACTCCAGCTGTCTAGAATTTTCCTTATCACTAAATCCCACCAATTAATTCTAGAAACATTCATGGACATTAGCCTTTGCATAGAATCTCTTTATTTATTTTTTTTTCATTTTTTCCTGTTAATTTCATATATCTTATAGACATGCATATATGTGAAATACATTTCAACTAGTAGGAAACAAAACAAATAATAAACGTGGTGTGGATGGAAAAGGCTTCACCTTCTTTTTAATTATTTATTTATTTTTTGGGAAGTATAGGTTATTTACTCAGTAAATGTAAATAAAAAAGGAAATGCTTAAAAATATCCGGCTCCAGAAGCCACATGTATCGACTCATAGAACGTAGATGTCCCGTGTTGTAAATCGGAGGGATTAAACACTCTTTTAAGGCATTAAACTCTACGCTAGTGCCTGTACTCCTACACAACACCAGATCAGTGTCATTCCTTCTTTCCCCTAAACCCTCGAAAACCCCTTGTTTCGTCGCTTTGTCGCCGACTCGATTTGAGAAATATGGCTTGGCGCTCAGGATCGCTGTCTCGGTCGTTGATTTCGACTGCTAGGACCTCGTCGCTCCGCTCATCACCGCCCCTCCCCCGCGTACGCACGCCCCCTCTTGCCGCTCCGCGCGTCCAGTCCCGCCGCTTCTCTTTCGCTACTGCCCCCAGGTCCTCCCTCGAAACCCTAACTTTCCCCACCTCCCTGTTTCGTTGCCGAGAAAATTAGATTAGTCATGAGAGAATCCTGCATTATTATCTGCTCTCGTTTATCTATCAATACATCTCTGTTGTTTAAATTTGTCTGGATATCTGATATATGAGATCTGAGATATGGCGACTTCAACCATCATATGTTTTGTGAGAGAGAAAAGAAAATAACTGAGAGTGCAACAAAGGAAAGATTCATGTCGAGGTTATTTCTCCCTTTTTTTTTAAAAAAAATATTTAAATCAGTTTTTCATTTTCATTTACATAGGGATTTCTAGATCTTTGATGTATGATGTTTTGTTAGGATTTCTGTGGGTTTTTACGTCTTTGGTTTGCGAACATCATTTTAATTGTAATTATGGTAAATTAATTACTTAGAAAAAAAATATTATAAATAAATTGCCTGTCATTTCCGATTAGTATTTACTTCACGATTGATTGTTGAGTAAATGCAGAGATGTTGAAAGGAAAATGCATGAACAGTCGACTTAATTTTTCGATTCTCTTCTTTTTGTGTTCATATGATTGAAAATGGACTTAAATGCACTGGTAGTTTTCTATGGTTTGAAAGAAAGAAAATAAGTCTTTAAATATTTTATTTTCGTGTCTATTTTGTCATTCTGTTTTCATGTTTTCAACATAATTACCTAGAACATTGTTTTCTATGCATGCTTAATTTAATCTGTATAGAACTATCATTGTCTTAGTGTATGTTTGGGATTGCGGTGGAAAATATAATTTATAACTTTAAGGCTTATAAATTATAACTTAAGTAATAAGTTCTACTATTAAAAAGCTATTTATTGTTTGGTAATCATATATTTAAAACACTTTCAAACATGTTATATTTGTTTGGAAACAAATTAAAAAAGTGATTGCTATGGTAGAAATGACGGCTGTTTGAATTTTTAAAAATTATGTCCATATCCTTAAAAGTTTGAAGGTTGTAATTATCTTAAAGTTGTATGGGTATTTTCGTCCATTAACAGTCTTTTTAAAATTTGAATTACATTTCACATTATCTAAAAAAGAACATTTGAGGACAAGCATCAAACGTACTTTTTAACTTCTTTGTAATTAAAAGTATTTTAATATGTAACGCCCAGACAATTTGATTTTTTCATTAAAGAGCTTTTAAGACTATTTAAGCACTTTTTAAGACTCCTACTGCAATCCCAAATAAGTCCTACATCATTATAGCAAATAGAGGGATGAGTTTTTTTGTGAATTATTATATGTTAAATTATTGTTCTTCTGGGGTTTACTTGTTTTCTTGTGTTTCCAGTAGGAACTTGGGAGAACTGGGATGCGCACAGTCACTCCTGCCACTGGGCAACGTGTTGGCTACGACCCGCCTCACATCTCACCTTGCCGTCAACATACGGGCTTTTTGTGAGCTGTCCCATGGTACCTTCCGCCGTACTTGTCAGGATCGCTAGTAGTCTCTTTGTGAGTCTTGCTGTTTGCATGGCAAAAAATGAAAAGCAATTCTTTCTCATTTTGTTGTTATATTGGGAGCACTTAATGTTTTTGCAAATAAATATCTAGTTACAGTTGTGTGGTGAGGACTTGCTAGGAGTTTTTTCGAGTATTTCGAGGTTGGTTGGTAAAAGAACATGGGATTGGGATTGATAGGAAGGAGTGGAAAAGACGGGTGATGCACGAGGACTTTTGATCATCCCAAAGGCAGGGAGAATGATGCTTCACCCCATAGGTTATCTTTTTAAACCTTTCTTTCTGAGACAAGTGGTAGAATTGTTGATGTTTTATAGGTATAGCGATAATGCAGAACCCTAGAATGATTGGAGTGTTTTTTGGTTTGATAATTTCGCATAACAAAAGGAATTTTTTTAAAGAGGTTGTAATTAGTTATTAAAAAGATTTTGTTGAGAAATTGAGCTGTCATTGTAACACACCCCCCATCCCCAAGCCAGGGGGGGTGGGGCAACAATAAAAACTCTGCATTAAGACTTAAGAGTTAGCGGGTGCATATATTCTTTTATGAGTTTTTTGTGTGATTCTACTTGTAGTTAATTCTTGGTTTTTTGGATCTATAGATGTTAAGTTTGTTGGAAATTCTGATTTCTCAGCGATCTATACATTTGTGGACTGTGCAGTGTAGTATTTCTATCATGTGACACTGAGGAGTATCCAGCTTCATATTTTTTTCCCTCCCCCACATAAGAAAATTTGCCTTGTAAATTAACCATTGCCATGTCATGTACTTTCCGTCATGTAATTGTTAGCAAGAGCACCATTTGGAATTTGTGGCATAAAATTCAGGGAAGTAGTAACTCTATCTGTCTTAGTAATGCGTACCAATGTAGCTGAATGTTAAGCTATGACCTGTTTATACATTTTCAAAATAATTTTAATGCTTTCTATGAACTTGGTGTGTTTCTTTCATCATAGTCATGACTGAAAAGAACTTCAAAGAGTGTGGATTGATTCGCTTGAACACCTTTTTCCCACACCAAGCTTTTCTTTTCTTCTTTATTTAGTTTCAATTACATATCAAGCATGTTTTACTTGGAGGGAAACATTTTGTCGAGGCCATTCTTGTGGTTTCTCTTTCCAATACTAATCACTAGTCATTTGCGAAACAAGTAATATTATCTTTGGGTCTATTGGGCTTTACTAATGTTACGGATTCACTTGGTGTAGGTATTTATTCGCTTGAACACCTTTTTCCCACACCCAAGCTTTTCTTTTCTTCTATCTTTTTTCTTTTTTTAGTTTCAATTACATATCGAGCATGTTTTACTTGTTGGGAAACATCTTTTCAAGGTTATCCTTGTGGTTTCTCCTTCCAATACTAGTCACTAGTCATTTTGGAAACAAGTAATATTATCTTTGGGTATATTGGACTTTGCCATTGTTATGGAATCACTTGGTGCAGGTAATCCTAATTTTGTATTTTTTGAGACATCAGTCAGTCCTAATTTCTTACACATGTTATATTCCTTTTCCCATGTCCTTGCAGGTACATGAAGGGCTGCCGGATAAGCACATTTTAGTGCAAGGAGTTAAATTGGGGCAGTCATAGAATGGGTATCGTGTAGGAACTTCAAATTTTAGTAAAATTTGTAAGATGTTATCCGAGTTGTGCCATTTTGAAGAAGAAACCTGGAGTTTTTTCTTTATTGCGTTCAACAACTTGCATAAGTTCTGGCAATTCAAATGTAGACTGATATCAAGTATCATTAATTTCTGGAACGCAAATGTTTACATTTTTCCTGCTGCATTTCTTGTTGATAAAGGTGAACGGTTTTCTCACCACATGAATATGTTGGATGAGAAGTGAATAGTGTGGTTGCTAGAGTGCCGAGTACTCTTGGATCCAGAGAATATGTTTTTAAACCTGTTTGATGGTTCCGTTCTATGCTTCCTTCCAGAGCTGAGACATGGTGAAAATGGAAAATATAATTTCTAACTGTGAACATATAGCGTCAGGAAAATTTGAACTATA
The DNA here is from genome assembly GCF_018687715.1 of Carya illinoinensis. Taxonomy (NCBI): domain Eukaryota; kingdom Viridiplantae; phylum Streptophyta; class Magnoliopsida; order Fagales; family Juglandaceae; genus Carya; species Carya illinoinensis. The sequence continues at coordinate 1,603,079 of NC_056756.1, forward strand.
TCTGGTTTTCCGTCATTTTTCCCAGCTCCGAGATTGAAGTTAATTTGCAATCAGTACGAATACAAAATTTGAACAGCTCGTGGTGAGAATGGACCATGAAAGATTTTCGCAGAAATTTGCAGTTATGCCTGAAAATCTTTCCATCTTGGAGCTTGGAACCTTCGTGATAGTGAGAACACGTGGGATGCCCTATGTCGCGACAAAGTGTCACTTAGTACGGCATGGTCCACTCCATTCGAACTCTCGTGGGGAGCAGATAAAGCTCCAACCTAGAGGAGTTGGTTTCTGAATCAGTATCCTTGTTGTTGGTCTTATCTTATAATATGGAAGCAAGGCCGGCCATTTGTCTCACGGATACTCCCGAAATGGTTCTTTATTTTTTTTCTTATTTTTCCGAGTCCAGACCACTGCCGTCTGCAGTTATTGTGAGCTTTCTAATTTTTTTTTTTTTTTCTCCTACAATTTGAAAAAGGAAAAAGACAGTATTAAATAATTATGTGGGGTTCATATCCTTCGGAATCTTCACGCGAAAAACATGTAGAATTTAGTTATCATGTAGACTCATGAACATTTATCCAACCAGTACTCTAAATTGTATAGAGCACGAGAGATAATCTTGCCCGATGTCTATATTTATTTATTTTTATTTTTTTTGAGAGACGATTTTACTAATGTGGACAAAATAGCTTGATTTTACCATAAAAATCAAAATAAAACAGTTAAGTTCACTTAGATTCATAAAGAAAGAACGAGACAATCGAAAAGTTAAAGATTTTGCTGAGCATGGTCAGGTAGTGTGATCTGGTGCACCTTCGTTGGTTCACTCTTATTTTGGAGTATTCCTGGTAGCACCCTTCTTATCTTATAAATGATGTGCCGCATTTCGTACATGCCAGCTGTTCTTAGACTTGGCTATCGGGCCTCATTCTTTGTACAATCGAAGGTGACTAGAGGTCCATCAACAGTAATCTTTATAGATTAGGATGAATGTTTATTACACTTGTTCAAAATCTTTGAAATGAAATTGTTATTATTTTGATTATATGCATCTCAAATATATGCAGATAGGACTCAAAAAGTATAAGCTAAGCTTTTAAAATTAAAAGAAAAATAAAAAATAAAAAATCTAAAAGTCTAATCCATTATTCCTTGTCCCGAACAAATTAATACGACAAAACTCGAGACCCCATTATTACACCCGTGCTCCTAGCCTTTCTTCTGGAAAAGATAGTTGAAGTAGACGAATTTTGAAGTGGGGGCTCATCGTTATTCGCGGGGAAAGCTCCTAGACAGTAATTGGCAGTGTTGCATGTTAGTTGACAAGATAACGAAAGCTCCACCAACATGAGTGTTGAGTTCGTCCTTCTACAAGGACTGTATTTGGGGGCTACCTGCAACTTGTTGAATGCCCATATTTGGAGAGAATTGATCCTATACGAAAAATAGCATTTCTCTAATAATAAAGCTATTTGGAAAGGAAGTAAAGACGTCAGGTGGTCCTTCAAAGCTATAATGGGCTTATGGACTCAGAAAACACTTGCGAAGATAGATTTGGAAAACAATCTCTCTCTCTCTCTCTCTCGTTTGTGACAGAATCCTAAACGAAAAAATAAGAATAAAAGCTTCCCTTTTCTTTACCACAATAATTGAAGTCAAGAACTTGAACACCAATCCTAAGTCAGAAAGTGATCAATAAGTTACCAACTTTTTTTTTTGGGGGGGGGGGGGGGAAAGCTTTTGCTTTGTAGAATCCCGGTTGTAGGCTCTCATCCCCAATTGTTCATGCACAACAACTTGCTTTGAACTCCCAAGAGTTTTTTTACAAAAGTTGGGTGCATACCGAAAGTGAAGTGAAGTGAACAAATTGTCCATCACTACTTGGGACCACTCTCAATATCATTAACAATGCCTTATCTGACCAATCTAGCGTCAGCACCAAGAATCTTTAACTATTTGCAGATCATGAATAACAGCAGCAAGATGTTCCATTATAAAGCTTGTAGGTCAAACCATCTCTTGATTACTACAAATTTTTAATTTTCCCATAATTACTTCTCATCTAATAGCTCTCTCTCTCTCTAATTAAAATTGAAATCTACATAAAACTGAGATTTTGATTGGTTGCGTGAAGGTATTTTCTTTTCTTTTTTATTTCTTTTGTATGATGCCCTTTCATGGGGGAACTCAGCTTCTCTCGTCTTCCGACGTTTTATAACAGAAAAGACTGGAAAGAACTCGAATGAGTAAAGGTGGCTCTTAGTGCACTTCTCCTAGTGTACAAACAGTCTGCCCATTACGTGTTTGAAAACGAATACCAAGAAACCCCAACATGAAGACACCCACATAGATATTCTGGTCAAGAGAAAACACTGCATTGAAATTGGCAGTATGGTGATATACTAGACTATCTGGGTTTTCTACTTTTATCACCATTATTGACAAATTTAAGGGCCCCTTTTAGCCCCAGACAAAACATCAAATCAAAAGGCAATTTAATAATCTAACAAATCTTTACCACCTCGCACCAGTCGGTAGTCACTACCATACGTGTATTTAGCATTTTTAAAGTTTATCAGTCACAATCTGTTTCTTTTCAATTTTCAATTTTGCTTGGGCTAAGGCTACGTGAAAGCTTATCACTCACTGACTTCTCCAATCAGGACATACCACTTTTTTGTTTTTTTTCTTTATTTCTATTTTTACTATCATACCAACTTGAAATGAAAGAATTTACTAAGTGCTGCAATTGTCTGTTGCTGTGAAGGGGACAATGTAAGTGGACTCCATTTCACCTGACGAAGAAATGTTTATTTGTTAAACCATGGAGAAGAATTACAGAACAAACCCATAACTTAAAATTCGGAAGCAGCTGGTGCTCCACAGACATCTTTTATGTAAAAGTGGTTTGCCAGTATTCATACTCGAAACGATGCTCCTCAGCTTTATCAATCAAATAAGCAGCCCTTCTCGAGGCAGAAACATCTTCCTCCCTCAATTCTTTGTAACTTTCAAGCACCTAGCTTGATCAAGTGGTTTCAGAAACCACCAAAACCAACAGAAGCACCAACCTAATTCCTAAAAGTTCAGCCAATCGAATTGCTTGCTCAGTGGATAAGAAGCACTCATAGCAGGCAGTTCAAATAAATGGCAAGATTATGGATTTGACAAATGAGGATTTTGATGTATGATTGTCAAACCTTGTATTTCTTTTGTTACTCCAAATAGAACCATGTAAAGTTATTGTGACTTGAGAAGAGAAAAGAACGAGGCAAAAGATGAAAGTGGGGAATCCTAAGCTTGACAAGGGCAACAGTAAAGATGACATAAGCAATGTACCCGAGAGCACCAAGCATCACTTGGTGGGGCCACTGAATTGAGAAAAGACTACATAAAAAAAGGAGCTTTGCCAATCTCACTTCCCATACAGTCCCGATACCTCTCGCCACTGAATTCCTCCCTCCCTCCCTCTTTGATCTAACACTTTAAAGAGTCGATCACAACCAATCCACAAACCCTCTCTATACATTCCATTTGCTTTAACATAGTCACCAAATTTGAAATTTGTGGAGACATGATCTTTCAGGGAGAAGCAACTGAAGCAATACCAGACAGACGGCAAGGTGACCAAATAATCAGCAGCGACAGTAACAACGAGGGTACCGAATATGATAATCCAGGCGAGTGGCTGAACCTGAGCCTAGGCAGGAATTTGCTCTCAACACCTGGAGACTCTGATACACAACAAAGGCCAGCTTCTACAAAGGTTTTCCCGTGCAACTTCTGCATGAGAAAGTTTTTTAGTTCACAAGCATTAGGAGGCCATCAGAATGCCCACAAGAGGGAAAGAGGTGCAGCCAAAAGATACCAGTCTCATAGGATGATGGCAATGATGGGATTACCCATTAACACTCCCATGGCCCGATCACTTGGCGTCCGGCCCCATACACTTGTGCACAAGCCAAGTAGGGAGTTGTCGGCAATTGTTGCAAGATTTACGGATGCCAAAACAGGGTTTGGAATGGCAAGAATGCCCTTCACGATGGAAGATCCAACAGATTTGATGTGGCCAGGTAGCTTTCGCATGAATCCAAAACCATCAGAGCCACCGTCAGAACCACACAAGCTAGACTTAAATCTGCGGCTCTGACCCATGCATCCTTCAGCCTCAGTTCAGAAGTAGTTTTCCACTCTTTCAATTGGAACGGCCTTTGGTTTCTCCATCCATCAAGTATAGTAACTAACCAAGGTAGGATATGGAGTTTTAATATTTGAAATGCTGGATGGTGGTTCTGCTAATAAAACTATACGAAATACAAAATATTTCCTTTAAATTTCCACCAGTTATGCGCGTTGCAGTAAGAGCAAAGCTGAGACCTAACACTGCTTTTCAGTTATCCCGATTTTGATGCCTGAAATAAATCCCGGTGCATTACACACGTCACTCAGCTGTTATAGGGCCTTTCTTATCCTAATATAAATTTCTACTTGTGTTACATGTTTCTTTTTCTATGGTCTTAAAAGGATTAATGGTGAGAATTACTCGAATGTAACGAAATGGGTACTTAAGATCGGCAGTATTACTCGCTCTACAACTCGTCAGGTTGCAGCTCAGTGGTCAAAGAGCGGGCTTGGGCTGAGCTGTAGACTCGGACATTCTGAGTTCGATTCTATACAATGTGTTTCCTTAGATAACCTAATAAATAATTTTGGCGAGGTCGGTCTTATATCAGAGGTTCACTCCTATAGGTGGGGCACTTCAGACCCTGCCTTGGCGAAGGTTCCTCATCATAAAAATAAAAATTACAATTGAGAGATATTAGTGAGATCCAGCACTTCCGAAGTGGGAAAAAAATACACAAGTAGCAAAAGCTAAGGTTTCTTGAATAAAAGATATTACGAGATCAACGAACAAGTAATTCTTCAGCACGTATCTTGTCCTAAATCAACCCATAAGCTGCACCAAGAAGAGAAAAAAGATGGTTGTGGAAGGAAGAATCCCCCCAAGAAAACACTACTTAACTCGAAGAGATCCATGCCACTCTTGCCCCTGACGTCTTCATATGGCGCACAAATTTTCCTTACTAGAGAAATTATATAATTCTTTCTTTGATAAAGGTTTTAACAGGTGGCAGCCACTGAGGCAGACAAATAACCCAGGCACCACCCTTAAATGAACACCAACTTAAGAAGAGCCATATATATACATCGAGTAGGATTTCTTGAGCTAAAATATGTGTACATGCAATGAAGATAACTAAAATATCATAAAAGAGAATTAGCAATAAAAATATGTATATGAGTTAGGATGTTTAAATAATTCTCCACAGGAAGCACACCATGGGAAAATTGAGTTCTTTTGTATTAAGACATGTATCACCTTACAAATTATCAGGAACTTTAAGCTTTTGGGTCCTGTGCTTGATGATCGGAAGCCACTGGCTGATGGTGCATGGATCACTATAAGCAGCAGAATCTGAGGGGTGTCCTTTCTGCACCATATTTGACTAATCAATGCTCCAAGAAAAAAAGAAAAAACTTCAAAATTTTCAAGTACAAAAGTAAACCTGTTTTTATTTCTTAGTTTAGTTAACTGAGGTGCCGACGTGGAGAGGATAAACAAAACTAAATTGAAAATACAAGTTTCAACAATGTCATGTAGAATCAGTCAGAAAAAAAAAAAAAAAAAGCTTGAAAAATTATGTCATATAGTTTCAACAATGCGTCCTGAATTTACACAGGATCAAAAGTTCAACTTCCATACTCCACTTCTGCAGTGAGTGAAAATCAGTGAATTATGACTTGCATCAAAGTTTCACAGCTGGGATTCAACTCAACTCAAAATAATAAATCTATCCCGAGATCACATCTGCCAGTTTTTTTTTTATATGAATTACATCTGCCAAAATTAGAATTCAGAAGCCCCGTAAGATGCAATCTGAAGCCTTGCATGTGATAAGAACTGAAGCCTTAATTTCAGAAATTGGCTGCACTTCTGTTTAGTGCCTGCCTGCCAGTTTTGACGAGTTTGAGTGTGGAGTGGTCTAACGACCCGGCCCAATAATTCTAAGGTCAGAATATTGATAGTTTTTGTTGGGCCTAAATTATATTTAATGGATTTTATTGGATAAGCCCACGAGCGATAAATTATTGAGGTGATTAGGAGTTTTAATTAAGCTCAATAACTAGGTTAAATCTCATTTATTATTTATTGAACAAGTTAAACTCTTTTTAGAATTTAAAGATCGGCCATTAGAAATTCAGAGCCCCTTCGGACCGGTTGGGCTGTTTTTCTCATAATAACAGCCCCCACACATAAACTGACACGTAGCCAAACTCACAAGAAATTGCCTGAAGGACATTCCAGCTGATTTCAGAAACAATCCAAAAGAGGCTCTGTTATACATACGAAAGGAAATGTAAAACCCTCGTAAACACCACGGGACAAAGACGAAGCTGCACCATACCAGCATTGTTGCCGCCAACAAGTTTCGTCGCCCCCCACTGAGGTATTTTCCTCCGTCGCCTCCCAATAAGGTCATTTCCTCCATCGCCCCCCCCCCCCCCCCCCCAAAAAAAAAATTCCTCATTGCTCCGTCGCCCACCACTGAAAAGCTTTTCCTCCGTCGCCCCCCACTGATTTGTGTTGTGCTCTGTTTGCTTTACTTCTATGCCCTGAACATGAACTTCTTATTTTGCTTCCAAAAACTAAATTTGAAAATTGTAAGACAATGTCTGTGTTCTCCTTTTCCAATAATATCACAGACAAAAAGACTCTTAACTCTGTCTTAACTACATGTAAAAAAAAAGGCCCAGATAAAGAAAGTGCATATGGAAAAAGAATCGATTGTTTCTTTCTACAATTTGCGTGTAGTTAATTGGGAAGAGAAAACTCTGTCGTCTTCTATTTGATCTCAATGATTCTTTTACATGACCGAATACTAAAGGAACCAAAATCCAAAACCCAAAAGGAAAAAAAAAAAATGAAACAAACAAAGGAAAACAGTCATCAAAATCCCTCTATGGAGGCCAAAAAGAAACCAAGCTTGCGCCACCACGCTCGGGTTCGAGTTCGTGCCGCACCGTGAGGTCAAGCTCTGTCGCGGCTCGAGGTTGAGTTTTGTCGCGGCTTTGGGTCGAGCTCCTTCGCACCATGAGAAACGGGGTTCGTCGCATTGGTTCTGGTCTGCTTTGGGATGGGGGCTTTGGCGGAAAAGGGAGAGGGCAAGGTGATGACCACATGTTGGGTATTCAATTTCTTATCAACTGTAGTCAGGCGCATAAAGAGGTAAAATGGAGGAGTTACGTGGCAATAGTTTATTAGTGGGCTGTTATTTGGGTATTAACAGATTGACCGGTGGGAAGGTTTTCTCTTAGAAATTTATTTCAATTTAAAATCCTCACTAATTGAAATACCCTACGCAGTCTCAGTCATTGCCAATCCAACATTGAATGAACTATTAGATCATGTTTTTAAATTCAAACTCTCTTCTTGAATGATCGTGACCAAGTCCAACTCGAACTCGAACTCGAACTCGTCGGCAGTCTCTCCCAAATCACTCTATATATATCTCCCTTCCGTGTGTTATTTGAAAAAAATCATAAACCTTCGTAAGTGTAGCAGATGAACCCAAGATATCCAGTCCAACACCGTGCATATCCCATGTTCACCATGCCAATAGCCTGCGTCATTCCTCTCACAACATCCCTCACGTTTTCTCTCTCCTCCTAGTTCACGTGATTGATTTCATGCCAGAAATATTAGATTAATGTTGTGAGGTAAGTAGCTTGATCATCACTTAGAATTAACATAAGTTAGCTAGTTATATATATTATTATTAAAGTTAGTTCTTTGAAAGCTAGTGTTTATGTACCACACGTCATGATATTTGCAAGAACGTCATTCATCATGTTTTATTCTGCATATTATAGTTATATATGTATTATACATCTCACGTTGTATAAAACACGTAAACTTTTATAAAATCAAATATAACATAAAAACAGTTTGATAATATGGTCATTTAGATGCATGGTACCAATGCGAATTTATGGGTGAACGTGCAAGACACAGACCTAAATGTGGTTCATTATAGTATGCTAAAATACTATTAGAGGCTCCCCTCGCTGCCATTGGATGTGGGGTGCACAACCTTGCACATAGGGTTAAGTGTGTGAACTACTATGATAAGTAAGATAAGTCAGATAAAGCCAAGATAAGTCATGCATGTCATAAGCATACATATGAATGTTCTTACTGAGTCATCGACTTATTTTACTTTGTTTTATATTTTTAAACCACCTCATGTCAAAATATTTATGAAGGTAGAGCTGCAGGACGAGACTTAGTCTAGGAAGGCGTAACAGTGGACTAGATCATGTACAGAGATTTTAAGTTATGATTTTTTTTTATGGCAAGGACTTTGAGAAATTTTAATAAATGCTTCAGTGCACTCTAATTTACGATTTCAGTATTTTAATTCAAAACGATTCTATTTATTATAGGGTTAGCTAATATTAGAGGGTTAGATAATATTTTGGGTTGTTTGATTTCTCCGTTGCCTTTGAAGTACCTGGGTCTTCCGCTTGGGAGTTTCTTTAAAAGCTAAGTCAATTTGGGAAGGAGTGCTAGAAAAATCCGAGCGTAGGCTGGCTGGGTGGAAAAAGGTACATTTATCAAAAGGGGGGCAGATTACACTTATCAAAAGTACTTTATCCAATCTTCCTACATACTAGCTCTCTCTATTTCCACTCCCCGTTAGCATTGCACAGAGGTTGGAGAAACTCCAGCGTCATTTCTTATGAAGTGGCATAGGAGATGAGTTTAAGTTTCACTTAGTGGGATGGGATAACGTATGTTCTACCTTGAGAGATGGTGGGTTGGGGGTTCAGGATGTGAGAGCTTTTAATAAGACTTTGTTGGGTAAATAGCTGTGACGGTATAACTATGAGAGGAAAACCTTATGGAAAGGGGTAATTGACATTAAGTATGGCAGGGAACATGGGGGTTGGTGCTCTAAAGAGGGCAGGGGGACTTATGGAGTGGGGCTATGGAAATTTATAAGGAAGGGGTGGGGCTCCTTCCTTTGTAATACCTGGCTGTGTTTGGGAGATGGTAGTAGGATCAGTTTTTGGACGGGAGATACGGTTTTAAAAGATGTTTATCCCACAATTTTTAGTATTGCATGGGAAAAAGAGGCTACGGTGGCTGATTTGAGGGTAATCAATCAAGGCTCACAGGAGTGGAATCTTAGCCTTATCAGGGATGCACATGATTGGGAAGTGAATGCTTTGATGGAATTCTTGAACCTGCAGTATAATGTGCCTATTGTTGCCACAAATGAAGATGTGATGGCATGGAGTCCTTCTAGAAAGGGGAAATTCTCAGTACATTCTTTTTATGAAGTTATTACCATACAACAAAGGCCCGCGGAAGAACATTTGGAGAGGTAAAGCACCCACCAAGGGCGCATTCTTTGTATGGACAGCAACACTAGGGAAGATTTTAACCATTGATAATTTTAGAAGACATGGCCTCATAATTGTGGACTGGTGCTATTTGTGTAGAAACAATGGTGAAACGGTGGATCACATACTCCTACATTGTGAGTTTGTTTGTGAGATATGGAGTCCTTCTAGAAAGGGGAAATTCTCAATACGTTCTTTTTATGAAGTTATTACCATGCAACAAAGGCCCGCGGAAGAACATTTGGAGAAGTAAAGCACCCACCAAGGGCGCATTCTTTGTATGGACAGCAGCACTAGGGAAGATTTTGACCATTGATAATTTTAGAAGACGTGGCCTCATAATTGTGGACTGGTGCTATTTGTGTAGAAACAATGGTGAAATGGTGGATCACAACTCCTACATTGTGAGTTTGTTTGTGAGATATGGAATTACTTTTTCAGCAGAATGAGAATAGCATGGGTAATGCCGAGTCGGGTGGTGGATCTTTTAGCAAGTTGGAGAGGGATCACTGGAACATCACAGATTGCAGCAGTGTGGAAGAGGGCTCAATTTGTATTCTTTGGTGTATTTGGAGTGAAAGAAATGCGAGACTTTTCAAGGATCATGAAAGTTCCTTGGAAGAATTTCGGAGTTTTTTTTGGAAGACTTTGTCTTTGTGGGCCATTGCTTTAGATTTTAATGGCCTCAACTTCCATGATTTTCTTATATCAATTTCTAGCTCTTAAATATGTGTATGCACATGTATACTTCCAGTGTACCTGAGCTATGCCCATCTTTATCTCAATAAAATTACTTATTACCTATCAAAAAAAATTTATTATAAGGAATCTTTGTACTCAGCACTTTCTTTAGAAAAAAGAATATATTTTTAAGTAGATTCAATAGTAGCACTCCGGCTCCTGTGATTTTCTAAAAAAATAACGTCTTTCTTAACTGTGGGGAGTGGGGTGTTATAAGTGGAGCCTAATGGGACATACTGCGGAGACAAGTCCTACATCGTTCAACGTTATCTCACATGAAATCTAGAGAAGAAAACTAAATTATAATTCATTGAAGAGTTGTTGGACCATTTATGTGCAGTCACCTAATCATAATTTCCTGGACTTCTTCCATCTAGCTTCCATTTTTTTAAGGCAATTATAATATTACTCTTGACCTAGAGTTTTTAGGTAGGCTGCAGTTTCTTTTTTTATTGGGTCATAGCAAGTCTTTTAGGCACTGCAAGCTAAATCACTGCTGACATTATATCAGAATGCCTCACAGGAAAGATTAAAGAACTAGAGGATGGCAGTTGCTTCTCTAAAACATACACAGCTGTTCCTACTTTTTCAATAGATCCTACACACAACAGATTAGGACCTGCTGTTCATAGTTCCACTTGTTCAATAGATCCTACCCCCAACAGATTTGGACCTGATATTCATACTCCAAAAAGACATGAGAGAAGACTGTGGGCTGGCATGATAAGTATTCCTGTGGGAAGGGGTACATGGAATTTTAAAACATTAGAAGCTTCTTATAAGAATAAGAGAATTTATTTTTATTCTAACCAAATTATCCCTTAGAACACCCAGAAAGTGGCAGGAGCACCTCTTTGACTCTCCACGGTCTCCGAGCATTGATAAACTATGGAACTTGTGAAAGATGGCAACTAGACAAATCATTCAAATACATAGACTTTTCTGAAGAGCAGAGACTAAATATCAGCTTTATCACCCTAACTTGACCAGAGAAAGTCATGATTTTGAATAAATGCCCCTCTTTTTTTTTTTTTTTTTTGTTCAGATGCATCTCTTGTAGATCCCTGAGTATTTACCCTCACGTCTATTCATTAATAATCTTATTAACTAATGAAAATAAATAATATTTTGCAGTAAACACATGCATGCAAGCTAAAATCCTCGCAAACATGAAGAGACAAAACTTACAGCAGATAAAGCTTCAAATGTCGCTTCTCTCCAGCAACTTTCTCGAAGAATGATGGGATTTTCACCAACTTCAAAGATGCAATGCATACGAGTGTCCCTTAGTCTCATAAGCACTCCATCAACTCTAAGCTAAAAGAAGAACAGAATCATGCTAAAACAGAATATTATAGAGTTGGAAAAACAGAAAGAGAAGCTATAGCGATGGGCTATGGGCCTGATGACCCTTTCAACCCCATAATTATGGGCTGGGAGGTGAGACTGTAGGTTCAAATCCTGTGCATGAGCTAACTACCAAAAAAGAGGAAGTGAAGCATATATACCTCCCATGTACATGGGTTGTCTACAAGAGTATTCCCGTATAATTTTTGGAGTTTACTAGAACAGAGTATTCCCTTTAAAAGCTTTTTTATTTATCAAACAGTAAAATATTGGCATGATGGAAAAACATTATCAATAAAATTATTTACATTAGCTATCTTGAGTTGAAGTGTAATGAACCAAGAAAGTTGACTCACCCAAAATCGTAGGAGAAGAAACCAACAGCTTGGCATGACTCTCTAGAAAAATAAAAAAATAACATGATCAGTCCTTAATCATCTCAAAGCTGGGAATAAATCATAGTGATCAAAATATGAGGAGATTGAAACGTTACCACTTTTACAGTTAACAGCGAAACTCCATTATCAGCCAATTCATCTTCATACAATACTACCTGTTCAGTTATGAGGGCTACTTTGGTCAAGTATCAATTTATATTCTAGGAAGAAAATATATGTGCTTCTAGTATCAAGATGTTCACCTCATCATAGAAGAGAATAGGCTCTTTTGATGCTAGTGAAATCAAATTAATTTTCTCCTCACAGTCCTCCCAATGCAGACTGCATTTCCGCTGAGAGGTTTCCTCTCTTCCACACTGACCATACAAAGCAACACAAACCACAAAATGTAACTATTATTTCAAAAACCATAACCAAAGCCATGATGAATACCATGAAAAATTGAAAAATGTTATAATTATCCATTTCTATTTCCAGAAAAATGTTAGTTTTACATTAAAAAACATGAAAGACTAAGAGAAAAGAAGGCAAGGGATGGGAAAGGGAACTCATTAAATTATTTAAAGCATAAAAAATCCCAATATATAAGAAAAGTCAAGACAGCTCTTTGTAACATGAAATCTTCGTTTTGGAAAAGGTTTTGCATAAATATAGAGAAAAAGAGCAAGCACATACCTTTTCTGTCTCTATCTCAATTGTTTCGCTTCCCGAATATGGTGTCGTGAATGTATAATCATAATCCAGTATCACCTGCTGGGAGGGCTTGCTGCAAATTCACAAGAGGTATTTAGGACCCACGAAAAAACTGCCAGCAAATGCTGCTGTGTAGACAATAAGATTGAATTGAAAGAACAAACCCAAATAAGGGGGACATACAATGTCTCACACTGAAGTAGGAAATTTAACAGTCCACTTAAACAGTATTCTTTCAAGTCTTGTACCATGAGTTGATGGTTAGCAAACTTGTGGAAATTTAGAGATATTTTTATTAGAGAGAGAACAATCCAATCATGAGGAACGGAAATGTTAGATTCATAGAATTCAAATAAAATATCACCTTTAATATGCTTATACTTCAGCGAGGACAATCTTATGGAAACAGCAATGACTCGGGGAAAATGCTAGCCACATGTGTGCTATAACCCTAAACAAATAGTCAATTTGAAACATGACTAGAATCACTTATAAAGTCCAATTTCACCCAGTATGTAGCCAATGTGTTAGCACCCAAGAATACCTTTGTAACCTACCCTCTCTGTGGGTTATTCATATTCCCAATGTGGGACTCAGGTGTTGCACATTACCCCTTTAAAATTCATGATGTCCTCCCTAAGGCCATGTCGTGAAATGCTCTAGTATCACTTGACCAGCCTTACTAAGTGGCTTTGATACCATTATTAACAACCCAAGGAAAGTACCAACCACATCTCCACTATAACCCCAAATACAGTAATCAATTTGAAGCTTCCCTAGAATTACTTGTAAAGCCCAGTTTAGTAAGTACCCAATGCAGGACTCAAAACCCATGACTAAATTTACAACCTACCCGCTCTACATGGGTTATTCATATTAACAATGTGGAACTGAGGTGTTACAATAACTTTTGCAACACCATCCCTCTTTATAATGGCATCACATTAGTAAGAATCTAATGTTTGATGCTATAATGCTATGACTGAAGCAATTAGATCTACAAAAAAATATAATACATAGAAAACCTAGCTTACCTTCTGAATTTCCATTTCGCTGCTGCAGGGACTTTAACTGGTGGCAATGCCTCCTGCTTCCAGCCATTTAGAGCATCAAATGAATTAAAATGGATTTTGATGCCACTCTTCAGATGTTTAAGAACCAAAGAACTCTCCCCAAAAATCATTTCTGGCAAGTGAGAAGTCCTAAGCTTCTCTTCCCACCTGAAAGCACAACATAAAGCATCAATACCTAATACCTACCTGGAAACTTAGGAGTCATATACTATTAACATATAAAGTTTCAAACGCCTCCGGAAACAAGAGTTCAATAAATAACACCAGTATGTTTATATGACAATTTCCACAAAAAAAAAAAAAAACTTTTTGTTCCGATGACTGCCGAATCGACGCCCTAACCCTTGGTAAAGGCAGGACTCGACGCCTGGTCTCTGTCACAATACCAAAGATGTTACCAGCTGAACTAAGCGTCACCTTCAATTTCCACACGACCAATTAAATTTCCCCCTAACATTTTATTCACATTCAAGAAAATTTGATAGATCACTGCTATTGGATGAATTGAAAAAAAAAATGCCTACACTTAAAGCAGAAAATATATGTTAAGTACGGATTTAAAGTATATATTTTACATAAGCCTTAGTCCGGATGAACAATGGACCGTCAAACTAAGAAAGAGTTGGAGAACGAATACTCGTATTCAATTTCCGGGAGCTAAATTGGCACAAAATGGTTCTGAAAAATAGTTCGACAATGTAATATCTACAAAAACAGATATTCGAAGGTAAGAGTTGCGAATTTGAAACTTTGTTTAACAAAATTTCACTCACAGCTGGAGGCTGGAGGAGTTGAGGATGGAGCGCTTGCGAGATTCGATCTCCCAGCCATGGATGCGCAGGCCGAATCGACCGTCTGTCAGGGGCACGGCCCCGGCGGCTTTGAGTTCCTTCTCGTCCGTCTCCACTTCCATTTCTTTCAACGGTTCAGCCGGTTTACTGCGGGGGCTGTTAAGACTTGGAGCTGCGATGAGTTTGAGTATTGGGTTACAGAAGGGTTGGGTTTGGGACTTTGGGCCTACCATAAGCCACCTCCAAACGGTTGGGCGGCTAGACCTGGAACCTCGTCCAATTTTGAAACCAGGGTATTAGGGGCGCGGACGAAATTAAATTAGAAAAAGGCTTATTAAATGCCCAAAGTTGAGTTGAGAGTCAGAGAGATACATATTTCTTGCGCCTTCCGGCGATGCAAATATGTCGTGGCACGCAAAGATGTCTCAATGATTGCCAGAACTAGGCTCGCAGATGCATGGGCTCTGAGCCCATTTGATCAGTCGAGGACGGACAAAAATCCCAACACACTTAACACGCAGCACGTTAAATTCACTCCTGCCTTAACAATATATAAAGATGGAAAATCATAGGTTACTATTTATTATTTTTTTGTATTTGATTTTTTTTTTAAATTTTTAATTTTACTTAATGATTAAGGTAGTGACTATTAATAAAATTATATATTCTTTTAATTTTTTTAATGATTAAAAATGTTAAAAAATACTTAAAAAAATGATAAAAAAGTAAAAAACTTCTAATCTTTTATAAATAATAAATGGGTAATAATAAGTAATAAACTCTCGAATACAAGGCCAAAAGTCGTTGAGCTTTTAACAAATGATTGTTTCCTCTTCTTCTTTTTTTTAGGTCACAGAATAGATGCTTTCTAGCTGTCTAATCCAACTTGTTGATGATAGAAGTAGATTGATAGATCATGTGAGCCCTATAATACTGCCCGTTGCTACTTTAATATCGTGTCTACATGGGCACACTAGATTATTCAACTCAATCGATTGTCAATCCCTTTTCATTAGAATAATGCTACTTTAATCCACGGAAAAATATTTATCATTTCTTGTCATATAATATAACACATTTTAAATATTTATATATAGTAACTTATAATTAATTACTTTATACGCAGTCTATAAATTGGTGAAATTAAGAAGACTTAAATACATTAATCGTGCATGCATGGTATCACACAGTCATGTTGCATGCGAAACACGCATTCGTGGATCATGTAGAGAAACTTTACAGGAAGTAAAAGAAACCACCCAAAAATCATATAATTAATTTTTTATTTACAAAAAGAAAAAGAAAAACGAAACATCTCAGAAAAAGTTTAACTTGTTGGTCAGGAAGATAGGAATATATTTTACGAACCACCCAGCATGGTGGCATGCATGTCACCTCCTTTCTCTCTCTGACAAAGCAACTTTAATCAAACGAGCCATAATGGTCCATCAGTCGTCAAAATCACCATCATAAAATAGGCTGGATTGCCATCATGAATAAAGAGAATTTCAGAGGATTGCCATCACGAAAACGATGAAAAGAATAATGACAAAAGGAACATGCAAAATAATTAGGAACTTAGATTTGTCTTGCACTTTTGCTAATTAGCACGTTGTTTATTTCTGATTTGACCAGGATTAGAATAATTTACTTGAGTAGTAGGTATTGATGATCATTTCCTTTACCGGCGAGAAGTTTCCAGTTGCTGGGATTATTAATTCGATTACTTTCTTCGACATGTCGACTGGTTAGAGAGAAGCAGTGAAAAAGGCGTTGCGACAATGTTAAAAGTGATTGTCGACACAAGTTCCCCCCACCCAAATACAACCCCCCCAGTCCCTTTTTCTTCTGTGCTTGATCAAAACCTCATAATTAATGGATAAGGTTAATCAAACAACTCTCTCTTTCTGGGATGAACTCAAGATCAACTTACAGCAGAATAAAGGTTAAATATCAGAGAGATCAGATTCTTTTGTGTCGGCACCTAAATGATATATATATATATATACATGCATATATATTGTATATTGGTCAGCACAATAACACCTTGAGTTTGATCATTTCCCACAAATACGAAGGAAGTTTACCCAATGATCAATTTCTGATCCTGCCGACTAATTTGAATTGTGTTAAGTTACATCGAACTTGTTTATTAGCCTTCTAGCTATTGATAAATGTTGTTCAAATTTTCAACCCAGATCTTTGATTTTTTTATTCAAATCCTGAATCCTTTCTTCCAGATATTGTCCCATACTTTCTGTTCCTTTTAATTAGTCTTTTGGTCTGATCATAATTTCTATGCCTTTTACAATGGTCAATGAAATTAGGGTTAGGTTGCAATCAGATTATAATTTTCTCCCATGCAATTAATCTATCACTAATTACCTGCTTGTTAGTGAGACTCTAACTAAAAGTAATTAGCTGCATGCATAGTAGTATAGACCAGATCAATTGCTGTGTGGGATCGCCTACTCCACTAGGTCTTGGTCCTTGAAAAAGAGACAAACGGGAGCTGGTTTCCCTTTCACGAATTTTCAAACCTAAACCCAAGTCAAGGGATCCCTATAACAATGGAAATTTCACAGCAACAACCAAGACTAGCAAAAATCTTACTTTTGAGTGGAAAGAAAAACTTTCACCCACTGAATACTGATCACGACCATATTACCTTTGACCAAACGACTAGAAAATTCACAGCTGACTAGAAAGTAAAAATCGATGTGCCCGCGTTAGAACTTGAAAAATGGGGAGCAGTCCGGCCTACCCCGCTTAGTTATATATACATACACCACGTGAATTTGGCTGCGATCGATCCAGAAGCGAGGAACCATCCAATTAATCCACTTTTAAGACCTTGGAAAGACCTTTCACGTGGATAATTTTTGAATATATAGCAAATGGACTTTTGACTTTCGTAAACGTGAGGCAACAACATGCTGGTTTTTGCTTTCCACCAAACTTCCTTGGTTCCACGTTTTCTCCACTTCGAAACACTTTTTTAATTCTTCTTCCCTTCCATTAATTAATAGAGTATTATATATATATATATATATTATTCTCTTGGGGTCCCCACTGTATATATATATATAGTTTTATGAAACGTATAAATATGATAATAAATCACAATTATTAGAATCTAAACAAATTAATCATGAACGGTCGGCTAATTTTTATAGTATTTTAATTTAATTTGCATGAGAATGAGATTGGTGATTATCAACTTGTGTAGTAGTACGGAAATCATACGGCACCATCTGATGATGAGAAATTGATCATCGTAACACTTCGGTGGGTTGGAGAAGAATTAGGAATTCATGTGCGTTTCATATTATTATTAACCGAAAATAATGTCAGTAGGATTTGTGGTCTGTGTTAATATTCATATAATTTCGATTCTGGAATAATTAATATATAATAGATTCCTTTTCGACTAAATTGTGAACAAAAAAAAAATATATTATTTTAGTATAATGCCTGCGAAACATCCTTCATTTTTTTAATATAGTCAATTTGACGTAATTAATTAATTTATTCGAGCTGTAAAATGACGCGTGCTCCTCTTTTTTGCCGCCCGGCCACTTAAAATCTAGGTTGTAAATATCTACATAAAGTAAATGAACTTTTTGTCCTTTCTTGGTTCACACCACATATAACACGATAAGCTAGCTTCTCGCGTACGTGTATTATATCGGCCACGTATGTCCGACCCTTTGCTCTCTATTTCAGAAAATTAAAAACATGATAATCGGCCAAAATGGGATTTGTCAGTATGCCTACGAGATTTGTATCAAACAAAATAAAGAATTTCTTGCATTTGAAACCTTCCTAGCTAGCTAGCACCTCAAGAAAGACTTTGTTGTAAAGTATTGACCAGTTCATGCAAATCCTTGCAGCTATATTTAAGTGATCGAGGCAAAGGCAAACATGCATGGGGTACGTGCAATTTATAATTTTTTCTGTTTTTTCTCTTAAGGATTTAAATATTCTCCTAATTTTGTCTTCTGCGTTCGATTTGTTATAAATTATGCTACATATATATATATACACGAGCCCACAATCATATTGCTCTTAAAATGCACTCGAAATACATATATTATATAATATCTGGTAACCGATGTAATTAGAATAGTGTTAAATTAAATAGCTAAATCCATAATTTTATATCATTTCAGGATAATTAAGACGTAGGTACTTGATCCTTGATCGTCAACTAAGGAGTACTGGCCGAGTTAGATAAATAAAAAAAATGGATAATCTTCGATCTTAGTGCAATATTCTATATGTTCAGTTGTATCTATGTAGGTGAAAATGAATAATATAATAGAGTGTTGTGTTCGATCTCAATTAGTTACCCAACAAAACCCTATTTATCTAAACCAAAGCAGCTTTTATAATATCTAAATTTGGTGAAACTGAAAGTGAGACTACCGTTTTCTCATGTCTGATCAATTTAGAACCAGAGCTAGCTTTTGGTCAAAGGTATACATTATGATCAGGCTGTGATGTAAGCTTAACCTAATTGGGCTACCTATGAGAGAGTTTGGTTGGCTAGGATGAGTGGTCCCCAATACCGACCCCTTATATCGATCTTACTGGCATGCAGCAGGGAGATGTACAGTAGTTGAGACGTCAAGGTCTCTAAAACTGCTATTTTCCATTAAAACGTAACCATGCAGAAAGCAATATATAGGAGAGAGGGGAAAATAGAATGCTCTTTCCCTTCGAATTCAAACTCCTCGATCCGTCTGATCTCCATTTCCATTGGACTGCATGTTTGACATCCGATGCTTGCTATCTAGCTTGGCAACCCAAATTTTGACAGAAACCAAACATCTATACTTTTTCAAACCGGCAAGAAGTCGATCGTGCATGGCGTGGCTGTTGGTGCACGCCATCAAAATTTGATTATGAATTATCAGTCTAAGGTAAAAGTCTAGCTTAAAAAATCAGTCTGAAAAGTATCGGCAACTTTTATTAATTCTATCTACGTATTGTGTTGATATTTATACATGTGTACTGATCATTGTCGAGCATTTTTCCACAATTTCGTGGAACATTCATGTTCACGTTGGATCAATATTCATGATTAGTCATCCCAACGAAACAAAAATTAAGAAAAAAAAAAAAATCGACTGCATGGAATAGTACTACACATGATATCGGCCTTACAAGGATCGAGAGGAAAAGACGTATGCTGACCTCAACAAGAGCAGCATTATTTTAAGGCGAATAACAAGGACTCTGTAACGGCGGTTTAATTACTTGCGTTTTAATACTAATGTATATCTGTTAACTTGTAATTATTTTACTATTATATGATTGTGACGGTTACAGACAGTCTTTCTGGCTATATATCTTAGTTATAGTCGTTTTGCTTAATAATTTAAAAATACTTCTCTTAACGTTATGTTATGCTTACAATAATAATGTTGCTAAGAACACATGACCTTTCTGAGACAACTTATAAATGGAGCATAGTTTCTAACCGGCCAACAGTGCGGCCGGCCCGGATTATAAAATTGTGATGAGACCACGCCACTAATTAAGCTAAGGTGCATGACATTAATTATTTTTATTTCACAAATAATGCAAGCAAATTTAGGTATTGAACGCTTCATGAATGTCTGTGACAATAATATTAATTGTATTAATACCAAAAGTTTCTAGGCAGATGTACAATGGTTTTTTAGGCATCAGTCTCACGTGCAAAGGCTGTAATAGAAGAAATTGCCTCCTACTCGGCCAACCCATCGTTGTCGATGACCAACACTATAACCCGAAAGCAGCCGTGTGGTTGGCTAATGCGTATGAACTTCCAAAACAAAGATGACAATCACATACCCTTCTGAGGCTCTTACCTCTTCCTCTCTCTCCCAATACGTCTTTGAATACCATGTATCTGTCATTGTTCTCAGCTGACATGGCGGTCACCTAAACCCCACATGCTAGCCTTTTTTTGGGCAATGTCTACGTGTTGCGGGCCCCCACCCTGTCCCCCCCGTGCCCCTACACTCGTTAGAGACAAAATTCGTTTTACTTTTCCACGACCCTCCGTATAGGTCCGTGACGTCCGTCGGCTTCCATCCAAGCTGCCTTTCTGTCCAGACCACTCCCTGGGCTCCACCGTGACATCTTCATGCGATTTGTCACTCCTCTAAATCCTATCCTGCCCCTCCACTATATAAATCCGACACCCGCAAACTCTAATCTCACCACAACCAGTCCTCTCTTCCCTTCTTCTAAAGCCCCTCCAACATTCAGATTCTCTCTCTCTCTCTCTCTCTGCGCTTTAAATTTATTCGTTCTTCTTTTGTAATGGCTGTTGATTCTGCTATCTCATCGCCGCTTGGCCCCCCGGCCTGCAAGAAGGACGCCAAGGCGCTCCAATTCATTGAGGAAATGACGAGGAATGCCGACGCGGTTCAAGAGAGAATCTTGGCCGAGATCTTGAGCAGAAACGCCGAGACCGAATACCTCAAGCGCTTTAAACTTAATGGCGCAACTGACCGCAAAATTTTCAAATCCCACATCCCCATGGTTACCTACGAGGATCTTCAGCCTGAAATCCAACGTATCGCTAATGGCGACCGTTCTCCTATTCTCTCAGCTCACCCCATTTCCGAGTTCCTCACCAGGTGAATCTTATGACCCAGCAACTCATTCTTAACCAAGCTTTTTAAAAAAATTTTTGAAAAAAAATAATAGAACAACTTTGATCGGTTCTAACATTTGTTTTTACGTCGAAAATCTACAGTTCTGGGACTTCCGCTGGAGAAAGAAAACTCATGCCCACGATTCAGGAAGAGCTGGATCGTCGCCAGCTACTATACAGCCTCCTCATGCCAGTCATGAACCTGTAAGTGCAAATAAAATAACAAGAAATCATAACGCGTTATATCTACTTAATGGGTTTTCTATTAGGCCGCCCCCTTGCCGAAGGATTCATTATATACTATTTTACGAGCTAAGTTTGATTGGGAAGAGATCGAAACCATGCGAGTAAAAGTTTAATTTTTTAAAAAATGTAATTAAAGCGGATTGAAATTAAGTTTATTTTTGTAACCAGTCATTTTAGTTTATTCTAACAAAGACCGTCTTTTTGTATGACAGTTATGTGCCGGGTTTGGACAAGGGTAAAGGGCTATACTTCTTGTTCGTAAAATCGGAGACGAGGACACCGAGTGGCCTCTTGGCCCGCCCAGTGCTAACGAGCTACTACAAGAGCGAACACTTTAAGACTCGACCCTACGACCCGTACAACGTCTACACGAGCCCCGACGAGGCCATCCTTTGCGCCGACTCGTTCCAAAGCATGTACACCCAAATGCTCTGTGGCCTCATAGAGCGCAAGCAAGTCCTCCGCCTCGGTGCCGTCTTTGCCTCTGGCCTCCTCCGGGCCATCAGGTTCCTGCAGCTCAATTGGAACCAACTAGCCCATGACATTCGAACAGGCACCCTCAGCCCGAAAATCACCGAGCCAGCAATCAAAGACCGTATGGTTCCTATCCTAAAGCCAAACCCGCAATTGGCAGATTTCATTACCAGAAAATGCTCGGAAGACAATTGGGAGGGCATTTTAACCAAAATTTGGCCCAACACGAAGTATTTGGACGTAATTGTAACCGGTGCTATGGCGCAGTATATACCTACGCTAGATTACTATAGCGGAGGATTGCCTCTCGCGTGTACAATGTACGCGTCATCGGAGTGCTATTTCGGACTTAATCTCAACCCAATGTCCAAACCATCCGAAGTGTCTTACACCATAATGCCAAATATGGCCTACTTCGAGTTCCTACCCCACGAGCCCAATGCCAACAGGTCCAGTACCCGTGACTTGCCTTTGAAACTCGTTGATCTTGTGGACGTGGAAGTCGGGAAGGAGTATGAGCTAGTGATCACTACCTACGCCGGGCTTTGCAGGTACAGAGTCGGAGACATTCTTCGCGTCACCGGCTTCCACAACTCGGCCCCACAGTTCCACTTCGTGAGGAGGAAGAACGTGTTGCTCAGCATCGACTCAGACAAGACCGACGAGGCGGAGTTGCAAAAGGCCATGGAGAACGCCTCTCAGCTCCTCAAGGAGTTCAACACCAGCGTAGTCGAGTACACGAGCTACGCCGACACGAAAACGATCCCGGGTCACTACGTGATATATTGGGAGCTCTTGGTGAAGGACCCTGACAACTCGCCGAGTGAGGAGGTACTGAATCGATGTTGTTTGGAGATGGAGCAATCTCTCAACTCGGTGTACCGACAAGGCCGAGTGGCGGACAACTCGATTGGGCCGCTGGAAATACGCGTGGTAAAGAACGGGACGTTTGAGGAACTCATGGATTATGCAATCTCGAGGGGCGCGTCCATTAATCAGTATAAGGTGCCGAGATGTGTGAATTTTACTCCGATTATGGAGCTTTTGGACTCCAGGGTGGTCTCGGCACATTTCAGCCCAAGTTTGCCACATTGGACCCCGCAAAGGAGACGGTAACTAATCTCTTCGGGGGCAACAAACCTGACCCAAATTGCAAGTCCACGGGGTGGTCAAACTTCTTGCATTTCTTTAGTTCTTTTATTTTAATCTTTCTTTATTTCATAAGTAGGTTTCATGGAAGGATAAAGGCAGTGTATTATGTTGTACGTGGGATTAGGACGTTTCAGGGTCAGGTTTTGTATTCCGGTTCAATTAACTAGCTTGTGGAAATTACGGATGTAACGTCACAAAGTGGTTCGTGTAGTACTGATCAGCTGTTTCTTTCATGTAGTGAAAGTCATGCACGTAGAATATAGACTCTATGTCTTTAGCAAACATCGATCTATTCACTGTATATAGCCCTTTCAGCACATGCACGTCCAGACAAACAGCAAATAGTAAAACATGCATGCAAGCAAGACAGACTAGTGTCAAAGAAGGACGAGGGTATTGCAACAGCATTAGCAAAAAGCTAGCGAGGTGAAGGATTTTGATTCTCTTTTACCTTCCTTTAAGACTTTGATGATCATGATTAGTTTGTGACTCGACGGCTCGCTAATCGCCCTATACAGCACTCGCGATCGATGGGCGCAGACACTATGACATCACTTGTTTTGGCTCTTTAATTGTTTTCTATATTACCCTCATGTTATGGTACGAATGACGTGAATGCAATTTGAATGAATCCACGGACGACTACAAGCAGACGACTGCAAACACTTTAGGGCTTTCTGCGCTTATCCGACAGACATTTGATCCTCCAATAATTTTAGAAATGAGTAATACTACATACAGTTATTTTTGCACACTCTCTGCGCACTCCACTGATATGATTGGTTAGATTAATTTTTTTTTAATACACAACCAATTATATCACTGGAGTGCACAAAGAAGTTCGTAAAAATGACTGCACATAAAATTTTCCTTTTAGAAATACCGAAAGTATCAGCAAGTTCCACAGGTGTCGCTTAACCAAAGGAAAAAAACAAATCTTGATTTCCAAACCAAGGAGTTGAAACATTATCTTTAGTTTCACGAATCACGATGGTGATGATACTGTGTCAAAGTCTTCATGATAGTAACTATACAGTCTATACTTTTAAGTAAAAATAAACATTAAATATCAAAAGAAAAATAAATTGCTCATTTGGGTGAACTGAGCTTGCTATTAATATATATATATATATATAAAATAAGAAAATATTCTAGTCATAAAAGTAATTGTTTTATAAATGAATTACTTAATCTCATAAATTGAAATGTCTTAACATAATCATTAGATTATAAAATTATTTTATTATAAAATATATTTAACAAATTAGATGAAATTATATTATTTTATAAAATTATTTTTATATTATTTATTTATAGATGTAACAGTACTCTATAATATATTAACCCTGGCCCATTGTGACGAGTAAGGGAAAGAGGTTAAAGCCTCATGAAAAACGTGGTTTACGGTTGGTGGAGCCAAGATTAAAGGGCACGTGATTTGGCCTTGCTTTCGTTAAAATACGACAAGGGGAATACTAGTTTTTCATTTTGAGACAACCGATGACCTTGTTAATTGGGTCAGAGACTCTTTAATTTGTTCTAGCTGCTAGAATTCAAGTATCCCATATGTACTTGAATATAAGCTTAATTAATCATATTTTTTAATTTTTTAAATACTAGCTCTTGATCCATCGAATAAAATGTCTCGGCATGCAAAAGGAGAGCCCGGGAAGCTTATATATATATATATATATACACACACATATGCATGTACGCATATATATATATATAAGTAATGTTATATCTCATATTTTTTTTTTATTTTCATCATATTAAATAAGATGCGATTCATTTATCCCCATTTGATGAAAAAGAATATGTAATAAATTATTATTCAATGGTGATAACTTGCCACATTATATTTAGTGGGATAAAAGTAAACTGTTAATATAATGTATAGAATTTTCTTATATATATATAAGGAGCTGCTAAAGATACAAAGAGATCTCACATATTGATATGACAAACTAACAGTGTACCAAGTCATTTTTATTTTTATTTTTTTCTCTCTATCTCCCTCTTTCTCCCTCTCTCTGTACTCTTCCCTTCCCCCCTCCCCTCCATTGGCTACCAATACAAACCATGCGACAGAGCAGGGCATGACAGAGTTATGGATCGGTGATAGCGAGTGTGCAACAATGGATCGCAATGGTGCGGTGACACTGTCGCTAATCTAAGCGACTGAACCACGGGAGTGCGAGAGTGATGAGAGAGAAAGAGAGATTGGAGAGAGGTGGCAGTAGGGCACGACGGGCTGTGGAGCGTGTGACGGCGAGCATGCGACAATGGAATCGCCTAGCCACGACAGAGACGATCCTGTCCTCGACTGCTTGGCCACGGGATCCTGCATGGGTGCAACGCCACACGGCACAACAGTGGCCGTTACTCCTCGGCTTAGTCCCGTCAAGGCTCAGCAAGGGTGCCGGCGACCACCATGTGGACCACCAATATTTTTTGTTTCCGGAGCAATGCCCCTGAGCAAGGCGCACCGCGGGCAACGGTGGCCGGCACGGGAGATAGAGCATGGGGGGAGGGGCCGAGAGGAAAAAAATTTGAGAGAAGAGAAAGGAAGAGGAAAAAATATAGGAGAACACGTGTCATACTCTTATTGTGAGACGTCAGTGTGTGAGATCACTTTGTGGAATCCTTTTGTCTAAAGTATTTTTCATATATATATTTATATTCTAGCTGATCCAGTTGATTAAATTTGCATATATAAACTATATATGCGAGAGACATGACTATATAGCTAGTTGGACTCATGTAACAAGTCTACAATATCTGATAAAACATAAATTGATATGATTGCATTTTTTGAAAGTAAAATTATTAAAATTACAAAAAGCAGTCTATTTGTAAATAAATAAACTTGCCTACTGATCCGTTAGGGAATGCCACAGGCACCATAGGCTTTTTGTGGAAAAGTTAGGATAATTTGATATCGACTAGTGTATATTAATGCTTGACTAATAATCTTCTTATAATTCCAATAATACTAATAACTTGGACACTAGCTGGTTATGTCTTTACGATCCTTCTCTCTAGCTTATACGTATAAAGTATAAACACCAAATTCTTCATGATCATGATAGAGCAGCTGTGTCATTTCTTTGTTGGACAAAAGGCCCGATGTTACTGGTATGATTAATATGAGTACCTTATATATCCATTATTAATGTTCTCTTTTTTTGAGTAAGTTAATTGCATCATTGTGAACCAAAAAAGAAGAAGAAAGGCAGTACTACGAGTAAGCCTGACTTCGATCTCAAGCAGCATGATCGAGTACCAGTTATGTAATTCAATTAATATATATATATAGTCACAATCGAACAAACATTTCATTAATGGTTATCCACAATTAAACAGTTTCATTTTCCCAAGGAAATGCTTTTGAGAAATGATCAAGTTACGTATGCTAGGCTGAATTGTCTTGCATTATAAAGACGAGCAGACAATATGCGAAGAACCGACTCATTGTCGGGTACGAAACTCATTTAGCGGCCTATCCTCCGTGTTTATCATCGAAAATAGACGACAGCCTGTCAACTTTAGAAATCAAATGGCCCGGTCATATTGGTCTAGAAAGTGACCCCGGCCCGTAAGAGAGCGAACAAAAGCACATTTAAAAAAGGCTCATGCAAAACGTGGTAGTTTCGTGGGGGCTTTCTTCGCTGCACTTTCTCCCTCTTTATCTTTATTAATGAAATTAAGCAGACAATTGATCGAACGCGTTGGAAAACTACCTTTTGACTAATGGACATGTAGGCATTGAATCGAGTTTTTCGTAGTGATATTAATATAGCTTTTGCTTAAATCCAATCAGAGAAGACCTGAAAAATATGTAGAATAATCAAAGGCAAGCATCATGAGATCGAGCCTAAGTATAACAACAATGATCATAGATTTGATTGCATCTCAAGTCATCGTGGATGTAATATTGAATTCTCCGATATGCACTTACAAAAAATTTCTTATAAAGGAAGCCTTTTTACTTTCGAAATTAGTCAGGATGTATCATGTAACAGGACAACCAATGCCGATAAAAAAGGAAATACAAAGTGCACATGTGCCAGGCATGGAAATTTTTGGAAGCCATATGCATTGGACAGGCTTGAGTCCGTAGGTATCACTGTTTTTTGGCATTGGATTCTCGATTTGCCTTCGGAGGGTAGTCTAGTCGGAACTCTTTAGGTTGGGCCGTGTTGCTATTCTACGGGTTCATAGGCCCATTCTCTAGAGTAAGTTTGTAGGAACGTCTTTGAATTTAGCCCATCCACAATTATTTATTCTTTGAAATTGGTAATATTATATTTAGTTATAGAATGTATTTGAAAAAAATGAAAATTATTTTTTATAATATTTTTTTTATGTAAATGATAAATTTATCAATTTTAAAATATAAAAAATATATATGTACATTCTAAAATTATAAATATCATTTCTTTAAGACATTCATGAATTAGTGAAGGGGTTTTAGAAAACTAAATTGCATTCAGAAAACAAAATAAACAACCAGTTCCAAAACTGACAAATTATTTATTATTATTAAGAAATTAAATGATGATGATTAAAAAGATATTACAAGAAAAATAGATTTTTGTGATTAATTTATTGCAATAAAAATATTATTTATAATTAAAATTAATTATAAATAGTTTTTTCATTACAATAAATTAATTACAAAAATCTATTTTCCTTACAGTGAGATAAGTCTTTTTTAAGTAATTTTTCTTATGACTACTGCTAGGACCGCTAGGCGTGTCCAAAATTTATTTTTTAATTTTTAATATATATATTTCTAATATTTTTAAAAAATATAAAAAAATCAATATCTTAATAATTAATTCATTAATTAGTAAGTAAAAAGAAAAAAAAATTTAATACATAAGCGGTTAAAATGAGTTAGTGAAGTATAGTAACAAATGAGTAATATTATTCATCATCTTAATTTTTATTTTTTTATTATTGTATAATAGACAAAAAGAAATGAATAATAGATTTTTTCGTAGCATTATTTTTTTAAATAAATTTAATTATAAAAGATTTTGTGCACCAATATATATATTTATTTAATATGATTGATTAAAAAATTAAATTTTAATAAAAATAATATTAATTTAAATTTTAAATATAAAAATAATAATATTAACACATGGTATACGAAGAATTTACTTAACAAAACTCTATTTTTTTATAAAAAAATTTAGTTATAAGTATAATTATGTATTGATCTATGTATTAATTTAATGTGATTAGTTTAAAAATAAATTTTATCAAAAATAATATTAATTTAAATTTTAAATATAAAAAAATTAATATTAATATACAAATTAATACGTAACTATATTTATACATAGCAGAATTCTTTTTTTTATCCGAAACTGAGCTTCTTCGCACGTGATTGTTTTAACTATTTTGACACACGTTTCCTCGAGGCTCGACGTGCCTCTCTTTGAATGGCTGTTCTCTCTGAACTGAGTCGACAGGAGAGGCAGATAAGAGGGAAGCGGTACGCATGGTCGTCGTTATCGCTAATGGCAACCTCGCCGTCGTCGCTCCTCTCTTGTTACTTCCCTCTTCCTCTGCTCCGCTCGTCCACACACCCTCAGCCGCCGTCTCTCTCCTTCGCTCTCTCCTCCCCTCTCCGCTCCCTCGTAAACCCCAGAAAACTTCGATCACTAGTCCTCGCTTCTTCTTCCCCCTCCTCCGCCGCCTCCTTCGACGATCTCTTTTCCAAACGCCCCTCGAGGTCCACTAATTCTTCCAAGGTCAGCTTCTTTTGCTGTTGGGCTTGCTTGCATCCATTCAATTCGATCGATTACAGTTTTCGTCCTTGAATTGGGTATTCAATATCACTCTAAATCGATTTTATTGCTTCGTTATGCCGGGTGTTGTCTGTGTATGCATAATATCTCGGAAGAAGACTTTTTATTGTAGTTATGTTGCTTTTTCATTGGCTGCTGGGAAAATATTGGGAAATTCTGAGAAAATGGATTGAACTTGTTGATTATCTGGGAACATGGAGGACTTTATAGTATCATGCGTTTAGTTTGAGTTTATTCCATTACTCTTACTTATAAACAAAAAGTTATTCTGATACTCTTACATTCTTGGGGAGAGGAAATAGTTTGCTGAGCTGTATTTTCCTGACTACAGCTTGCACGGGGAAGCAGAATAGATTGCACTGATTTGGAAATTACTCGAAGTAACAATAATGGATATCTGTTCTTTTGTTTTATGTGTTTATCAGATGCCATGGCTGTGAGTTAGAGAGAAAAATTATGGTACCAGGGAAATTTAAACAGTTTGATCGAAGGTGTTGAGTATGGAGTTTGAAGAATGTCAATTATGCCATGACTGCACCTTCGTACTTAGGTCTCTTGTATACGTCCCAAATACACGGGTTATACCTATTGTTTTCTTCAATAAAATATTTTATTTTTAAATTAAAGTGCTGTGACGGTAACCACAAATTCTACAAATATGGTATGATGAAAAATAATATGGTCAACGGCAACATTTTTCGTAGGTACTAAAAGGCATTACACAGTTTTACAATTATATCTAATGGAGAATTTAAAGATGCAACCTTTAATGCTGCTTCATAAGGAC
Source organism: Carya illinoinensis (assembly GCF_018687715.1). Classification (NCBI taxonomy): domain Eukaryota; kingdom Viridiplantae; phylum Streptophyta; class Magnoliopsida; order Fagales; family Juglandaceae; genus Carya; species Carya illinoinensis. The sequence continues at coordinate 1,632,723 of NC_056756.1, forward strand.
ACTAGTTGTAGATAACTTTGCAGCAAGTATTCTAATTTCTTAGTGAGGTTAGTAATATTTATTTTTCTTTGATCCGTGCTTATTTAGTAATAAATATATGTACATCTTAACAACGGTAATGTTTCAGTGCTAGTGTCTAATGTTTAAGTGTTTAATTTTTTCAGAAATCCGTTCTGTCAAATTTGATACAAGAGATAGAACCATTAGACGTGAGCCTCATTCAGAAAGATGTTCCGCCAACGACTGTGGATGCCATGAAACGGACTATATCTGGCATGTTAGGCTTACTTCCATCTGACCAGTTTCAGGTTCTTATCGAGGCTTTATGGGAACCCCTCTCTAAGTTATTGGTTTCTTCAATGATGACTGGGTATGTTCATTATCAATATCACGTCCATTTCTTGATCCATGTTTTTAGCCTCTGATTGATTGCCGAGAAGATGGAGACAAGAAAGAGAAGTCAAACCCTTACCATATTTGCCCAGTTTGGGGGGTTGTAGGAATCCTTGTTTTCTTTTCCTTCAAATTTGTTCTCTTGAATCCTATACATATTTCACTTCCTTCTTTTTTTTTTCTCTACCAACTGATGTCTATCAAAATGGTAAAGATTTGTTATGGTAGTTGTTCTTCCAATGCAGATATACGTTGCGGAATGCTGAATATAGACTCTGTCTCGAGAGAAACCTTGATATGAATGAAGGAATTCCTGAAAAACAAACACTAGAAAATGCTAAACTTGATTTACAAGGGTTCTTGCTTGGCAGCGTGAGGATAGTTAAATTGTCAGGAGAATATAAATTGCCATCCAAATTTGATAAACTTACTGGAGACTCGTCAGAAAATGTTGATATTCAACACCTCAATGAAATGTCTCCTGAAGCTCAACAGTATATTCTTCATTTGCAGTCTCGTTTATCTTCAGTTAGAAAGGTATGTTCTAGCACTAAGGATTTTTTTTCCCCAGCAGATTAAGAAGTTAGGGTTTTTGTTTATGATTTTTTTTTTAATTCAAAATGAATGATTAGATACTGGCATCCCAAGTTGGGCATATTTTATATTTATCTCAATATTTAAAATTGATGTTTTATCCCCTGCTTGATTAGGGAAATACTGTGGTCAATTGTGCAAATAGAGTGGTTAGTAGATGATCTGCAAAGGCCTGAAAAAAAGCAGTAGCTGTGATTGGAATTTGGGCATTGTTTATACTTATCACCATGTCACAGTTGATTTTTTATTTTCTGCGCGATTGTAGTTGATTTTGGAAATAGTGTGATTGGCAGTAGATGAACTACTAATGCCTTGCAGAAGGCAGTAGCTATGAACTCATCGGAGTAAATGGTTTTTGGCTACCACTCAAGTTGTCGGGATGTGGCAATTTATAGTTTTGTTTTGAATTTTATGGTGAAATAAAACTCATTAGGCTATTGCTATTTTATTGCACTCCATTCTCATTTGTTTTGGTCCCATATTATCTATATTTCGTGGGTTTTATGAGCTGTGAGATACTTGAAAGAGTTATGGAAGACTTTTTTTTTTTTTTTAATAAGCAAACAAAGTATATTAATCAAAGAATAGGCAAAGCCATGTTCAGTACAAAGAAGAGTTATGGAAGACTTTTTGAAAAATAGTCATTGAGAGAGATTTTAGGCTACTGGAATTGGAGTTTTCACAATATTAACCCTACTGATATATCAGTTAAATTGCCATATTATCATATTTTGAATAGCGAATATGGTGAGAAATCTTCCCAAACAGGCGTGCCAATAACATGCATATTTAAGCACCGACTATAAAATTTAATGCCTTGACTACTGGCTTCTTTTCTGCAAAACCATGTTTTGGCCTGGGGAAAAAATCTATTCTGCTAATATAATATAAACTCTTACAAAATCGTTTACTTAGAATATTAATCAGTGTGTCTTTTGGTTGAAGAACTATAATTTGTTGATTGGAGTTTCATATCATTTTGATTGATAACATGAAATGCTAAGCTGTAATGTTTTAAGTTGTGTCTTTGTTTACATAATTTTTTTTTTTTTTAAAAAAAAAAATCTTCTTCTAACTCTGGATGCTACATTGTTTTTTTACTTTTTTCTGAATCACGTCTGTCATTGCGACTGAAATATTTGCTCAATATCCAATATTTTATTAAAGGAGCTTTGTGAAATCAAGGGGAAAAGTGCTGCCCTGCAAATGCAAAAGTTTGTTGGGGAGGAGAAGAATGATTTGCTGGATTACTTGAGATCTCTACAACCGGAAAAGGTACTCAACTCTTCTGAAAAGCGAATTTGAAATATAAACTCCTGTGGGTTTTAATTTTTTCCATACTTGTCCAATTGTTGAATTTCATGTTTAATCATATATTAGCATTAGATGCTGTTGCTGCAGGCCCCGGTTTCTTTCTGTGACTACTGATGCACTAGTACCATCTGCAACATTAATATTTTTATTGTTTTCAGAATCTCTTTTAATCTGATAAACCTATCTGAGAGTGATATTATAATATGAACGTTTTGAGATACCAAACAACCCTGATACAACCTCTTCTTTATAGGAAGACACTGAAAAGGAAAGAGAATCTGAATGTTTATGATAAGTTCCAACCTTGTTTTGTTTTGTTTTTTTTTGTTTTGTTTTTGCAACAAGTGGCAAACTGAGTGTAATGTTTTGTCTTGTTTATATGATGGGCGGTGCTACTCTGCCGCCTGAGTAGCACCGCTCACAGTGACCGCTAGTCACTTTTTTTCTTTTCTTTTCACATTTTTTAAATAGATTTAAATATTTTAAAAAAAAAAAAAAAATACACCAATACACTTAAAATCATTTACTTAATCACTAATTAAAAAAAAAAAAAAAGGACCAGCGGTCACTTTGAGCGGTCAAAGGGGGGCAGCATACAAGCTTTATTGTTCCATGATTGCCACTCTTTACATGTAAATCTTGTTTCCAATGGTTTTACTTACATCCATGTTCTGTGCTATTTGCCACTAAAGATGGAAAGTGAAAGTATCAAAGCAGTTTCATCCTATTGGTTCAATGTTTAAGTTAGCATGTTCGCAGCTGTATTTTTCCCATATTATCTGGGCTCGTTCCTATCACCTCATTCTTGTAATGGAGGAAAAGTAGGTCATAAAATTATAAACTATTAAACTTCATCATGCATATAACTACTGATTTAGTGTGAAGCTATTGCTTTAGCTCCATCATCTCTCAAGTGTCATAATCGGCACCCCAAACATGAGGTGTGGCTTTTGGTTAACTACTGGACCGCATAGTGCAGGATATCTGCTGGTTTTAGCGACATGCTTCTACACTAATGTTTTAGTAGTTTTTATCTACTATAAGATAGCACTATATTGTTGACTATTATAAAATTTTTCCTGAACTTAATGTTTGGGGTCTGGATGTGTTATTTACACACTAGTTTTCCGCTCATCTGCATGCAACCTTTCTTGAGCAATGACTCCAGGATTCGAGTTTACCCCTCAACTTGAATCTAATTTTGAGTTGGCTTCTTTCATTTTCATTTTTTCATATGAGTCTGTATTATGCCCGATACGAATTGTTCTATGTACAGGTAGCTGAGTTATCAGAAGCTGCGTCCCCCGAATTAAAAGAAATAATCTACTCTGTTGTACATGGCCTCCTTGCTACCCTCTCTCCCAAGATGCATTCCAAGGCTCCTCTATCAGCGAATTCCCCAACTGGAACAGTGAATGTAGGGAGTGAAGATTGTGGTGAGATTGTTGAAAACGCCTCACTTCAACTCCAGCCCCTCATTTCACTGAATCGGGACTACCTGGCACGTCTCCTCTTCTGGTTAGTCCATCTCTTTTTTCTCTCCCTGGTTTTTTGGGATTGGAAACTTGATCCAGCAATGTGCTGAGCTTGTTTTGAATTGTGTTCATTTGTGAAATTTCCTAGCACTTCTTGGATATGAGCCATCCGAAAGTCCACTAATTGACTAAATTTTGGAAAATTCAGCGATTCTTTCTGGTGTCCCCCCGTTTTTCCCTTTTCTTCCTTCAGGCAACCTGTTGAGCTCTGAATTTAAATGTTATTTCTGACTGATGCAACCTTTTTCCCCCAATAGGTGCATGCTGTTGGGACACTTCCTCAGAGGCCGGGAGTATCGAACGGAGCTTATGGAACTCCTATCCTTGACAAGCAGTGCTGAGAATGATGCCTCTAGTGACGGGCAAGCTGCTTGAAAGTTCATCTTTTAAACTGCTTCCTATCTGTGTATATAGAAGAGTTCACGAGGCCACTCGTGATCTAGCAAATGGAGAGTTAATATCTGTATAAAAGGATTAGTGTTGGTTTGTTTGTTGCAAGTACAATCTTGCAGATTTTGCTTTTTTTTTTTACTTTCTTTGTATATACACTATGCAGCAAATAAATAAAAAGGAAAAATCTAGTTACAAGCATAATTATGTATTAATATGTGTATAAATTTATTTTGATTGGTCAAAAAGTAAATTTTATTAAAAATAGTGTTAATTTAAATTTATAGTATAAAATAATCAGTATTGATACGTAGATTAGTACGTGATTTTGCTTGTATATAACAAAATTCTAAAAAAAAAAAAAAAAAAAAAAAAAGTTTAAAATGATGATAAGTTTCCTTCCCTACGGAACTGAAGCTGAAACCGTGTCCTTTTAATTCAACACCCGTGTTATTTATTTATTTATTTATCTGGACCAACCAGCACATGATGATATTAACCGTGTTAAGATTCTAAATTTTTGGACCATCCGACCGATCGTGATCCGATGTTATTTGGGCCGCACCTGTTTCCATTTCTTAGTTAGCGAGGGAGGGTTCCCAGAAGTACGATACTTAGATCAATAACAGAGGCATTTGGTTCCTAGATCAGTCATCCAGAGCTGGTCTCTTCTTTAATTTCTAACCTCGTTTCGGTGTGTCATCATCATTAACCTCAACATGAGTACTTTCGCAAGCAGTGGATTTTTCTTAACAAATCAACATTATCTTTATTTATTTATAAACTAAGTACTGTTAATTAAATCGGTCACTAAACAAATTAAATATTAAATAATGAGGGAAAAATCGTACAGGGCCCAAAAATAAAAATAAAAAGACTGGTACTAGTAGTATTATTAGCTGCCGTTTAAATACTGAGTTGAGATAAGATGAATTGAGATGAAAGTTGAATAAAATATTATTTTTTAATATTATTATTATTTTAAAATTTAAAAAAATTAAATTATTTATTATATTTTATGTGAGAATTTAAAAAATTTATAAAAATGAGATAAGATGAAACTTCTTTTATCCAAACCGGAGCTTAATTGTTTGTCACCTTCATGTAGAGATTGAATTCAATATTAATTAAGGAGGGAATTTAACATTAAAAAAATATATATATTTTCCTTAATTTTACTCCATAAAAGATATATATTTAGTCGGACGTTTATAAACACAGTTCATGTTGTAGTTTTACTGAGATTCAACTACATACATACATATATATATATATATATATATATTTTTTTTAAATCTTGTATATATATATAGAAGTATAGTTTGAGAGAGAGTAACAATGTTACGTACGTAGTAGCTGATCAGGAAGTCAGCACGTGGAGAAGCATCAAGAGTTTCTATTTTCATGCACAAAGGATCCGATCGAAGCTATCAAAAAAAGTTTAATTTGCCGAAATCAACGTAACTATTTTTTCTCTCTCTCATCTTTTTGGGGAAATACTTGGAGCGGAATTAAATAATATAAATCGGATAATTACATATAATACTATCATCATCAACTCACCCAAAAACCCTATCTTCCTCAACAAGCAAACCGATGGATGCAGCCAGCAGTATTTCACCCATGTATGTACATATATGATAACTCATGATCTATTGTGATCTGTTTAATTCCAAACACGTCTCTTTAAACCCTCCATTTTAGATATCATTGGTCGACACACGCAAATATTAATCTACGTTAAGTTCCCGATGTTTACTCCCTAAGATTAACCTGCTCTCTTTTTCTCTCAGTCAAACCCTTGATTAATTTTTCTCCCACCTTCCCTCCCTCCCTCCCTTGCGTTACACCATGGAGAAGGGAGAGAAAGAACCTTCAGACTTCCAATGGTTCATGCCTGATCAAATCCCTATTGACCCTTCTTCTATTTCACCGCGGGAAAGCCACCGCCTTATCGTTGCTGATTCCCTGGAAAACCACAATATTGATGGTAACCGTTCGTCTGGAAATTCCCTTCACCAGAAAACAACCATAATAAACCCTAGAGTTCAAACCCGCCCCACCTCCCAAAACCGAAACCCCACCACTGGGAGCGTTAATTTTCAAGACGCCATCTCGGGGATGGACCTAAACCCTGGTCTCAATTACGAGACCCTTTTTGAACAAGGCGTTGAAACTTCATTGAGTCGGCTCAGCCTATCAACTCCTTCTCATCAACCTTGGTTTCTTGCTCCACCGGCCTCTCAAGAAGTTGCCTGGTGTGGTAATACTGCTGGGCCATCGTTAGGGAACGGTTTCGATGATAATTATGTAATGGCCGGAGGTCTTGCTTCTTCAACGCATGCACAAGAATGTCAAGGACAGCAATATTTGGAGAAGTTGAGAGAACAGCATTTGCAGTCGATGAGAATTCAGTCTGCAGTGACGAGACATATGGTTTATGATACAAGGCCCCGTGGAGTGCCATTAATATTGAGCGATAACAATGGACTTTCGAGCTTCCGGCCAAGTTTTGCCAATTATCAGCACAGAAATTTATCAGGTGCGGGCCCAAGTTTTGGGACAGGAAAGAACCAGTCTGCGGCCTCTTCTACCTTTAACATTAACAATGTGTTTGATTGGCATCGCGGAAGACAATCTGCACATACAATGAGTTATTATTATCCTATTTGGCCGTCTTCTCCGAGTAGTAATGGGATTCGATTTGATTCCAACTGCCAAAGTCGGGGAATTACCAGTAATGGTCTGAGGTCCGCTGGGATATTGTCATTGCAGCCGTCGCAACAGCGTCCAACGTCGTACCCCTCAATGGAAGAATTGAACGGCCAACTGCTTTCGGTGGCCAAAGACCGAAAGCCGGGGTATGCTTTCTTTCAGAAGAAGTTTGAGAAGTGGAATGACGATTTGCACGCGTTAATGGTTAACTCGCGTTGCTCTCATCACGTTCAGAAGCGTTTCGAAGAAAGCAATGGAGAACAGCTGACTGAAATTCTTCTTACTTTGATCAGTAATGAACAAAAACTAAAGTATACATGCACCGACAGCCAAGGGTATGACTCGTTCTAATTAACTAGTTAATTGTTTGTCGAAATGCCTATAAAAAAGAGGGTCAAAATTATTATGATGGAACTATAGTTGCCTTTTTGTTTGGCCCAATTTTGAGAGAATTCTTCTCGGATTTTTATAAATTATTTTGGATTTTATCAATGCAGAAGTCGGTCAATGCAAAAATTGTTGGAGCATCTTAAAACCCCGGAGCACATATCCTTGGTAATATGGACTATAAGGAATTTAACAGTTACCTTGACCAAGTGCACGAGTGGTCTGTTTTTAATCAGGAAGTGCTTGGACCTTTTCCCCGCCCAAGACAACGAGGTAATTCGTATTAATATGTGCCTCGACAACATGCATCTAATTTTCTTTACCCAAGGCTGCGGTTCTGCTGAAGTTGCCTAATGTCTAAAATTAATGACAAGGTTCTATAAGTTATATCCTGCTAAAAACAAAAATAAACTACTTTTCATATCGGAAGAATGGCGTTCATCTTATGTTAATAACAGTATTAGCAGTATATATAAATTATATTCACCATCCTCTTGATCACTATCCTCTCTCTTATGTGACATCAAATGATTGAGTGATAAACAATTTTCCAATCAAGGGCGGGAGAAAGATGGCAAAAAGAATGATGAATAACAATTCTCATATATATATATAGACACACATGGCAAACATATATATATATATATATCATTTTAGTGCCACAAGAAGCTAGCGTTTGTCCGTTAGTTTTCACTCAATGCTTTTCTGAAGCCAGGTGACAATATTGTGTGAGTTCCTTTGACTAATTAGAGGCTACCACTCTTAAATTCTGTGATTCCTAATCATTTTTCCTTCTGTTTTCAGCTTATTTTGAATGAGATAGCAGAGAACTGTTTTGATATTGCGACAGACAGATATGGATGCTGTTTAATGCAAGAGTGTGTCAATCGTTCTTTTGGAGAAACAAAGGAGCGTCTTGTGGCTAAAATAGCAGCAAATGCGCTACTCCTTTCAGAAGATTCTTTTGGGTTTGTTCATCTTGAGCCCCTCCATTTCTCAGTGTTTACATGCATCTTGAAGAATAAGAACCGTATTCGAAATGCAGTTCTCGATCGTGTATTATAATTTTTTTTTTTCTTTTTCTTTGGCCTAATTTTTTGCTCCAACGCCCATCATTTTTTTTTTTTTTTTTGTAATTGCTGTTTTTCAAACCTTCAAAAGAAAAGAGTTTGAAGTCTTCAAAGTCAGATGCTCGCTTGCTCCTTTTGGTGCCTTGCTCAATATGGAACCTTTCTGATCTAACACCATCTTTTTTTTTTTTTTTTTAGGAACTTTGTTGTGCAGCACGTAATAGAGCTGAGGATGCCACGTGTTGCAGAAGCTATACATGCGCAGCTCGAAGGAAGATTTCTTTCTCTCTCTATGGACAAGCATGGCAGCCATGTGGTGCAAAAATGCTTGATTGAATTTGGAGAACAGCTTTCCGCTAGGATTATTCGAGAGCTTACTTCTATTCCGGAGCGTTTCTTGAGCTTTCTTCAGGATCAATGGGGTAATTATGTTGCTCAGACTGCCAAGGCGGTTTCTAAGGTTAGAAGATCCCATATTAGTCACTAGTACTCTTGTGTTCTTTAACACATGGAATTAATGGATTTTTACACAAACAACACCACTTCTTTTCTTGCATGCACAAAACCTAGGATTACAATTGCGTCACTATCATCGTACTTAGAAGTCTATGTTCTGAAATAGCTCTAAATCGATCAACTGAAATTTCAAGAGATTGACCTTATTTTTTAGACAGTTGAAATGGATATGTGCGCTATGCATTGCTTTCATGAAGACATGCTTCCCCCATAATATCTGCTAGCTATTTTCCCTGGGATTTTCTTTCTTTTGTTTTTTATTTTCTTTGTCTTCAATGAGTGCAGGGATCCGTCCGCCAATCTCTTATGGATCTAATCGATCATTACAGACCACTTTTGCAAAGCCATCCTCATGGAAAATGCGTGCTTGCCCCAACCAAACGGAAGCAGCACCGATTGATATGAGTACAAGCACATGATCGCATGATATGCTTACTCTAAATACTTTCAAAACAAAACTATTCTCTGTCACATGTTGCATTTCCCTGATCTATATATTTAGGACTTGAAACTATTTGTTATTGCTATCTGTTCATTTTTTGTGTTGTGCTTTAGGTCGTAAGTTTGGGCAATTTGCTCTGATGGCAGTCTAAGGAAAGTAATTAATGCTTTCTTTACAAGCCATTGAGTGAATTGTATAATCCTTGGGTCTTACACGGCCTGTTGTTGTTATACACTAATCTAGCATTTTCTGATATGTAATTTTTTCAAGAGATTTCACAGCTTGCTAGAGATGTTGGTATATCTTGATCATGCACAATATATATATGGTGTTAACGAATTTTGATCACTTGGATAACAAGTTTTGTGAACATGAAGGAAGAAAAGGTATTTTTTGACTTTTTTTTTTTCCAGGTTTTGAGCTTTTATTCAAGCTTAATTCCATAATAGAGCTTCCAACTCGAGCTGGAAGTGCAATTATTTAGCTGACGAGTTCACACAAACATCTCAACCAACTGAACTAGAGGAACAGAGCATGGAAAGTGATGAGTTTTAACAAGTTAACCACTCTAAAGAGAGAGAAAATAACTTCAAAAATTTACTAATAACGATTCGAATTTTTAGAAAGCTTATGAAGTTATATATTAATGCATGCAGGCTAAAAAAAAACTGATGGTACTATGAATCTCACATGTATTAGTAGTGTTGCTCTAAGAAATTCTGATCACAAGAGGGCCTACACCCCCAATGGCACGTAGGCGTTGAATACTCAGCTCATTTGAAAGAAAATATTTGCTCACTGATTCATAAACACAATCTAAAGCAACACTGATAATTTACTCCGAATCTGATGAGTCCGGCTTTGTGCTTTGCCTGACGCTCCTTCGGGCTTGTGACCCAGATCTTGGATTCAGTGATGATTCACCCTCAAAAAATATAACTTGAGCTTTAGCCAGCCTTTCCTCCAGTTCCTCTGTGCTGAATTCATCCGTCCCACCAAGCTCATCGAATCCTACCTGATGCACATTATATTAGACACCAAAATGTTAGAAAGAGTGAAGTCTCATACAATAGAAGGTACGCACTTCAGTCAATTGTTTCTTTGGCGTACCACATAGTCATCAACTTTGGCATTCTTTATGAGGGCAATGGTTGGAAGAACAATGATCTTGAGTTTTTCTGCCAAGAATGGACTTTTCTCGGCATTGATTTTCACAAAACGTGTCTCCATGTGCTGCTTTGCCAATATGCTCAAGTGCTTGTCTACCACCTGCGATTGTAAATGGACTTCAGACATGAATTCTTTTCCCTACATTTCGATCGAACCTCCTTCAAGATATCAATGCCGCTTTCTTAATGTCGCGTTAACAAGTGGAATTTTAGTTTTTGAATAGGCAACAGATTGGAGTCGGTCAGCACTTGGATCACTGCACTCCGATACCATGATAACTACTACTCTATTTGAATTACGGGAAAGGTCGTGTTCTAATTAATCATATAGCCATTTATATCAATCCCTCACACACAAACAAAATGAAGAACCACAAAGGAAAAAATTTTGAAAAATGAAGTGATCAAAATTACGATAAGAACCTTGCAGGGCCAGTTGTCGCGGTAAAAGTGGCAGACGACACGGTCGCTGGCCTTTACCGCGGCGAAGAAGTCCTTCTCCGAAGGGATCTCGGAGTACTCGCCGTGGCCGAGGGAGATCCAACGGCTCCGCTTCTCCGCCATCTTCTTCATCTGCTGCAACCTCCTCTCCCTGAGCACCTCTATATCGTCCATGTCCAGCCGATCTAGGGCTGAGATCTCATCATCTAGCTTGTCCTCCACAGCCTTCGCCACTGTCAGCACTTGCTTCTCCAGAATCTACGCATCACATACCACGACCACTAGATAATGGCTATGCATACAGTACGAATATATACATGTGTATATAAACAGTGAGAGATATATACCTCTTGAACCTTTGCGTTCTCCATTACTGGCCTCTGAGAGATCTTCCGCGCTCTACGATTCTGAAAGACAATGAAAAAGCAGACAGGGAGGGATAGATGGGGGAGACAGATTTGGGAGAAAAGTGAGGCGAATGCAATGTTATACTACGACGTCGTTTATGTTCTATTTGTATTTGGTAAATGAAATTTTGAATGCTGTTTCGGGACGGGACGGAATGTGGTGTTGGACAACGGGCCGGGTTTAATGAAAGCAAGCCCGCCTAAATACAAGTATCAAAGATTCAAAACGTACAAATTCATTATTTTATCTGTACCATATATTATATTATATTATTTACTTTATCATTTTTATGGTAGTATTAACGTTTAAATAAATAATACTATATATCGTATTACTATATTATTTTTATCTTATTAGATATGACATATTTATTATTATTAGATAATAAAAAATTATTTAATAAAAAATTATCTAATAATAATAAATTAATCACATCTTATATAATAAGATAAAAATAAAATATTAATGTAGCGTATATAATTTTCTATTATATAATGGATAGTCTATCCTTGATCCGTTTCACAGAATTTGATAGTTTGCGATTTATTCCCACCGATCTGCTCTCGATCTACAATTAATGGAGTATAGATTGAGCTCAAAATGACGAAGAAAGAGATTGCCATGCTGAGAAATGCAATACAACGTATCTTCTACTTTTTGGCCACAGAGATCATGAGTGGATTTTTAATTTTTGTGCTGAGCAACATGTGTTGATGGATTTTCTTATGTTGACATATATATATATATATATTAATAAGAAGCAAATAGGTCGACAGACCATGCATGTTCAATTGAATTGACATTCTTTTTTTTTTTTTCTTTTGAGAATAAAGACATGCCCATAGTTTCTCAGTAACGAGAGGGAAAGAAGAAGACGAGTCTATCCAAATGAAAGCCATTCTAGAATCATTATTTATTACACGGAGTTCTTCTACAGAACAACAACTGTAGCAGCTACACACTTGTACATCATACGTGGCATCACTTTTTTTTTTTTAATGATAATTCAAAACGTGCGTTTTTAGAAAATATATTACGATTGGTTTTTTGTATTTCGGTTGTTATCCGGTTGTCAACGACCGTGAGACCGGGAGATCCAGGGGATTCGGATTCGTCACCTTCAGCACCGAGAAGGCGATGAGGGACGCCATCGAGGGCATGAACGGTCAGAAGCTTGACGATCGTAACACCATAGTTAACGAGGCTCAGTCCCGCGGAAACAGGGGAGGTGGAGGCGGCGGTTACAGCCACGGAGGTAGGGGTTACGGTGGTGGTGGATGCCATGAAGGTGGAGGCGGGCCGCAGTGACAGAAGCTACGGTGGAGGTGGTGGCGGATATGGAGGTGGTCGTGACCGTGGGTATGGTGACAGTGGGTCCAGGTACTCGAGGGGTGGCGGCGGCGATGGTTGTAGCTGGAGGAACTGAAGGGGCTAAAGGTTTAATCGAGTATGTATCATTGATTTGAGTAGCTCTGTAGTCTGTAAAAGATAGCGGTTTGGTTTGGTTTGATTTTATGGTTTCGAATATTCGATTATGGTTTTCTTGTTCCTTTCAGTTTGATGCTCTCCTTTTTTACCGATGGTTGCTGTATTCTGATCTTACCATCCCCTTTTCCAGAAGAGAAAATATACTCGAATCGAATGGAATAAAGATCTTCTTCTACGCATTCTGTTTTGCTTAGCTTTTTCCTTCAATTCTATGACTGAATTTCTCTATATTTTAAATAACTGGCATTTTAGCAATTTCATCATGTTGATAAGTGAAATAATGAAAGAGATGAGAGATCTTTTTGCCTGGAATGAAAAGGGTCTCAATTTGTATAATAAGACGATGTTTAGTAAAATATCATAATTTAGAAGATCAAACCGATCAAAAACAAACATATCTACTACCAGTGGAGCTGAAAATATAATAATAATCATCGGCAAGTGAGCGAGACGAGGGGGAAAATGGGCTGAGAGAGCTGGTGGGAATGCTGACAACGGAACGAGGGAGGAAAAGCCAAAAGCTGGGGAGAGAGGAGCTCATTCTTTTAGGGCACTAGCAATGGTTTATGTATCTTCATCTTTAAAATCACATTTTTTGAAGATTGATTTTGAAGATGAAGAAAGATTCTTACATTGGATTATGTATTTTTTGACCAAATAATAATAAAATATTCTTATTATTTTTTTTTCTCCTAAAATCTGAATAGTCCAATAAATTCAAGTCAAAATCACGGCAGCTCCACGGCAGCACCATTCACCTCCACAGCAGCTCCACAGCAACAACCACCAGTACGTAACCAGAAAAAACTCAAATCAGAATCGAGAGAAGAGATTACCCAAATCCTCCAAGTGCATGCCAATATTCCAGATAAGACCCAAATCAATGTCAATGTCAAATTCATTAACCTATTTCGTGCAATCTAGTCTAAAGGCATGTAAATCCACCATTGATCATAACAAAAAATTCAACAACAGAGGCTACGGCATGCATAAAATCAGGGGTAATTTGCTTGTAAAAAAAAATCCTAAATCGTTCTAGGGCAGCACCACTCAGGAAATAAGACCCAAATTTCTACCACCAAAGAGTAGGAATGGAGGACGAAATCACCTGCAAGCTAGGGCATCCGGGAGCAATGAGAGAGAGAAACGATGTGGGGGCCGTGCCGTGAGCGAGAGAAGAGGCCGCCATTGATGAAGAAACCACCAGAAAATTGTGGGCGTCCAAGAGAGAAAACAGAGCAACGAGAGATAAAGGGGTGAAATGGGTGTCGAAGAGAAGAGGAGAGTTGTTCGGATGGAGAGAGAAGAAGAGAAGAAGAGAGAGCCATTCAGGGATGGAGAGCGTTCTGCGATGGAGAGCCGAAAGAGCGTTCGGTGATGGAGAGAAAAGAGAAAAGAGAAGAAGAGAGATGGAGGCGTTCGGGGATGGAGAAAGAAGAGAATGAGAGAGAGAGTAGAGAAAAAAGAAAGAGAGAAAAGAGAGAGCCGTTCGGGATAGAGAGAAAAAATAATAAAGAATTATTTAAAGAATGAAAATGTGTTCTTCATGTTTGAATAAAGACTGTAGCTAGTTATTTATAATTTTAGAGATGAATAAACTAATGTGGATGATTTTAAGGACATATTCTTCAAATTTAAAAATAAAAATAAAGATAAAAAAATTATTGCTGATACTCTTAAAATTCTCAAAAATCAAATGTTTACCGGTGCTTAGGGAGAGAACGGAAAGTTAGAGATAATTTTGTCGTTACACAATAACACCAATATACGTCCTGCTGCTCTCAATATTATTCCAATTACACGTGATTGGACTCTCTCACAGACATACATACATAATTCAGACTAACTAATAAACTGCATGGCTGCCTACTCTTTATTATGCACCGCACCTATCTCGACACACTCTTCAACCTCTCTCTCTCTCTGTTCATTCATACACAAGTTCCTAAAGCAGCCATTTTCAAGGGCATTTGGGCTTGCCCTTGGAATTCCTCTTGTCTCTGTAGCAAGCGCACTCATGCTTGTTCCCATAAGTCCCCGAAGGAACACACTTGCACTGCTCACAGCATATCCCGCAGTACTTCATGCATCGATCCTGCACCGCTGCTTTTGCGCACCTGCTTTTGCACTTGTTGCTGCAAAATCCTTTCACAGCCATAGCAAAAGCCATTAATATTAATATTATTACCCCGCAAATCATGAAATGGGAAAATAAAAAGCAAAAGACTGGCTAGGAGGACGTACATGTCCAATCCAAGTGACTCAATAGTTACTATTACCATCACAAGCAAAAATAAATAAAAATGAAAATGATCTAAGAACATGACGACGTTTTAAAACAAGAAAGTCACCTGACTGAGCCATGGCGGGCTCCAAGAAAGAGGAGCTTAGGAGAAGAGAACAAAGCAGCAGGGTGGCAAAGAAGAGCTTCATTTTTTGCGTGCGACTTTTTGTTATCAGAGCTGCAAAGATCTCTAGCCTTGTTAAAGGATGTGTGTGCGTGAAAGATGATCTAGAGGAAGCAGAGATGAAGAGGTTTGTGAGTTGTGACCGCAAGAGGTTACTGGGCATTTATAGCAGCAAGTAGACTTGGCAACTTTAGGAGACTGATCACTACATAAGCCAGTGGGAGCTAACGGAGTAAATGCATTCTGTGAGGGGACAGCTGGAGGTTATGGAAGGTCTTGCATTAGTTACTTACCTCGGTCGCAGAGAGGACGTGATGAGCTGTGGTTCAGGCTCTCTGCCCACGCGTTTCTGAAGTTTTGAATGTTTGCGAGTACTTGCTCGTCCTTGTCTGCATGTGCCATGAAATAAATGTTAACCCTATTTTGAATGAAAAAGATATTATTACTATTCAACTATAATTTATCTATAATTTTTTTTATATTTAATTTTTTTAATAATTAAGAAAATAAGTATTAATAAAATTATATTTTTTTTAAATTTTTTCTTAATAATAAAAAATGTTAAAAAAATATTTAAAAAAATTAAATTAAATTAAAAAAATTTAAAATATACATAAATAGTAAATAGATTGTGATATCAGTACCCTTTTTCAATATTTTCCTTTTTCCCTTCTTCAGAGATCTTCACAGTAATGTGACAAAAAGTAAAAAAGTTACTGATCTTAGATCATATCATGCCATTGCACTGGATTTGAATGTTGAAATAAATTAAATTAAATTATAAATGATAATATTTTGTGAATTCTTTTAAAATGAATTTAAATTTCTTAATTTGATAGAGTTTAATTTTTTAAATTAAAATATATGTAATAAATTGAAATTAGTTTAAAATTTTTTATAAAAATAATAAAATCTCATTGATGATCGATTTAAAATAAATTAAAATGAATTGAAATTAGTTCAACAATTTAAAAAAGTTACCCTGACGCATGCCATCCATCTGAAATCAGCTTATATGCAGGGTTGACTATGCCACAGCAGATAATGAACAACAACAATAATAATGATGATGATGAAGAATCTACGACTGAAATAAGCTTCACTTCGAGGCACAGCTCATTGAAAGCCAAGGCTTCAACGGATCATAGAAGAAAATTAGATCCAAGTAATATAAAAAGAAAAAGCTGAGATTATATACAGCATATTCCTGCACGTGTCCATAACGTGTGTAGCAAACTTAAGAAAGCAATTCCTTTTAAAAATTTATCTTCCATCCAAAAGAGAAAAAGAATAGGAAAGCCTCAAGGCTCATGTATTCTACGTAATAAGTAGCTAGCTTGTCCTAAAATGACAGCTCCAGAAGATATAGCACATACAAAACAATGCAACCGCTACAATATGAATGCAGCAACCAACCAAGTACACCTCCTTTTCAAAGTCTAGTTTTTCTTGAAGCTTGTATTTTATAAACTCGATACATATACGCATGCTATATTTTTACACGTATATAAGGCCCCCAACCCAAGCACGTGTCTCATTTAGTGCAAAGATGGTGGCAGCCCATCTTTGGCGTTGGGCAATTTACTAGCACTCGGAATATAAATTGTTACATGTGCCATAATAACAGCCTTTTTCGTTATCGAATAAACGGAAACTGATAAGACAAGCCGTATTACTACATGTACAAGGAAAAGATACATACAAAACAAAGAATATACATCAACCTCCCATACTATTGAATGGGCAGGAATTCCGGCAGAGAGAATTTTCCTTGGTAGAGTCACTTGATTCCAGCAGATTGACCTGTCAAGATTGTACCTTAGATATCTTAAATTTCACAGAAAGACAGACATTGGACATCATCAAGGAAACAATATAGGACTTCTACCTTGACAATCTCGGACTTTGAGCTTGGACGAATATAGGCTGCTAAAATACTCAGGTTGAAATCCTGGATGCAAAGACATTGAAAAAAACAAAGGGAAATAAAACTTGTATCCCATAGTGGAAACACCAAGATTGCATGAGCACCGGCACAACAATTTCACCCTTAAATGTGTACCAGTGAGGTGACAGACAAACCCTAAAACTGGTTCTTCACGGTACATGATATTTGTAATTATATGGAAAGGGCATACATCAGTATAACGTCTTACCATACATGAATATGTTAATATACTAATTAATTGTGAGGTAGTTAAAACAATAATTCCAAGTAAAAATTATGCAGTGCTTTTATTTTGAAAAACTCAACATGTCATGGGACGTAAGAAGGGGGCATCAAAAGAATCCAAGTCAAAGTTCAAGAGCTAAATTAAGAGGGAAAAAAATACACCCACAACTACAGGATAAGCATTTGGGCATCAAGCGTAGAAGTGAGTGCTCTGTGTCTCAACTGGCAACATGCATCGGCAATGCTGATGTTTTATCAAGCATGGTGATTCAAATGAGGCACTATATCAAATTATTAAACGTTGCTAGTAGAATGTGGGATCATTACAGAAGTATACTTCATTTACCAGTAGAGGGTTGATTATTAAAGCACCAGAAGTAAAATTAAGAACTCACTCTGAAAGGATCGCCCCTCAAAGATTGCACAAACATAGATCCTGAGCCACTTCCCTGCAAGACAAAAGCCATCATTTTTCTTTCCTGTGGTTCTCGGGAAACAATGAAGCTCCACAACCATGATAGAGTTTGACGTCACAAAGGCAGACACTTCTTGTATTTCGGTATTAAATCATTTTGAACATTGTATCCATACCCATAAGTGGTTCATACATTATGATACAGCAGTTTAGCCCAAAACAATAAATACAAATATGAGGTACCTCCAAAGAGATATCCCTTAGACGCCTTCCAGTTTGGGCACAGCAAATGCGGACTACATACTCGTCACAACTCCCGCTGATAATATAATCCCTTCCATTCATGTAATAGGAACGAGTGTAGTTCTGGGAGGTTCCCGTAGAAGCTATCTCAAGATTCAAGTGGAGCCTCCCATCAACAGCCAGAAGTTGTCTAACCTGGCAAACCACATGATATCTCAATTCCACTTAACCTCTTAAAAAAAAGAAGATGATGATGATCAATATGTCAATAAGTACAGCAATAAAGGACTAAGCACAATATATATATATATATAAATATACAAAAAAAATATGAACATATATCTGAACTCTAACGCACATTTTTGACAAAAAAAAAAAAAAAAACACAATAACTAAAATGGAGTCTCTCTGATGTATAGACTGAAGTACGTGTTTACAGCAAAGAGCAACTAAGTTGGTATTATCCCAAGAACCCTGTCAATACCTACTTCCACCACTAGAAAATATCCTTTGTTTCTTTCATTCTAAACAGACCACCATGCCACAAACAATCTTCAACAGAAACAATCCAGAATGACCATTCACTATCCATCCATTTATCTACCACTTGCATATTAGAGTGTATTGAAACTTTGTGGCAGCTAAATTCACAAATGAGGCTTTCACGGCATTGGTTCAGAACTCCATCCTAGTCTTGTAGGCCCTTTAATATTGGGTGTCAAACTCGTATCACAAAAAATTCTTCACACCAGCGATATACCAAATTTAGTAATCAAAGTTTATCATGTAAAATAAGGCGAAAAAGTCATGGAGAAAAATTTTTAGGGTGAAAAAAAAGCAGTGTAATCCTGTTTATAGAAATCTTCCATTTCAATGGTCATGCTTCAAGGCAGGTTCTAACAAACTTTATTGTTTTACTAAGACACTTTCTATTGTGCCTGGACCAATCTCAACAAGCATTTAAAACTCTGAGACTTGGGAACCAAACACCTAGGATAAGACCAAAGTATAAGTCGGATATTTAAGAACATAGAAGGAAATCAACACCCTCAAATCATACTGTAAATCTATCCAAATATTACCTCATTGTCAACAGCTGAAACAAGAAGGAACTGATCATCTGGAGAAAAGCAAGCCATCACATTTCCCCTAGAACTTGAAGCAGTATAACACGGGTGTAGTGGTTTCTGCCGTAAGTCCCACAACTTGACATCATGATCAAAGGAAGAAGTAGCAAAAATGGAGGGGGAATGGTTAGCGAACTTCACTACATTAATATGCTCTCGATGCATATCAGTGAAAACCTGTAAGCGTCTTCCGCTGCTTAAGTCATACAATGCAACATTTCTTGAGTATCCACTTGCAAGAAAGAGTTCATCCGTAGAGTTCACATGAACAGACGTCAGTTGGTCGAACTCATCAAAGGAGACAGAGCCAGCACTATTATCATATATGCTCACAGTAGTTGCTGGCATATGTTGAATATCATATAATTTCAATGAACCATTATCTGAACCAGCTATGAGCTGACATTCACCAGCGGAAAAGTTAAAACAGAATTAGAAACCCCATATTCATTAGAAATAAAATTGACAAAGAGCCAATCCTCCAAAAATTCACCAATGGAGAAAGCCAATTGTTCTGGCTTAAGCCGGTACCTAGTGACCGGCAAATAGTTTGGAATGAATCCCTAACTTGAGAGTATGATTACCAACAGTTCTAATGATGAGAACTCAAATAACACATCCTGCCGTTAGCAAAGCTACTAGCCACAGCACACAACAATTCTGTATTTTGATGTAATCTATCTGTGCATGGCTTCGTATAACCATTAAAGGAAACGACAAAGCAAGCTAAAGCCTGATGATGTAGCACCGTTCGAATATAAAATGCAGTAATAATTTCCCAGAAGAGAAATAGTAATTGCAGAGGATATTCTATAGAATAGTAAAGCACTATTATTTGATCTCTTTTACACATTCCATGCAGAAATTATATACCTTGGAGGGATACTTCTTGAGCCAACAGAGTCCCAGCACACTGTTCATTGCACCAAGTGATGGGATATAACTAACAATTTGTTCTTTCTCATGGTTGACTACAACAACTTCACCATCCAAAGTTCCAAAGACCATTAGACTAGAATCAGATGGATGATACTCGAACTGCCTTGGACGAAAGCCCATACCTTCACTTCCCAAACCATTGCTTCTAATTGAAAGTGGATGCAATAAAGGCCAGGCAGAAGACCCAACTTTAGCAGCACAAAGAGACCTGGTATAAAAATATTTTGACTTTCCAGGAGTATATGATGACTTTTGCATTGGATTCTGCATATGACTGTGACTTGCTCTTAGTTCACGCTTCTGTAAGATACTAACGACACTCTCTTTATGCTTCCTTTTGTACGGTAGATACTCAAAGTATTTTGAAAAGGTAACTGTAGCATTTTCCCTATCAATCGTTCTGATAGGCAAGTTATCTAAAACTTTCAAACGGGGCAATGAAGCTATCATATAGTCCCTATAGTGCTTTTCAAAGCATATCGGTGAAGCATGACAAGAAACCAACTTCAAAGTGACATCTGTAATTTGCCTTGTAAAGGCAGCTGCCAAAGACTCTTCTCCATTTTGACTGTGTAACGGGTCAAAAGAAACCTGCCAGACAAGTCAGGAAGTCAGACAACGAATAGTGTGTGCGCGTGTGCACGGATGGGTGTGTTTTAAAAATTCATTATGATGCATATATATAGACAACAGAAAACATATATGTTTATAGCCCTGTACCCAAAAGAAAACTAAAAGAATCTTATCTAAAGTAGAAGTATAAACTTTACTGCCTATCTTGCATTATGATTACAGACAATTGTCTTAAGGGAAAGGACAATCTGCTTTACCTCATTCAGCTGATCAAACTGTTCATTCAACCTAGGAAAAAAAATGGATGATAGCTCCCTATAACCATGTTCTTGTTGGCGAAAAGAAAAATCGACATCACTATCATCTGATGAATCCTCAATCATGCTTTGAGCTTCGTGATTTGTTACCACATCATTAAGTGAAAACAAATTCCTGAGTGCCTCTTCCGTGGTTGAATTATAATCTGTGGTTACACCGATATCAACAGTTGATGCTCCAGTGTAAGGAGCACTCTTTGACTGACCAAAATCAGTTCTGCTATCCAATCTCCCTTCAGATGATGTGGCAGAAGGCCCAGCATCATTGCAACACAGCCAATTCTGAAACCGAAGTTCAACCAAAGAAGGGAGTTTAGAAAGTGCGGCAATGGTTGTCCAAAGATTTATAATTCTCGTTTCACACATTGAGAGGCACATCAAATTGGGCATGCAAGTAAAACAATCTTCCTTGAAACTAGTGAGTGAAGTACTGAAGTCAAGGTTAAGGGTGTGTATCCGCTTGAACTCCCCCGTTATGTTGAGCTTCTGGAAGTGTGAAGACCTCAAGGCTAAGACTTGGCATGGCAAACCTCTCTTAGAGAGATCCCTGAGAGTAAAATTAAATTAGTGATGAAAAGTCATTTATCTTTGCAAGACCTGTAGTTTCATAATCTTTGTCAACTGATACACTGGTTTTCTAAGCCATGAAAAACAGAACCAATTCTTTGCGCATAAGTAAGCAGACACAACGCAAATGGAAACTTTGAAGGGATATACAAAGCAGATCACACTACAAATGGAAACTGCAAAAAAATACATATAAATGAAAGTCCTAAGAAAAAAAAAATAAGTCTTCAAAAAATAGAAGATGCTATAGCACAGGTGTTCAACATTCCTGAATTCAAACTGAAGTACCCAGTCAATCAAATTCACTTGTTCTCGAATATCAAGTTTCAAATGGAGTGAATTTTCCTGGGCCAAATCGTAGAGCTTCACTATCTTATTACTGCTAGAAAAAGGTGGCAAATAAAGATATTTTGTGATGAAATAAATTAGGAACTACATTAATGAATTAAGAATAAGGCACTGGGGACCAATAGATACCGTAAGAAATTCTTTCCAAATGAAAAATCTTGAAGATCAACTCGTCGAAGCTTTTGATTGACGGCACGCATCAACGACAAAGCATATTCTCCATCAAACATACATGATGATTCATTACGTACATCAATCGCTTCAATCTCTGAAGCATCAAGTTCCATAAATATGTCAAGAAGTGGATGAAAATCGGTATCCTTGAGATGGTCCAAGAAAATGTCCAGGCTACACGGCTCATGGCGGGATTTCTTCACCACAGCCTGAAAAACAAAGAAAACTGACATTTCACTAGAACCAGTCTCCAAGATACAAAATGACTTCAAAAAATTTGCATCCAGCATACAAAACTCGATTCATGGAACTTGCTCAGGAAAATGTTAGATGTTAATTCTTCCTTTGCAGAATTCTACAAGAGATGGAGAAGTTTGCATCTAAACATAACAACAAAACAGTGTCAAAAATTTTAATAACGTTCCCTGGCCCAGGAAAAATTAAGATGGTAGGAAAAAATGAGTTAAAACTATCAGAATCAGATGATAAACTTAATAAGTATTAATTTTTAATTAGTTAAAAATGCTCGGGCAGACTGTCTGCTCAAATCTAAAGCAGCTGATTTCAAATTACTTATTTGTGTTCATACCCGTGTGTTATCCATTCAACATCCACATGCACAATAACAAAAGCAATGAGCCAATGATAATATCCCGTTTTGAAGAAAAGAAAATTTGAATAAGTAAACCAGATTAGACCAGACAGAACGTCCACTAAAATTGGATGATTAAACTAAAAAACTTTACCTATAACAGAACACAATTGATACAAACCTTGTTTAGACCAGACAAAATTGCAGTATTAGGTATGACACCATGCTTCTTGCAAGAATCAATGTACCTAGAACCAAAAGAAAAAATGAATAGTTAAACGAGAAATAAATCAATCCTATAGTAAAGCTGATCGGTTCAATCAAATTAGATCATAAACAAGTTGATGCAAAGTAACGGAGACATCGGAGAGCAAGAAGTCGAAAGAAGACTTTGTGTAGCATGTAGCATGAGACTGGACATGAAAGAGATTAGTGGGAGGAAAAAAAATTGCAGTAACCAGTTCAAGGGGGGGAAGCAAAATGCAAAGCCTTTACAGTAAATGGCTGCTGTTAAAGAGGGAAAAAAATCTCCACATACTTCCCCGAGATTAATTTGCAATAACCCAGTGTCCAAACAAGCCCCCATACATTAAAATGGTCACAATGAGTAGGCCCTTGCAACACCTAATGACAATCATGTCTCTTATACCCTTAATGACCATTATAGAAGTTAGTTAAAAAGCAACAGTATTGAAGTTCCATCTCTAAAATCTAGGATTGTCTAAATTGTAGTGAAGTGCAAACTCCTTTCCATGAATTTAAAGCTTGAACGGTGAGTTTTACTACTACACAACCCTCTCTATATCCAGAAATTCAAATTATCCAGAAGCGAATAAAAAATAAAAAAATAAAACTACAAAAATAAATAAAACTGGGAGAGTAAATTTTACTACAACACGCCCTGTCTACAACCAGCAATTCAAATTATGCCGAGACGAATAAAAAAGTCCACGAAAACAAAATAAAAGAATAATCGGATTACACAGCATTGAAGAACTGCAACGATATCATTGAAAGTTCCGCCAAATATTCAAACAAAATTATAGTCGTAATACACCGAGGTAAAACAGGATGTGAACCTTTCTTCCAAAGCTGCGATCTCGATGGCCATGACGGTTGAGCTCAATGACCGGAGCTTTCGAATTACCATAAAACAGTAGAAAATGACTACTTTTTTTTCTTTACATATACAAATTTATACAGAGTTAAGAATTAAGATTTAAGAATGGCAGTTTTTGTTTTTTTTGTTTTCTGACCTTTCCTTTCGGCTTTTGTTGATTTAAAATTGAGAAAACCTTTCTCCGTGATGGGCGAGAGAGAGTATAGACCTTAAGCCCATAAATTGGGCCCAGAAAAAACTTACTGAACTGGGAATTGCCGCTCAGTTGAGCCCAACAATATGCACTCCTCGAAGCCCATTTTAGAATGCATGCAGTGCACATTAAAGTTGCGCTTGTAAGTAACACTAATCAAATATAAGTTTGAGAAGCCCCTTGATCCTACCAATTTTTTCCTCCAATTTCTTAAGATTCAATGAAAATTAAAATATTTGTCTTCTTATGTAAAGGTTCGTTATCAAAATCTCTTTTTTTATTAAATAAAATAATAGTAATTAAAAAATTAAAATTTTCATTTGTAATAAACTGATCAAAATAATTTTTTTTTTAATAAGAAAACTGATCAGAATTTTAATATAATGGAATTAATATTTTCAATTATGTTATAAAAGTCACTTTTGCGTACTTTTTATACATTTCACTGATGTAACGGAACTTAACATTTATTTTATATTAAAAAAATGATGCATTCAATCATATTAATAAATTATGAAAAAAATATATAAAAATGACTGTATATAACATTTTTATAATATTTTATATATGATAACATTTTATACCGGTCAATCTCAGTGCTCAACCTTTACACAAACAAAGCATTGAATCGGCTCTCTCAGCCAACACTATATATTGGAATATCGACTTTATTTTAAAGTTGGGGAATCATAGACGACAAGTGTATGAAAAAGAAGAAGCAGGAACATATGCAGTTGTAACCCCAAGCAGGGCAAAAGGTTTAAAGGGTCACCTCTTACAGGTCTATTAATGTCTGATGACTTTATAATTTATAATTAACCTAAATATGATAATACTGGTCCTATATATATGACAATCTCTTGTCATCCAGATTTGACAGAAGAAAGGTCACCGGCCTCTCTCCCATTCTCATTCTAAAACAGACTCTTCTTCAAAGAAAAAAAAAAAAGTAGAAAAGCTGGCCTCACTTGATCTCACTATCAAAGATTATGAATCACGATGACCAAGCTTTAATTTTCTACGAAGCTGCTCAACTCTCTCTCTCTCTCTCTCCCTCTCTCTCAATTATGCATTGGAATAAGTGTCTTTTGCTGGATGAGTACTGCACGTGCTTTGGGACGTAAAGAGGCCAGGAAGGTTGTTGGTGAAGACAAAAGAGGCTAGGGTACGTATCATGATCTGGGTCCCAAAGGGAAGGTCCTAATTGCATGCAGCTAGCTAGCTTTATATCTTCTAATTTATTAATTATCATCCTATCCCAACAACTGATAATTAACAAACACATTAGCCTCGGATGTTTCCTGTTCTGGTCAGGGAAAAAAACAGAAAAAATAGACAAAAGCAGCAACAAACTAACTGGCAATGTTTTAAGTTGGCGATTAATTAAGAGCACCACTGTACATGATATTATAAGTGGGAACAGATCAACAGATGACCACTGAAGTGTGAAAGTATAGCTGCTACGTACGTACGCGTAGTTTCGGATACGTTTTTTCAGTAAGCAGTAGGCCGCCGAAGAAAGCATAGTTGGCAATTACAATCAAATGAAGAACCCTTAATCATTTGTGCATGAGGGAAGGCATCATATCTATACATAAAAAGTAAGTATTTTCCTATTAGTGCATGGTTTGATCATCGATACATGATGATGATGTAGTAAAGTAGAAGCATTACACTCATTTTCCATATATATATATGTACATGACTCGTGTATATACTAATATGTGTGGTAAAGTTAAACAAAGCGTACGTAGGCTTTGGTAATTTCATTATAAAATTAATAACCCTACCATCATAACGTACATAATTAATATATATTATATTGAGAAGTACTAATTAATATGATATTATAAAAGATTCTAAAATTAAATTTATAAATTAACATAATTTTATATAATGCATTAATTCTATTTTACAATAAATTAAGTGAATATATCATTAAAATATTTCATATATATATATATCTTTATGGCACAGGCTGATCTGCAAATTACAGCTCCGAGAAAAGAATATTGTCAGATAATTAGCTGTTCATACTACAAAACATCGTTTTAACCTTTTTGACAGTAAATTAAGCGATCGAGGCTGGAGTTAGATTGGCAATTACGGAGTTTTGTATATATGCCTTTGTCTTTAAGGAACAACAGTAATTTTGTCTGCCTTCGATCTTTAATTGTGGGCCACGCACTAGATCAATAATTATGGTTTAGTAGTGGCCTACTCAGACGGATTTGATTAATAAAACAGGAATATGGAAAAGGTGATCATGGGGCTACCAAGTTGCTAGCTTGATCAATAATATATATATATCGGATGTTAACTATTGGATCGGGGGTTTAAGATATTTTTGCATGGATGATGGGACTCTTAGTGACAGCATTATCATCACTTAAAATAAAGCAGAGATCGCGATCAAAATCCAAAACATGTATCGGAGGAATCGCATATGATCCATTAGATGCCAACACACTCAAAAACAACGTGTATATATAGATGCCAATACCTACATATAAAAATGTCTTTTTCTTTTTTTTCTTTTTTTTTTTTTAAGTTCTTGTTATTGTGATGTAAAACGTATCGTTTTGGTTTATTTAAATCCATTGAGAAGCGACAATGAAATGGAAAAAAATATAAACAAATAAGTACTAAGTTCCCAATTAATATAATTATAAATATATATTTGATCTTAACCTTGACATCATTAATCTATGGGACTTAATTGGGAATCCCTCTACCAATGCCACGAGCGGCGTTTTTGAGACCTGTGAGTCGAGGACTTCCAAGACTGGCCGTTGGTTCTCTCATAGAGTGGCGCGTGTGTTGCACGCGCTACAGTACCTACGAATTACACTGGTTTTCCGTGTACAGTATTTTCTATGTAGTTTCTTTTTATTGTCTTTTATTTTCAAAAAAAAAAATCCAAAAAATTAGTCCCCCCTCCGCTTGGCGGTGTTTGGTGGGGTTGGTACCCTATATCCCGCTTAGTCGGGTATAGGGATTTGGTAACTCTATCTTAGATAGAGTTGTGCTGTCTCTTAGACTTAGGTCTTTAGAGATTAGCATTCTGGACTAGACTATGTCAACCACTTTAGTGTGTTGGGAAGCTATCAATCGTTGTAATTGACTTGATGTTTAAGTCAAATTTATAAGTCCTCTTAAATGAATGGATGTGATCTGTTATTAAAAAAAAAAAAAAAAAAATAGGCCCTGAGTTAAATTCTAGAGAGTGATATTCCCTTCGATTATTGTTTAGGCCATTATTTGAGTTTCTCGGTGGAGCCTACTCCTAATAATATTGGACGGCTCCTCGTCGTTTTGCTAAAAATAAAAATACAGTCATCGTGGCTTGAACGCCATATGTACGGATACATGAGGAGCTTTTCTTTCAAATCAGACATGAGAAAAATCTTGAATATTTCTGATTTAAAAATATCTTACATTGAAGAAATTAGTTAACCTAGACAAGAAATCTAGCCGCGTCGACTAAAAACAAACAACCTGGAACGTACATGCACAAGGTGTTGGCCGGACATGAGTCCAACCGAACAAACGGCCCTCATAGATGAAGCATGGTCAAGGCTACACATGCAGGATGGGCATTTAGCATGATGATTTCCAGGCCGCCACCTCCCGAATCAAACACATTTACGTGGATCCTTTTGTCGGAATACAAGAAAAAACAGGATAAAAAAAAAAATACATGGAACCCACTCTGTATCTGTCGTTCATTGGACGCATTTCGTCTATTTTGTATAATTTAAATAACAATATATATATATATATATATATATGAAAACAACAATCACATGTATCAATATTTGAGTAATTTTATTTTAAAATCTTTACATTATATATTATTCACGGTGCATCATTTAATTTAAAAGATTTAAAATTTATAAATCAAATCATGTTATGTGAATTGTATAATATAAATACCTTTAAATAATACTGTTTATCAATATTTTTATTATTAAATACTCTTTGTTGGATATTTAAAAAGCTGGATTTTGCCTGTTGAGAATCTATTACCAAAAGAAAATCAAGGAAATTGACTCATACACGTAAAATGGAAAAGTTTCGTAAAGAAAGTATGATTCAATTACACTTTAAGGAATGAAAGAAACATCTATAAAGAAGACTCCTCAACTTTGGGAGGACTTGACTACGTGCAAAGATCCCTAAAATCTTCTCTTCAGGATGATAGCATTTTCTTCACCTCTATAAATCCTAATCTCTTTCATTGTATTGAGAAATACGTGAGCCTATAAGAAATTTTACAATTATTAAGTTTAGTGAATTTCACTGCAAACAATATGTAAAAATGAATCACATAAATCTCTATACCATTCTCTTTATTTATATTTTATATACTTATTTACTATTTATTTTTTATGGATGAACGTTCGAGCAGCAACGTATCAACTTCCAAAACCATAATTGTTGACTTTTTAACTATACTGTTATGCCTCGAACCACCATCATGGGTGGGGATAACTTTTAGGACACAAGGTCGTGTTTATACCATACACGATTATGCTTTCAGATAATTATAATTAAAAACAATATCTAATTAAGCAGGATGTACGATTTAGGATATCATTAGGTTCTTATTCCTCGTAGAGTGGGAAGGAGATTAGGAAACTCATTCATCATTCATGCTTCTAGCTGTACGCACTATATAAATAAAGTTAAAACGCGTAAGTTCTTTTAGCCTCGAACGCGGAAGAATAGTCACGTTATATAGTTCATGGCTAATTGCTTTTGTATTTATTTATTATTTTAAATAAATTGTGTAGAATTTACATATTTTACGATTGTAAATATTATTTCTCATATATATATATAAAAAGCCATCTTCACGATTGTCCAACATATTTACTGATGCTTCTGATCTAAATTTCTTTAAGTGCAAATAATTTTTAAAGATTATTGGATTGAAAGTTTTTTTTTTTTTTTTGAATTATTCAATATGTATTTGCGAAAAACTTATTACCAATAACCTCTGCACTCTTAAGATTAGTCGGAATGCTATTTCCAAACACTCCGGACTAATAAAAAAGTCACTAGATTGATTTGTTTGGTTCATATATATATATATTGAAAATTATATTGGTTTACTTTTTAAATTAAATGAGTACTCTAACATGTTGGTCCAATGTATCAAGATTTTCTAAAAATTTTCATGTTAAATTTAGGACAGAGAATTAGAGAGAAATTAGGAACAAAATATAGGTACATATAAATGTGGATAAGGCTATAAATGTAATAAAACTCATGGAAAAGGAGGACTTCCAAATACTGCTGGGGGAGAGTACCGCGCAGCCAGGAATTGTTCAACTCTCTGTTTGAAACTGAAAATGAACGGATTTGCGTCTGTTAACTGTTTCTCTACCAGAATCCAATACAGAATAAGATTCGATGCCACCTTCTGGAAATGTATGCCACGCGCTTCGGAAGGCCGTGGAATACTTTCCTCCTTACCAGGATGAAGAACAGTGCACCTTCCACGTCAGGGCTTTCTCTCAGTTGGTAGTCCGCTATGCATTTGGACGAAAGAAGTAAGAGCATCACATTCTCTTGGATATTGGAGCACAAATGCACAGTTGCTCTCCATGTGCGCGTGGCATTTAGCCAACTTCAAAACAAGACCCACATATACAAATTTTAAAGGAAAATTTAAATAATCTCATTTTTATCATTATTTTTGCAACAATTTTTTATATATCATTAAATATAGGTCTACAATTAAAATATATTAAATAATTTTTAATTAATATCATATCATGAAATAATAAACGGACGATGATAAAAGAAATAATAAATAAATTACTTCTCATGTCAAATAAACCGCTCAAGTTGTCTCTAAAGAGAAAAATCTCTAAACAATGCATCTAAAAAGAAGTAAAACACGCGCATACATACATGTATGTATGATAGATAATATTTATAGTTGTTTAGTATTTATCCCAAATGAATCTTTAAAGGCAAAAGAGAAAAAGAAGAAGAAGCGGGATTTCCGGTAAAAGTTTAAAACCTCTCCTGCCTTCTCTTACACACTCCAGCAAACCCACTCTCCCATCCCTCTCTAAGATACATCACCTTTTTTTAACTCTCTCTAGAATCATATACCTCGCTCGAAAGTCTCGCACCCTACCACCACCTCAAAGTCACAGTCTTCGAGCCGTTCTCCCTAACCGGTTTCCCACGCTCCTACTCACTAAACTCTCTCTCTCTCTCTAAAGAACAAGTCTCACTCACGTTCACCTCGCTCATAAACCCGCCTTTCTCTCTAACTATCCAAACACCCACTAATCCCTCCCCCACAGAAGCAGAAAACAACATTCTCGTATCACTTATTTTGGGTAAGATTTTCGTTTTGAATACGGGGGAAGTATAGTCTCAAATGGAAAGAAAGCAGGGGTTCTTCTCGGCGCTAAAAGATGAGCTGGTGCGGGGCCTCTCGCCGTCTCGGTCTCGGGCCAACAGCCCTGCCAGAACCGGTTCGCCCATCATATCGGGCCTTCTCCGGAGAAAGAAGGGCAGCCAACACCAAAATCCCGTGGCGCATCCGGAGCCTCTGATCGTGAGATCCGGCAGTCTGAGGCCACTGGGGGAAGCATTGGCGCCGCTGATGGAGGGTCCGGACCCTGACGGAGGGGAAATCGGGGACTCGAAGAGGAGCGGATCGAGTTTGGGGCAGTGGATGAAGGGGCAGCTAGTGAGGACTCCTTCCGTAACCTCTTCCATGGCGGCTTGCAAGAGGTCTGATTTGAGGCTGTTGATTGGGGTGATGGGTGCTCCTCTCGCCCCGGTGCACGTTAGCACCACTGACCCATTGCCTCATCTTAGCATCAAGGACACCCCCATTGTCAGTCTCTCCTCCCCTCTCTCATTCTTACAAACCCATTTGCCGCTCAGGAAAATATGTTTTACAAATTACAGTGATCCTCACTTATTCATGCAAAAATGATAATATAGAGCTTTTCTCAATCGTTTGTGGGGTGACTCGGTGACTCCAGAGACGTAAAGAGTTGGGTTGGTTTCGTTTTTGTTACCTTCGGTTTTTTTAGTGGTATATGTTATGGAAATGGGATATTGATTGCTCCTTAAATCATTTTTGGATTTTTTTTCCCTTCCAAGTTCAGATTCTGCCAATATATATATATATATATATATATATATATATATATATATATATATATATATATATATATATATATCTTTATATATATAAAGTGGCTATCTAACAGAATTTTATTGGTTTAACGGTTTTTGTTGTTTTACCGTTAAAATTAACGCCGTTAGTTACATGAATAAATTAAAGTGGCTCTCTCTTCTTAAAAGTTCTTAATTTTTTAATCTCTCTCTCCCCAATCACTTATGAATAAATTCATAATTATTAAAATTCATGCAGCATGCATGATCCTGTAACCTATGCATTGATGATCATTTATTTATGAGGTATATTAGATATCTATATATATATATATATATATTCTATTATATATATCTATATAAATTATATAAATATATATTCTATATTCTATTATATATATATGATCTTTTATATAAATTATAATTTATATATCAATTTATTTATGTGATTTAAAATTTTTATTCATTCCTTATATAAACAAAGAGAAATGTAAAATAATTAAGTTTAAATATATTTACCAACTACATTTACGAATACAATTATCTTAATAAAATATTATTTATTTATCAATTTAAATTCATTATGAAACATTAAAATCAAATAATAATATCTTATAAAAACCTTAGTATTTTATTTCTTTATAAAAATTATGTTACTTTTTAAAAATAATCGATTTATTAAATTAAGAAAACGTGCTATGCACGTTCCTTTACTGTTAACAGTTTATCTCCTGTGCTGCACATGTTTGTTTCAAGATTCTTTTTTTTTTTTTTTTTTATAAATTCTAAATGCTTTAAAACTGATTTAAGTCTATTTTACTATTTGATGTTAGAATTTATATATTTTTTTTCTAAAAATATTACATTATTATTCAAAATTTTTTCTTTAATAAAAATAATATTTCTATACACTGGACGAACGTCCCTTGGACGTTGCCCAACTACTAGTATATATATATATATATATATATATAATATTATGAATATTTTTCCCGGTTTAAGTCCTCGTTTGGTTGACGAGAAAACAGAGGAAAACACACCAAAGAATCCTTAGTTGGAATGAAAATAAGCATAAATCTGCTACTTTATTGAAGTAAAAAAGAAAGAAAGAAAAGAAAAATATACTACAGTTTGCATTTTAGACTTGGAATTAGTGTTTCTCTCCTCTTTGAAATTTAAAACAAAAATACTGTAAAGTTAGTAAAACCCAGTGTTAATTTTTCGTTTTCCCTGACGGTTATTAATGCAGGAGACCTCATCCGCCCAGTACATATTGCAGCAGTACACGGCGGCTTCTGGTGGACAGAAGCTGCAGAGCTTGATTAAAAATGCCTATGCGATGGGAAAGATCAAGATGTTAGCTTCTGAGTTTGAAACCGCCACGAAGGTGACGAAGAACCGGAATGCCTCGAGATGTGCTGAATCGGGAGGGTTTGTGCTCTGGCAGATGAACCCCGATATGTGGTATGTGGAGCTTGCAGTTGGGGGAAGCAAGGTTCATGCTGGCTGCAATGGCGAGCTTGTTTGGAGGCACACTCCCTGGCTTGGTGCCCACACTGCAAAAGGGCCCGTGAGGCCTCTGCGTCGAGCACTTCAGGTAAAAACTGTGGCTTTTTGTGCAAGTTTGTTTTAGTTTTATGGCCGTTTCTATATTTGGTTCCTTTTATATATGTCAGGGCCTTGATCCTAGAACTACCGCCAGTATGTTTGCGGATGCAAGATGCATAGGGGAGAAGAAGATCGATGGCGAGGATTGCTTTATCCTCAAGCTTTGTGCTGACCCTCAGACATTGAAGGCCAGGAGTGAAGGTCCGGCAGAGATAATTAGGCATGTCTTATTTGGCTACTTCAGCCAGAAGACTGGACTTCTTGTTCACATGGAGGACTCGCATCTGACCCGCATCCAATCTATTGGTGGTGATGCAGTCTACTGGGAGACTACTATCAATTCGTTCCTTGACGATTACAGGCCTGTTGAGGGGATCATGATTGCACACTCTGGGCGCTCTGTGGTAACGCTTTTCAGGTTCGGTGAGATGGCAATGAGCCATACCAAAACAAAGATGGAAGAAGCTTGGACAATTGAAGAGGTTGCATTTAATGTCCCAGGCCTGTCGGTAGACTGCTTCATTCCCCCAGCAGATTTGAGATCAGGATCCATCAGCGAGACCTGTGAACTCCCCCAGGAAGAAAGGGGAAAGGGGGCAATTGCACTCGCAGCACATCGGGCCAAAGTTGCAGCCCTGGAGAAAGACCATGACAGCTCAGTTGATAACATGATTTGGAAGATGGAAGCCTAAGAAAGGATAGGATCCAAATAGGGGAAATTGTTTATATTGTTAGCTAGTTTTAGTTGACTAACATTTAGAAGTCACGGATTAGGAGTTCAGATAGTTTTTTGGAAGTTGGTTTGTTCCTCAATTAATCTGTAAATAGAGCATAATCATTCACAGGTTTCACTGGGGCCTGGTTGAATCTTTATACTCAATGCAGAATCCAACTAGGTAGTTGGAGCTCAGGTTTCCATTTATAGGGATAGAGCAAGTGGAGGTTAATTTTTAATTTACCTTCAAGTTATGAAGGTGGTGAAGCTCTGGGAATATTGGAGCCGCTAACCTTTTATAATTTTTCTATTAATTTCCTTGAATGAATTTGGTTGGGACGATAAGAAGGAAACTGGGTTCAACCGACATGGGTTTGATTGTAATGCTTACTTCGTTAATTTTGCCTCTTGTAAGATTGCTAACTTCTGTGTGGTTGTTCCATGGGGTTCAAAAGTTGTTTCTTTGTCTGGGAAGGAGGGCTTGGTGAAGGAGTTGAAGCTCGAATTCTTTTCTTCAGCGGCTGTAATCCTCGCATATAGTATATGGGTTTCGGTCAGTGCTTCTTTAGAGAAAAATGCTAATGAAAACATCTTGTCAATGACATGTTGAATGCCTACAATATTGACTTACCAAGAGAAAAGAAGTACCTGTAATATTGAATCTGTTTTTTTTTTTTTTTTGGCTTAATTTTTCCTAATATCATCCATCTATGGGGTCTCCTTGAATTTTGCCATCTTGAAAGCTGATGAGATTTGTCTGACAATGCTCCATTTCTGTGGTATGTTTCTATTTCTCGTCTCTATGGTGCTTAGGAGTCCCCGGAAGTCTTTGACTCTTTGGGACCTTTTTGCTTCATCTTTGTCCCCCCCCCCCCCCCCCCCCCAACCTAGAACTGAGAAGTCTCCATTGTGGGGTCTCTGCAACTTCAAGTGAAATTACTTTTTGAATCTAATGTGAGGGTTAAGACTGTAAATGGATCTGCAAACGACTGTCTTGATATATGATCACAAGTTTGGTGTGTGATCACTTACTCTGGTATCCATTGCATATGACGTGGAAGCGTGCCACATTAGCATAGGAAACCTTGATATTTTAACTCTTTTTATGAATATATTGGATTCCATATGAAGTGAAATGTGTTATGTAATCTGTATCTTTGCTCAGAACTAAACACCTATGATCATTTTATGTATAGTTGGATTTACAGGCATTATCTTAGCTTCTCTACCCCCCGACTTGGGCCTTTATACTTTTTCTTTCTTTCTTTCTTTCTTTCTTTCTTTCTTTTTTTTTCTTTTCTTTTAAGTTTTTTGTCTGTGGGTGTGAAGGTTCCACCACATGTAACCATGTTGATGTTCCTGAGTGGTCAAAGTCTTAAACAGACGAGGCCCCAGGCTTTATTTTTCGGTGGGGACAATGCCAATGGAGTTGAAGGTCCAGGCCCCTGAAACCGAGAGGCCTTCGGGTAAATCTTGGGGGAAGGTGCACATTTACAAACAAACATGTTTACAGTTTGCTCGTATAGACTTATTTATTGATCTTGAAGGTAGATGTGGCATAGAGAGCCTAAATGTGACAACTTAAATGTGCGAAAACCGACACAACGGACAAAAATCTAGAGTTGTCATTTTCACACCCAATTATGCGGGCAGCAGCTCATGTTTGCCTTCGTTTTACCATTGTGCAGTTCGGGCTGTGGGGAAGGCAATGCAATCAAGGCTGGCCGCTGGTCAAAAGTAAAAATTAAAAAAAAAAAAAAATTGTGTATTATTGCCTTTCGTTTGGTACATTCTTGCTAAAATTTTCGTTCGAAAATGCCAACTCGATGAAGCTCATTTTACGTAGCACAGCCCAATTGTTTTGGGTCAGTCAGTTGTACTAAACTCATGAAATTCTTTCAAATTAAAGCACAACATTATAATTATGAAACATGTCATTATATATCATTATGTGAAGTGCATAGATAACTCAACTCGTTGGAAGTTCAAACCACGACCTAATTCAATAATCGTTACTTCTGGGCAATTTACCAGAGTTGAGAGGAAAACCCACTAGCTAAGAGCCAAAAAATTGAGTTGAAGATTGGTATTGACTTTCTGGGAAGCAGGGTTATTGATGAGACTTAGGACTAAACAACCTTTAAAAAAATATGCGTGCAGCATCCTCCATATGGGAATTGGTATTTAAAAGTGTAATTGTTTATGTTATTCTGACCTCATCTCCATTCTTAGTTAGACTGAAATGTTAGATTCCGAGGTTGACTTGGAACTGAAGTTTCAATTCCTGTCATTTAATTATGGACTCTAAGCACTTCTCTTTGATCAGTTCAGTTGGATTTTAGAGCCAGATTCTAAAGTTGACTTAATAACATCATTTAAAAATCCCTTATCAGTACTATCTTTTTCAAAATATGTAACTCATGTAGAAGGTTCAGAGTGTTTTCTTAGAAATAGTTCTATCAGGAATTGGGATCTTGACTGGATTTTATTGAAGTGCACGTGGGGAAGGGCCTACTTTCCTTTTCCTTTCCTCGGTTCACAACCTTATTGTAAAAAAAAACTATATATGCCCACTTCTTTAACCTTGGTTCACGAATGGGACTATGCATTTAACTCTGTAAGAATAAATGCACGATACGTGTATCCCTGTGTGTGTGTGTCGACTGTGAAGAGAGGGAAGTGAAAGGCAAGGCTTCAAAGGTTGACATTGACTTTGTAGCCCTTTTTATAAGGGGATGTTTACTATAATCCTGCAATTCGGCAGGGTTTTAGGAGGTGCATTGAGCATTTCAAGAAGGAAGTATAGATAGGAAGCTTCTTGTAATGTAGATCATCTCAACAACACCATATATTTATAAATAATGTTATATATAATCACTTTTACGTATTTTTTATATATTTTATTAATGTGATTGACTACATTAATTTTATTTTTTTAATACCCAGCCAATCACATCAGTAGAGTGCGTAAAAGAATACGTAAAAATAATTACACATAAATTTTTTATATATTTATAGATGTGTATAGGATAAG
Organism: Carya illinoinensis; assembly: GCF_018687715.1. Lineage (NCBI taxonomy): Eukaryota > Viridiplantae > Streptophyta > Magnoliopsida > Fagales > Juglandaceae > Carya > Carya illinoinensis. The sequence goes on from NC_056756.1 coordinate 1,669,286, forward strand.
AAATAAAAGATGGAAGACAAAACGAAAATAAAATAAAAATCACAGCACTGTCGGCAAAGGAAGCTTCCACTTCTTGTAACGCCAAAGAATGGATGAATATTTATGGTATTTAATTTACCAATGTCCTGTTACCTGTAACTGATGCAATCCAATTTATGAGACTTTAGTGGCTTCCGATGGCCACACCCTTATTATTATTATTTTATTTTTATTTTTTCTGAGCTGGACCCATACCGACCTACACAACTCTACTACAATCGTATCTGAGTCTAGATACTAAAAAAACGTAGCTTGTTAATCTGTGCGTATGCTCCATTTTTTTTGGCATATTTGTTTGTGGGGGTCTACGCACGCACGTTTCTACCTACGCATAATAAAAGCAAGTGGCAGTGGCCAGCATCTTAATTATCAAAGAATGTGAGAAATAAAGTCATGATGAAGTCGTTGGATCTTAATTATTTTGATAGCCAATTACAGAATCTTACATTATGGATTAGCATCTCATGATGTGGTTATTTTGGTCATGGAGACACCAAGAATTCGATTGTCTTACAAATCCACCTTTCTGCTATTGTCATTGTCAGACACAGAATTTTTCTTCGACAGCTGAACAATGTGGCCAAATTGTATCTCAGAGCTTAACTTTACAGCGAGGGATGAAGACATATTGCGTCATTATTGTTCTATTTTTTTTTTTAAAGAGTCAGTAATCATTTTCCAAATTTATCACATTTATTAAAACTTAATAAAACATCTTAATTCAAAATAATTTATTACTATTTAAAAATAATTTCACTATTATTCATAAAATTTTCATCTCATTTCGAAATATGTCGTTAAAGTTGTCGGCTGATTCAATTACGATGAAATGGCTATCTCCTTTTCTTTGTTTGGTGAAAATTATAGTTCATACTCATTGTAGCTATTGATCTGGTTGACAACGACCTAAAGCTGTCCAATGTGATTCTGATGGGCCTCGCAAAGGGCCTCCTCCTAGTGGAAAAAGCCACACGAAAAGGTTCGTTTCGCCCGTAGTAATCGGTCAGGCTAAAGGTGAATGGGTCCAAATGCACATTAGCTTCTACAAGTGCTGATGTGATGATATCTGGGCTGAACTCAGAATCAAAATTTGCAAAGCTCTTACATCCTGCCATATTGAGCCCAACTTGAAATAATAAATTAAAATTATCGTTATATAATATACTTTTATTAAAGTTTTATTATATTGTCTTGATAAGATATTTATCCATCAATTATTAGTTCACCTTTTGATTTTCAAGACTCACTACTAACGGAAGAATAGAACGGGAGTACAATATATAACATTTTTCAACGTAACTAACTGTATGCCATGCCCATATATCGACGTGGTATTCAATTCTTGTGACTAATTTATTTGCATATAAAAATGGTATTCAATTCTTTCGATTTATTTGTTTGCATTACTCGGTTAGCCATGCACAGTCCATTCAACACTTAGAATTGGAAAGGGAGAAAAAGAATGAAAGAAAATTATAAGAGGAAATGTGATTGACCTCCCATTAGCTAATTAGGGAAAAACTTATTGTAAAGGAGTAAAATGCATCAGGCTCAAAATGGTTCTCAATGTCCAGCTCATCAAAGGACCATTACTAGAGGACAAAGGAAGAGAGGGGTAAAAGGAACAGAGCAGGAAGGGAAGGTGTCAAGATATTAGGATGTCAGGAGTAAAAGAGAGAATGAGACATAAAGAAGTAACGATGTGACATAAAGTAAATGAGAGACAAGAGATAAAAAGTACGGGCATATGCAATTTCAGGAACTTTTTGGCCATACTTCTCCAAGAAGATTTCTTCTATCTCACGATAAGAGTCCCAGCGATGGATTCTCCACCAGAATATAGACCTTCGGGATCGATTGTATAGAGAAGATGAGAGACTAAGAGAAATTGTAAATTAAGCTTATTATAGTAGATTCTCCCCTCCCCAAACGTACAGATACATATTGATTGCATTTGTGTTTTTTTCTCTCTATCTATTTCCCTGAATTGATTTATTGTTTACCCCATGGATGTATGCACTGTCGCACCGGACCACTACCGGGGGTCCACACAACACCGATCCAGGCCCAAGACTACCTCAACAGGGCTGGGAATGGATCATTCTCCTTTTTCGAATTTCTGTGTCCTTTTTAGACATTAACACATATGTTAATGAAGTAGATATATAATTTGCTAATTAACCATCTGGCGAGCCTTCAATGAAGAATTAATCAAAAGATATATTAATTATTCATTCAAAAAAGGTAAATACATGTAATTGACAAAAGAGGAGAAATCAACAGACTTGGCATATATACCAAAGTACAGGCTTAGGTAAACATGATTGACGAATGAGAAAGAATAATCGATCCAACTTCTAGACTTCTCTACGAAGAAACACTAAAAAAAGTACAAGAATTAAAACCCTAAAGGAAGATAGAAACGGCGTCTGTATCGCCACTTTCTACTCTTAACATACCAAAGACGACGAAGAAATGAGAAATTGTAAAGGTTGCTCGGTTTGTTGTCCTTTCAAGTTCCAAACACTGTATCGTGGTGGGTGTAGCTCAAAGGAATGGACATTTTTTCTAGAAAGAAAATGAGAGGTTTCCGCATGAGGACACACATGGATACTTCCAGAGAGACTAGTAAATGAATAATGATACACTTATCACTTTTTTATCACTATTTTACCACTTTTTTTAATTTTTTAATTTTTTAATTTTTAAAAAATTTTTCTTTTACTTAATGATTAAACAAGTGACTATCACTAAAATTATTTTTTAAATTTTTTCTTAATGGTTAAGGATGTTAAAAAAATATTTAAAAAATAATAATAGAAAAATAAATACATTACAAGTGATAAAATAATAGTAAAAGAGTAGTAAGTGTATCATTTCTCATTAAGATCCATGTGCATATATACAGCTAGGCTCTTGTTGCAACTGTAACAGCGCAGGCTGAATTGAGTGCAATTGTGTTGAGGCCGACTGGACACGATACGTGACCCCTTTCGTGATTTATACCTATAATTATTCTACATTTTGATATTTCGAGTCATAAATTTTGGGTTTCAACAAGTTTTACATGTAGGGTAGCATCACCAATTCAGATTTGGAAAGTGAATTGTAAAGCAGATGGGCCATGGCCCGTGCATGTGATGCTTTCGGTCTTGTTAGCCCATGGCACTGCCATTGCTATCATTAGCCAGCTCTTTTGCGATGAAATGGGTCACCATGTTACTTTGTTGTTTTCGTCGTCGTTTTCTTTAGACGAATGAAATCAAAGGTGCTTATATAATTGATGTTTCAAGTTGAGCAGGTATGAACTATAGAGAGAGAGTGTTCAAAAAGCTTGATAAAGGAAAAATACTAATCAACTAAAAGTGAGGTAGCAACAAATAAAGAGATAATGAGAGAAAGAGGTAGCCAGCCACCAATCCAATACAAAAACAACTCCCTCAATGGTCTCAAGGTACATACAAACTCCCCTCAAAAATCTCTCAAAAGAATTCAACAGAATGTATAATATCCCAAATACAAGTAGCAAGTTCCATCATCAGGTGAGGCTACCATGATGGCTAGTAAATATAAAGATGCAAAAGTGATAAAACAGAAATTAAAACAAAAAAGAAAGAGAGAGAACTCTGAGATGTAGCTCTAAAGCACCAACCAGAGGAGAGCCAGACCAAAGACCGAGCTCCCAACCATCTTCTGAATGGACAAGATCTTCTCAACACCACTCTGCAATATTACAAGGTTGTATCAGAACTTGTTGAACGATAGGATCGCATATTTATAGAAGACTATATACGTACATATATAATAACATCACAAACACAATAATCCGACATTATCAGTGACCATTTCATCAGCTGTTGCATATTCGATTAAACTTTCCCCTTTTTACCCATTTCAGGCCTGACGACCCACGTCAGACGCCAAGAAGAGTTGCTTGAAGTTCTTAGGTGCGGTTTAGATATTCAGTTGAGATGAGAGTTGAATGCTTAATTAGTTGCTAATGTACTCATAGTGATAGGTCTAGTTTTAAGTTGCAATAAATGCCAACCAAAATTTCAATCAACCAAGAGCTGAAGGCTAGTATAGGAATCGAGACTGGTCGTCACCTTGAACTCCAGCACACATCCTTAGGGTTCTGTAACCTCGTGTTCTCCCAACCACTAGATTTTGTACCTTCTTCAGAAATGCTACCCGGTACCAACAACCTAGTCAACATGGTCACCCTTCTTCCTCACCGTTTACCTTGATCTGTAGCTTATGTCTTACAAGAATACGATTTCGTTGATAGTGCAACTGCAATCAATACTTTTCATGCTTCTTCCATGAACGTATATCTGAGCACCTGAGATGTCATTGTTACTTGATTCAACAACAAGTACGTGAGGTCTTAAACGCGTGGCTTTGTTTGATTCGCTTTTCTATATGCGCTTCGAACCAATCGGATCTAAACCGCTCTCCAAGCTCACGTGAGCGCGAGAAACTAGGACGGAAAACAACTAGGCCCCAGTAACTTAGGCTAGAAAAATCTTTTTCCTATGATAGCTGCATCACGCTCAAGTATTCCGGCAATGACAGTCTTAACACTTCACTATAACCGAGATCGGTACCAAAAACAAGTTTTTATTTTTCGTTTTTGTTGCAACTATTCTATAACCTATATCGTTACCCGAACTAGATAAAAGAACTTAAAAGGATCTTACTAATGTCGCATCTAGAACACTCAGATCTGCTGGTTGACAGTATACTATCAAGCATTTTAGCACGGAGCAAAACAATATGGGTAAAGAAACGGAAACGTACGTTGTCGGTCTGAGCTGGTGCGGGAGAGATAGCTGACTGGCTCGGCCCCGGAGCTCCCGTCGGAGGAGCAGGTGGACTCGGTCCCAAGGGAGACGGAGCAGGAGCTTTCGCCTTCTTGCTTGGCGAGGGAGCAGGAGCCGTGGTTGGAACCATCGCAGGTGGAGATGCAAGTGGAGATGGAGGGGGCACAAACGGTGGAGGACTTGCTGGAGGAGGAGTTGCTGGAGGTGGAGTGGCCGGGGGAGGAGTAGCTGGGGGAGGAGTTGCGGGGGGTGGAGTTGCGGGGGGTGGAGTCGCCGGAGGAGGCGATGCAGGAGGGGGAGAGCTTACCGGTGGAGGTGTCGCTGGAGGAGGTGAAGACGGAGGCGGAGAACTGACGGGAGGAGGAGTTGCCGGGGGAGGAGATGTAACGGCTGGAGGTGGGGTTGTGGTGGGCGGTGGAGAAGAGGTGGGAGGACTAGTCTGCGTCGGCGGAGCCGGCGTCGTGCTAGGAGAAGTAGCCGGAGCCTGACCACCAACGCCGGCGATCACAATGCAGACAAAACCAACGAAGAGAACAGCCTTCCGGTTCATCATCTCTCTTATCATGCGCACCCCTCCTGCTTAACCTGCACAGTAGCTGTAGCACAGGCTAGAGAACAAGAGCAAGAGCGAGTGCAGAGTGTTTGTGTTGATGCTTGTGTTTTGAGTGGGAACATGGGACGGATTAAATAGGCTTTATGTGACGGCGAGGGTAAAGTTTCGGATCAGTAAACGTGAGGGGAAGGTTCGGGCTCGTCCGTTCACATGGCCTAACTGTATTCGTCGCTCACACATCGATCCGCGCGATGTCCAATCCTAGGCCTCGTTACAGGGTCCCACTATGCATATGTGCGCCGCGTTGCACCTTTATTTACGGTAGTGATTTTCACTTTGACTTTTTAAGTTTTAACCTATCAGGTACTGGTTAAAAACCATGACCGGTGATGCTGCGGGACCCCCTCGTGGTTGGACGGTTGATATCGTACTAGATTAAGACATCTATTTAAACTGCTCTTTCTCGTTTTTTGTAAATCTTATGTAAAATCAGCTAGTTCAAAAATAACAATTTTTTTTTTTTTTTAAATCTTATTTCGTGTGAATTGGAACGTGGTACTTTGGTTTTTAATTTAAATAAATGTCTCCTAATAGTGTTGGCGACCTTAGTTGGCATGAAATGAAGCAGAAGTTGTGTAGTACTAAAAAAAAACAAGTTAGAAACATTATGGAGTGTGGTCGTTAAGAAATTAACAAGGAAGCAGCTCCAATTTGGTTGGTGCGACTCTTATATGGTTGGTCTTTGTTTAATGATTCTATAATGTGGATGGGGGATCATAATCATGAGCTTTCAAGATGGGTAAAATTAATATACCGCGAATCCAATTTTGATCTAATCAATTAATTATAATATTATAAGTAAATTGCTCTATGATTTTCGTTTGTTGGAGATGGAACAATATTATGATTAGGGCTGGCCTGCCACTGCATGCTATCGACCGTTTGATTGCAAATGTGATCTGTACGCCAAGCTTTGGATTTAAAATAATATCAAACGAACTGGAGCTGGTATGAGCAATGAAGAAGCATCGCAATTAAAAATACAAAATATAAATATAAATAAAAACTCAGTAGGTGGGCTTTGTGAGCTGTCTGTCACGCCGTGATAAAGTGCCTTCAATGGGAAATATTGCTATTTTTTGTTTTTTTTTTGGTATGTTTAAAATAGATAATAGTTACAGCTAAACTTTGGCAATGAGTAGTAGTTATCGTGGCGGCACCACGATCCATTTTGTTGGGTCCGATCCGATGAGTGAATATCATTATCTGATCTACGTGTCGTTTCTAGATTTGTTTAGGACAGACGAAAAAAAAAAACTGATGGAAAAAGAAAGGGTTGCTAGTTTGCTTACAATCCAATCAATACCTCGTAACGGCTTTACCCCTCTAAATGTTTAATCCCTGTTAATATCGAAAATTGCAAAACAGGTCGAAAGGAGAAGAAAAGTTATTATTGGCCGTTCCTACGATGCCAACCTCAATCGGTGTCGTTTGGACTTCTCGGCAGTGGTTCTACACCGTTATATGGCATCCTTACTTGCATCTATAACAATAGATGGGAGATAATATAAAAAAATTAAAAAGATAAAAGATATATATATTTAAGTAATTCGATATAATATACAAATTCATAAATTATTTAAAAGATAAATTTATTATAATATGATTATTTTACAATCTTTCATCTTCATATATAATAGAAGTCTCTGATCTATTTTTTGAATGAGATTTTTTATTTTTTTAACTCTTATCACAAGATAGCAAAAGTCGAAATAGCAGTTTGCCCAGAGCCTAAAAGAAGCCCCTCCTTTTAGAATTTTATTACATACAAATAAAGTCGTATACTAATCTATATATCAATACTGATTTATTCATACTTAAAATTTAAATTAATATTATTTTTAATAAAATTTACTTTTTAACTAATCACATTAAATTAATTCATAATTATACTTATAACTATATTTTTTCCTCATTTTTATTTCTACGTCTTTCATTCTTTACGTTACATCCCTCACTCCTTTATGTTGCATTTCCTATTTTCTCGGTGACATCCTTATTTTTCCTTTGCCTTTTATCTGTTCCTTTATTCTTTTCTCACTTTCCTCCTAATGAAAACTCTATTATTTGATTGGACTTGAAACGTCATATTGCACCTGAAATATTTTATCAGATGTTTTATGATTCACCCCAAGAATCTTTAATAGTAATAATAATAATAACAATAATAATAATAATAATAATAATAATTGAAACTTCACGTTTTTCATTAAATAAACATGGTAAGATTCCACTATTAAATGTGTTATCAGCAGTTGTTGCAGCTCGAGAAGAAAATCATAAACACGATCATCATCTGAGGAGGAAATGGACAAAGTTCCTGGAACCAATCATCGTGGTAATGGAGGACAGCTACAATTTAAGGTGGGCCCAGACCCCAAACCAGCGTATAGGGAAAGCTAAAGCTACGGATGGGCCATGTTGGTTTAATGGTCATATCGATAGCATGAATGATGTTTACTGGCTAGCCTCCGCCTGTTGGCCCATTTCTTTCAAAAGCTCACAATGATCTCCACCGCCGCCATAACCGCCACCATCCGCCGCTGATTGAGCTGAATTTATTATCATCAGATTCCTTTTCAACTCACGACAAGCAAAAACTAAAAAAGCTTGTCAAAGAATTACCAAACAGAAACAGCTAGATGTGTTTAAAAGCAGATCTGAGACACAAAGTCAATTACAAGGCAACAACCTTTTCTTTTTATGACAATTACATACGTAGCGGACATCGTAATCGAAAGAATGATCATTGTTATCAGCTAGCGGCATGCATGTGTTTTTTTGTGATGGGGGTTGTGCACCAAACTGAGCTATGGTATGGAGTTAATACATATTTTCATGGTGTTGTAGATTTCAAAACATTGACTTTTTGTATATTTTAGTTCGTAATAACGTATAACTTAAATAACTAGGAGCCTGAAAGCCAGGCTGATACATATATGCTAGAGCAAGGAAGAGGGAATGTGGGGTCCTTTCTTTACTCTTCCTTGAAGATTGGGTTAAAATCTCTAATGTGGCCCACCAAATTTTTGTTACTTTAGGCTACAACGTTGGAAGCTCTAGAAGCCATTCCACTCGCCGCAACCAAAGACTTCAATTGAAAGAGCTACCTAGGAAAGTCTAATATCACTTCGTTTGGGGGAGTTTTCCTTTCTTCGGCGTTATTTATTTGAAGTTTTCGTGCACCAGGCCAGGTAAAAGTGAAACTGAATCTGTTTACCGAGTAGTGAAAAGCAGGCCCGGATAAGAGGTAGATCTATGGGCCGTCTAACATGATTCGGACCACACATTGGATCTTCGAAGAACATTTTTTAATGGTTGTTGGTCAGCAAAATTCAAAACCAATCCTCATCCCAATACAGATAAACATACATCGGCCCAACAACAGAGAGAACCTTCAACCATGACCTAGCCGCTACTTCCCTCGACTCGACTCGACTCGACTCGACTCCACTCCCCTCCTTTACTCATAAAGGACAGGTTATTTCCGTAATTATGTTGATCTGGGAAAGCTAAGAAATTGTATGCCAGGGGATTTAGGGGGGTTCCAGACTTGTAGTTGTCTAGTATCCTCTCTCTGTCTCTCTCTGTGTCTGAGTCAAACCCTATCCCGTCACTGAGTAAACGACATGGCGACCTCTCTTGGGCTCTTCTCGACCTTTATCTCCGGCAAAACTGCATCGCTGACTGTCAAACACTCGTCGGCCTACTCCGTCATCCTCGCCCATCCTCACAAGGTTTCAGCTCACCCGCGCATGGTGCGCATGGTGACCTCCGCCACCGTTTCAAACGAAGCCCCAGAAAAGCGCGCGCCCCGAGGCATTATGAAGCCGCGGCGTATCTCTCTGGAGATGCAAGCCCTCGTTGGAGTCCCCGAGATTTCTCGCACCCAAGCTCTCAAGCAGATTTGGGCCCACATTAAGGAGCACAATCTTCAGGTTTGGATCGTAAATTTTAGTTTTTCCTTTTTATTCCTCTATTATTTCGAAAGTAATAGTTTTTTTAACCCCTTGTGTGTTTGAAGTGGATTTTACTTATTGGGGTTTTTAGATAGGGTTTATGTTTGGATACGGCTTTGTTGGTGCGAATGGAATGTGGGTTATGTTGTTCTAACAGCGTGCCTCGTATCGGTTGCTATTTTTTGGAGAACACTTCGGGATTTGAAATGGTCTGCTTTTATGTGGTTTTTCATGGGGTTCTACGTTCGGATACGGTTCTGCTGTGAGATTGGACATTGGATTTGTTGTCGGTTGTGGTGATGCTGATAAATGCGATTGATTTTTTATTTGTGGATTTCGTTTTTTGGGGTTTTAGATGGGTTTATGTGTCTGGATAAGGCTCTGTTTGGGCAAATGAAAGAAGGCTAGGCTACAGTGGTTGTGCCTCAAATTGGCTGGTACTTAGTATGCCGTTTGTTAAACCGTAGTGTGTGTTTGATGTGGGCTTTGGTTTTTTGTTCTTTGTTTTTTGCCCGAGTCTTTATTGTTGAATAACTGCTGTGTGTAAATGAAATCTAGGCTTTACTGCTGATCTGATTTTTCTTCTTAATATCTTCAAGTGATTGTTGATTTTTGCAACTCTTTATTGTGGTTGACGCCGGTTTCAGTTTGTTGGGGTTTAGATGGGTATTTATATCTAGATAAGGCTGCGTTGGATATGAAAGTTGGGGTATGTCACTGTAAAATTACCACTTGTTTCAAAAGTTTGAACTGATAGAAATAGGTGGATTTTATTATTTGTAGTATATTCTCAACAGACAATAATCTGGTGTTGTTTTTCTAACTTATAGAGCAAGTAACACTTTATGTGTTGAAACCATTTGGCGTGTTTGGTTTGGTTATGGGGTTTTTATAAGTTGGACAAATGTAGCGTCTTAATTGTTTTGCTAAAGTTTGTCTCTTGGGTTTTCATGTGTGCATAAATTTTTTGCTGTAATCTGCATATACTATGGCGGTGGACAAAATATAGGTTTCACTCTGAGTTTTCAGCAGAAGTGTGTCAATTGTAGTGGAAAGAAAGATACTAGATCTTTATATCAATTTTATGTGCTTCCATGTGTGGATAACTTGTGTTATTGTTGATGAAATGTGCATTTTGCAAGTATCTCACTTTCCATGAGTGCTTTTTGAGTTGTGGCAAAAATCTAAACCTTTATCCTCCCTTGCCAATAAGTTAGCTTGAAGTAGCTCTCAAATCACATGCATTTAATAATCGAAAGGTCAGATGTGTCTTGTTTCATTCCTTATGACAATAGATATCTAGCTAGTGTCCAAGTACTTCTTACAACGCCCATTAGAAATTTAGCACAAGATTTTATAACCGTAGCACTTAGTCACTGTAGACAACTTCGATTAAGAAATACTTCAGACCAAGATATTGTTGGTTCCACTTTGGTGATAGATTTTCTATGCTTAAAATTTTTTTTTCCCCCTTGTTTTTGTTCTATCACGCACTTTAGTTTTCTTGGGTTGTCTGTTACTTGAGTCTTCTTGCATCAATGTGGACTTATAACATGTCATGCCAACTGTGCTATGTCTGTGTTAAGTACCCCGAATTTGTTTTCCTGATTTTTTTTCTTTATTTTTTTTTTATAAGGACCCGGAGAACAAGAAGATCATAATTTGTGATGAGAAGCTGAAGAAGATATTTGGAGGGAGAGATCAGATTGGGTTTCTCGAGATTGCAGGGTTGATTAGTCCGCACTTTCTTAAGTAAACCAAGATGGACTTGGTGGAAGTGTTATGAAGCTAATTGCTTGTGCTTGACGCCTGTGATTTGGTTAATGATAATTAAAGACAGCGACTTTTTGTAACTCAGTAGTGTTATCTTAGTCTTAAGAGTAATCGGCAGCCTTAAATTCCAGGTTCTTAGAAATGTAGGTTTCTACTGCAATATTGACTATGTCGGCTCGTTTTTGTTTTGTTCCACATCGTAGATTTTGGTGGAACCGCGTATCAATTAATAGTGTTTTGTCCAATGTTCCCATTGTTCCTATGCCTATATAAATCATGCTGTTCTGCTCAATTTAATCCTGGATTTATTGTATGAGAATCCGTCTCGGATGATCTAAGAATGACCACGCGTAGAATAGAATGATGTATTATTTACTACTTATGGAGTTTGAAAGCGAAACGCTGAGCAATATATATGGCCCTAAACAGAAAGAAAATCGGGGAACTGTCATCAAGTACTCTTTCTGATTTCTAAACTAGCGATGATTTTAAACGTTCTCTTCCTTGGAAAAACAGAAACAGTTTCGTTGAGAAGAACTCCAGACCAGAACAGCCAAAGAAGCAGTTTTGTTACTAGTAAGGCCTGAATCAACTGCTTCGCACTGTTTTATCTGAGGAGGGATTAAGATACTTCAAGTTCGGATGCCTCAAAATGATAGAGAAGTAAATAAGTCTAATTAATTTTCAACTTTAAGGCCTGAACCATTTTTCGTTTTAATTTACGATACCTTCTTCGTTCGTCGGAAAGAATTAATGGCTTGATATGCTAAACATCGCAGTAATTTCTCTGCTAAGGCGAAAATTATATCGAATAAAATACAGCGTGACTTTAAAAAATAACTCCGAATAAAAGCAATCTAAAATGCAAACAAAGTATCAATCAGTTTGATTCCACCATGTCTTATTGGTAACAATGCCAAGCAAAGAGAATTGGACGAATTTTTCTTTCCAGTTATGATGCGTTGACAGCTATTTTCATTTTGGATTCACAATGCCCAGGAAAAGTGCAGATGAAGTAATTTTGTCCCTTCACCAGTGTGATCTGATCGCTTCCACTCTGAAATTTTTGAGAACCTTCAGCTGCCTTGCATGTTTCATAACCTTGTTTGTCTACGACCACCACATTGTGGACTGCCGAGCTGTAGTTGAACACTGTAACAGAAACATGGAAAACAGTACTTTAGTCTTAATTTGTCGGAGAATCACTTAATGTTCTAACCTAGTATATATCAACTTAATCAGAGTTTTTTTGAATTGGGATTTCATGATAAATTGCAAGTGTACGGTATCGATCAGTAATGGAGGCTGGTGGTTCGTACGTACGTACCCAGAATATCACCAGCCATGAAGGTCTTTGCATTAGGCCAATTATCAACACCGAAGGTCCAACCGCCTGCATCTCCAACAGTAAAGGTAGCTGCCCAAGCGTTCTCACAGTGAATTAGGAGCATACCTAGTAGCACAACTGTGGCAACAATTGCACTACCTCTTCCCTGGGCCATCTGCATGCCCAATATAACTTCCCCGCCAAAGAAAAATTAACAAGAAGAACGATGAAGTGTTGAAAGGCAAGGATGGAAGACTTGTGTGATTAACTTGACCCTGCAAATGTTCATTTTATGGAGTTTCTGCACGGATCACCAAACATGGAAATAGTATTGCTCTAATTGGTAGTTGAGTAACGTAGAGATCATGTAGGATTGCAGGAATATGAGAGGCAAATGTTCATTTTATGGAGTTTCTGCACGGATCACCAAACATGGAAATAGTATTGCTCTAATTGGTAGTTGAGTAACGTAGAGATCATGTAGGATTGCAGGAATATGAGAGGCAAATGTTCATTTTATGGAGTTTCTGCACGGATCACCAAACATGGAAATAGTATTGCTCTAATTGGTAGTTGAGTAATGTAGAGATCATGTAGGATTGCAGGAATATGAGAGGCAAATGTTCATTTTATGGAGTTTCTGCACGGATCACCAAACATGGAAATAGTATTGCTCTAATTGGTAGTTGAGTAATGTAGAGATCATGTAGGATTGCAGGAATATGAGAGAGAGAGAGAGAGAGAGAGAGAGAGTATTTACTAGTCTATAATGAAACATGAAATTTCAAAACTATTAATTCCTGTTTTTTTTTTTTTTTTTTTCAAAATTTTGAACATGATCATTTAGTCGGCTACAAAATGAGTAGATATAATTTTTACTAAGAATTTGTTTAGAATTTGTTTTGTCAAATAAGGATAGTTTTTATTGTTTTGTTCAAAAGATCATTCGTGCTGCTCTGTTGTGCATGCAATAACGGCTTTGACAAAAGGAGAAAGCAAGTTTTAGCTTAGTTGAAGCTAGGGCTGCAAATTAGCAGAGTAGCTCGAGCTCAGCTTGTGTATATTCGATTCAAACTTGACTCATTTAATAAATGAAATGTTCATAAATACTAATATATGTTCAAATATTAAACGAGCAAAACTAGTATAAACTTTGCTCAACTCGGCTTAGATTCGTGAACAAAATTCGTATAAGCTCGGCTTCACTCGTTTAAGCTCATTTTGAAGCTTATAATATGTTTTATACATGTATGTGTTATATATATATATTACATGTTAGTTATATTTTATATACTTAATTATATATTATTAGTTTATTTATAGTTTTTCTTATTTAATATAGATATGTTATGTTCCTAAAATGTGTATAGGATAATTTGTATAATAATATATCATACAACTACAATTATTAATTTATTACATTATTTATATGTATTAAATAATTTAGTTTATTTCATTTATCATGTGTATCATTCTTTAATTTATAATTATAAGTTATTTTTATAAAAAAAGTTATACCATATGAACTTTGAGTCAAAATTACTTGGCTAAATAGTTAAATGGTTTGATTTTTTTTTGGTAAAACTTAATTCTTTTTATTAATTAAAAGATAAGATTAGAAATTTCAAAATAAAAAATCGAGTCGAGTTTGAACAAGATTAATAGTTAACAAATTGAGTTCGAACAAGGATATTCGAGTTTTATTCGAATTTGAGCGAGTAAACATATTAATCCAACTCGAATATCCCCTGTTTGAATATGACTCGACTCGATTCGTTTGCAGCCTAGTTGAAGCATACTGTTGCTGATGTTCCATATTGACCGTACAGATTCCACATGGCTGAGAGTTTCGTGTTTGGAATTTGCAGAGCGTTTATTTATGGGTTCTTCGAATATGATTTATTATGCACTTTAGGTCCTGGGGCTAAGCTGCTAAATGTTTGTGCATCAGAGAGATTACGAATGCGTAACATCCACTATGCTATAAATACCCTTAACTTGTAATGGGTTCGGTCCTCTGTTTTTCATTGTTTTAGGACAAAACAAGAGGATACTTAGCGATGAGAGGCTGAAGAAGATACATATTTAATATTTGGAGGAGGATGAAAGCTAGCGGATATATATTTCTCAAGATTGCATCAATTGAGCAGTGAATTTAAGTGAAACCCTGTTTCCAATCGTGCCAAGATGGAACCTAAATAAAAACTCTAGATGACAGACAAAATGAATTTAGAAACCAGAGAAATATATATTCTTATTAATATATGAACTTTAGTCCTTTCAAAACTAGAATGTCATGAAAATAAATCGAGACTCAAATCGATGTGCGCATCCAATTGGGCAATCGGCAACTTCTAAAAATCTCTTTGGAAGCATACCCCTTATATCCATATCCCCTTGGCTCCTGGATTTTCATGGTGGAAAAGACCCACCTTTGATGTAATTTATTTATTTGTAGACTGTTTGCTACTTATTCTCTGCAAAGACTTTAAGCAGGGTATTAATGAAATGGAGGTTGTTTGAAAAAAAAAGAAAAATATGAACTTTAGTCCATTCTGTATTACTGAAAAGAAGACCTCTTTGGCTTAAGTTACAATGCATTGACAGCTATTTTCATTTTGGATTCACAATGCCCAGGAAAGTTGCGAATGAAATAGTTCTGTCCCTTCACGAGCGTGACCTGATCGCTCCCACTCTGAAATATTGTAGCTCCTTCGGATGCCTTGCATGCATCATAGCCTTGTTTGTCCACAACCCCAACATTGTGCCTTTCTGGGTTGTAGTTGAACACTGTAATTAGTATAGAAAAAAGGAGAAAATAGTTGGTCTTAGTTGGAGAATCCAAAAATTGTTTTACCAAAGCATTAGTGATCATGACATCAACTTAACACATGGTTTTAGAAATTATTAAGACTAATCTGAACCTGGTAGGCACAGTAAACTAAAGGAGTTTCCTACTGATCATTATTATTACCTAGTACATCACCAGCATGGAAGGTCTTTCAATTTCCAACCGGAAGCGTCTCCAACAGTAAAGGTAGCCGCCGAAGCGTTCTCATTGTTGAGGAGCAGAACTGTGGCAACAACTGCAGCAGCGTCTCTTCCCTTGCCCATCTGGCTGATCATAACATAGCAAGGACAGTAACAAAAATGAGAGTTATAAAGATGAAAGCCAATTAAGGATGGAGAGGTTGTGAGCCAGGAAATCTTCGTTTTATAGAGTTTCTGGGAGTATTCACCCCAAGTACAAGAGAATGGTATGGATTTCGTTTGTCTTAATGGGCGCTGCTAAATAACAGAGTAAACAGTGGCTCCATCTCAGCCCGACGTGATCTGTAGTGGGATTATTTACCCTATTAAAGTTTAATTCATAATTATTAGTTAGGATTGTGTTGGGATTATTTGTTAGGATTTTTTTTATTTTTTTATTTAAATAAAGAAATAGATTTTTTTTTTCTTTTTAAAAAATAGACGAATAAGGGAATAGATTGATATTCAAATTTTTTAAGTAAGTTAGATAATATTTAATTTAATTTAAATATATTTTTATAAGTCTTTATAACTAAGGCCATCTATATTGATAATAAAAGGTACCAAATGTTGAATCGATCACATTAATAAATTGAACTTGTTAAATGAGAAGTCTAGAGCAGCATAATACAAAGAGTAGACGCCAAGACTTTTGTGAATATTGATGTTAGTTATTTCTGTTACACGTTCAATCGATTGAGCACAAAATCAGGTAGAATTGAGATGCGAACAGTTTGGCCGCAGCCATAAAATTTTATAAGCAGCAGTTGCTCCAACTGTCACCAAAAAGATGAATGGAGCGGAGGTCAGGTCTCTGCAGACCATTGCCGTCCGCAGTCCTGTTGGAATGCATGCTTATCAATCATCCTAGCATATTGATAGGGTCCTCGGTCGAGATCCTAGACACCAAGCTGCCGCACTCCTTCTTGCTCCTCAATGACCGATGTGGGCTGCCACTTGCTTGACCGTGATGGTTATGGGTGGTGTTGGCTGAGTTCGTATGGTTGATCAGTGGCTGATGGTGGGCGACATTCTAATGACTGGGCGTGCATGCATGCATGTGCAGGAGCTGAATCGTCAAAAACGGTTGTGAGTGGGATCAGGCGGTTAAGTGGCTGGCTGACCAAGTCAGGCACATGTGGCTCCTGCTGGTGGGCTGACCCAGTCAGGCACCAGGTGTCTCCTGATAGTGGCTGACCCAGTCAAGCACATGTGTCACTTGCTTGGGGGGTTGACCAAGTCTCACACATGTGTCTTCTGATGATGAGGCACACGTGGCTAAGGGTGGTTTAAGTGGGTTGGCCGAGTGGGTGATGGCTGAGCGGTTTAAGGGATGGTTGGTTACTCCCCTACTTTGTAGGGAGCGGTTGTGGCTAGACAGGTGGCAAGGGCTGGGCGAGTGGCTTGGCTGGTGGGTGGTAACTGTCAGCTTGTCCCTGACCTTGCCCCAGATTCGACCAGGGTGGCCTGGTGCAGACCAGATGCCCTTCAATGGCAACTCGTGGCTGACTTAAGCAATGCCCCACTAACGGTTCAAAATATTCAGCAAGCAAATGCGAATGTAATGCAATATAGAGACACAATCCAAAATGCTGAAATACCTCAACAATGCATTAATCAAAGGAAAACAATGAAATGAATGGGTTACCCTGATTCACGAATTGCACAGGGTGAGCCTTCTCCTTTGGGATTCACGGATTGCACCCAATGGAGCCTAAGTGACAAAGCACCAATGTGTCTATGGGGGCTTATAAGCCAAATTCGTCCAAATGTTCAAAAATAAAAACTAAGTGATAGCCTATTGCCTCACTTATACTAGAAAGTAATTAAAACGATTACAAAGAGAAAATAGTTTCGGGCCCACGCCTCCTGGTTAAGGCCTCATGCTGTCAGTGGCCCATGGGTGGCCAGGATGATTCACAGCATAGGCTTCATGCTTGCATGCGTGGGTCTTCAGATTGGCCTGCCGGGCTAGCCTTGGCTGGTCCATGGTCCTTGCATGTGTGGCCCAGGTTGTGTGGGCTGGGCACCATTGATGAGTCGCTGGGTTGGACCGTGGTTGGCTTAAGCATGGCAGGCTGCTGCATGGCCCAGGCCAGTGGGGCCTGGGCGTTGGTCTGCATGGCCCAGGCTGTGGTGCCTGGGCGTTGGTCAGCAAGACCCTGGCCAAAGCCAGGGTGTTGATCAGCATGGCCCTGGTCAAGACCAAGGCGTTGAGCAGCAAGGCCCTGGCCAAGGCCAGGGCGTTGATCAGCATGGCCCTGGTCAAGACCAGGGCGTTGAGCGGCATGCCAGCATGCGTGGGCCTGCTGGGCAGCCGCACCATCAATTCCAAGATGGGTGTGCAAGCGTGCGCTGCGCGGGTGCCTAGGTCATGCATGGGCCTTGTGCCTACGCACGGCCCATGCATGCACACGGTGTGTGCGCATAGCCCATGCGTGCCCGCTGCGCACGCGCACTAGGCGTGCGTGTAGTCTAGCCGTGCGCTGAGTGTGGTGTGACAACCTCGCTTGCGTGCGCGTGCCGACTGTTCGCTGCCTGATGGAGGGTGACCGTGGTCTAGCATTCACCAAGGGCTCGGTCTGTGGGCAATCAAGCGACGCCAACAGTGCTGCTGGCGTGCTGTCCTGGCATGGGCTGGTGCTGGTCAAGGCATGGCCCGTGGCCTCCTGCCTTGAGATTTTGACACATATGCAGTTGGAATGCTTGGTATATTTATGTGTGTGTATGCTAAGATTAAAATAAATAATAAAAAAAAAAAAAACCCTTCCTAAAATCTTCTCTATGGTGTGAGATTGATTCTTGGTTGAAACTTCAAAGACAGATATTAAAGTTATCCAAAAAAAGAGAGACAGATATTAAAGAGTTATTATTATTTTATTTTATTTTATTTAAAAAGAAGGTATTAAAGTTAACACCCGCGTCCCATCCACCTTTGTCCCTAGACCAAAAAGATCTCTCTCGGTGGCTGCTAACTCGTACAGAACCCAACCGTGTCCACCATACCCACCTTGTTAAACCTCTCTCTCTCTCTCATGGCAGATAAATTAGCTCTACCACTCGTACTCCCAAACCCACCACCCACAAGACCCATATTCCCCAACATTCACCAAAGCCAGCACCACCCTCCTAAACCCTCAGCGGAATCCGTAACCCCTTTTCCGCAGGACCTCCTCATCAACCGCCAGAACCCCAACTCCCAACCCCTCTCGCCCCAGTCCCCAATCCCCAGAACCCGCCGCAAGCGTATCGGCAAGTCCCGGGACCCCAACCACGGCAAGCCCTGGTCCCACCACAGGCTGTCCCTCAAAGGTCAGCAAATTCTCCAATCTCTTATTGACCCACAGTTTGATTCCTCTAAACTGGGTGAAGTCTTGCTTCAATTGTTTGAACCGTCCGCAGAAGAAGAAGTAAGTTCTAGCTCGGAATTGTTTTCTTTGGATGTACTGGGTATACTAAAGGGTTTAGGATTTAGCAAGAAATGTGACTTGGCACTGAGTGTGTTCGAGTGGGTTCGGAATCGCAAAGATTGCGAATTGATTTTGAATGGCTCTATTATTGCTGTTGTAATTAGTATTCTTGGCAAGGATGGTCGCGTTTCGTCCGCAGCGTCGTTGCTTCATGATTTACATAAAGCTGGGATTGATATTGATGTTTATGCTTATACTTCTTTGATTACTGCTTGTGCTAGTAACGGGAGGTATAGAGAGGCTGTAAAGGTTTTTAAGAAGATGGGAGAAGAGGGATGCGAACCTACTTTGATAACTTATAATGTGATTCTGAATGTGTATGGGAAATTGGGTATGCCTTGGAATACGATGTTGGATCTCGTTGCCGACATGAAGAGTGCCGGGGTTTACCCTGATTTGTACACCTATAATACGCTTATAAGTTGTTGTCGGCGTGGCTCTTTGTATGAAGAGGCAGCTGGGATTTTTGAGGAGATGAAGTCTGCAGGGTTTACACCAGATAAGGTTACTTATAACGCGTTATTGGATGTTTATGGGAAGTCTAGGCGGCCAAAGGAAGCCATGGAGGTGTTGAGAGAGATGGAAATCAATGGGTTTTCTCCTAGCGTAGTGACTTACAATTCATTGATATCGGCTTATGCTAGAGATGGTTTGCTGGATGAAGCAATGGATCTCAAAACCCAAATGATGGAGAAAGGGATTAAACCTGACGTATTTACCTACACCACCCTTTTTTCGGGGTTTGAGAAAGCTGGCAAGGATGAGTCTGCAATGAGGGTTTTTGAGGAAATGAGGAGTGCTGGGTGCAAACCAAATATCTGCTCCTTTAATGCACTCATTAAGATGCATGGTAACCGTGGAAAATTTGCAGAAATGATGGAGGTGTTTGAAGAGATCAAGATGTGTCAGTATGCCCCTGATATTGTTACTTGGAACACACTTCTAGCAGTGTTTGGGCAGAATGGAATGGACTCAGAGGTATCGGGAGTGTTTAAGGAAATGAAGAGGGCAGGGTTTGTGCCTGAAAGGGACACCTTCAACACATTAATCAGTGCATACAGCAGGTGTGGCTCTTTTGACCAAGCCATGGCCGTTTATAAGAGGATGCTGGAAGCTGGGGTTACTCCAGACCTTTCCAGCTATAATGCTGTTTTGGCAGCGTTGGCCCGGGGTGGGCTCTGGGAACAATCTGAGAAAATACTTGCTGAAATGAAGGGTGGTCGGTGTAAACCCAATGAGCTGACATACTGTTCTTTGCTTCATGCTTATGCTAATGGCAAGGCGACTGAGCGCATGAGTGATCTGGCAGAAGAGATATATTCTGGTTCAATTGAACCGCGCGCTGTGCTTTTGAAGACTCTTGTTTTAGTTAATAGTAAAAGTGACCTTCTAATGGAGACGGAGCGTGCTTTCTTGGAGTTGAGGAGAAGAGGGTTATCACCTGACCTATGCACTCTTAATGCCATGGTTTCTATCTATGGCAGAAGGCAAATGGTTACCAAAACAAATGAGATTTTGAATTTCATGAATGAGAGTGGGTTTACTCCGAGCTTGACAACTTACAATTGCTTGATGTATATGTACAGCCGCTCTGAAAACTTTCAGAAAGCGGAAGAAATTTTTAGGCAACTTTTGGGAAAAGGAATAAAGCCTGATATAATTTCTTACAATACCGTTATATATGCCTATTGTAGAAACGGTCAGATGAGAGAGGCTTCACGGATATTCTCAGAAATGAGGGATTCAGGACTTGCTCCCGATGTGGTCACTTATAATACCTTTGTTGCAAGCTATGCCGCTGATTCAATGTTTGTGGAGGCCATTGATGTGGTTCAGTACATGATCAAGCATGGATGTAAACCAAACCATAACACATACAACTCTATTGTAGATTGGTATTGCAAGCTCAATCGCTATGATGAGGCCAGCATGTTTATTAACAGCCTTCATAAGCTTGATCCACATTCTTCCAAGGAGGAACAATGCAGGTTATCAGAACGTATAACAAAGAAGTGGTCATAGACGATCCTCAGCTATCGACGGATGGCAGCTTAATTTGCTTGCATTTTACCCATTTAGCCTCGTTTCCATCCAGTCCCTGTTCCCCCTTTCTTTTTGCCCATGTATATTGTTTGGGAGAGAGAATAGCAGAATTGTAACGTTCTTCATGCACATGATTGTTTTCTCTCTCTGGATTGAATTTTTGAGTTGAAGGAGACAAAGCTATACGGCAAGCGTTCAACAAATGTATTAGGAGCATGCCTTGTGTAGATCAGATAACAGATGAAAGGAAGGTGGGGCTGGGGAGGAAAGAGTTGAATGGGTTTGAGCGGTATGTAAAATCATATAGCATGGAATTAGGAAAAAAATGTACAGTCAACGTCTAGTCTCTAGAAATACTTTGTTTTGTAAACTTTTGAAATCTATCAAATTTACAGAGAATTTTTGGGCTAGGATTTGGCTTCGATTTTGTGTTAATGAGAAATGGATTTTCTGTTATTATTATTATTATTATTATATATTTGTTGCACTACTAACTATTGAGCTTATAAACGATTGGAAATATTGGCTATGTATTATAATTGTGAAAGAAAGACTCAATCGCGACGTTCTGGGAACATAAAGTACAATCACAGTTGCTTAGCAAAGTGAGATACAAAAGCACCTTTACATTGCCGTCATTGTAAGTTGGACAATTAATTAAAATTTCGATGCAGGCTGTGATGGAGAAAGAATTACTGATATACCTTTACATTCTTCTAGTCTGTTTGCAGCATGTGAGGTTTCAGAAGTTACACCTTGTTATAATAAAATTTGTGAAATGTTGATGCTTTTGAGTACATTGTGGAGGCTTGCAAACGTCCATCACCAAACCCGTATCAAATAGAATCTACCTTGATAATTACAAGTAGGGCGTGATCCTCTGTTGTCTTTGATCCGAATATATTGGCAATTACGACTAGTTGTGGTTATAAAAACTGTAGGAACTACTTAATTAGCTCCAAAACTTGATCTACATTTCATTAATTAGATTTTGGTAAGCATCAATTTTCCTGTCGCCATCAACAATTATAGTTCTTTCAGTTGTATAAAACGTGGGGATTCGTTATCCCCTTTTGTTTTGTTTATAAACTGACACAGCTACCTTATCTTTTCTCTTTGGAAAATACCATCGAAGTATTTAGCTTGCGATAAGGTTGCTCCGTGAACGTCACGCAGTCAGTTTTCTCTATTTTCTGCATGCAACGTGGAATTTGTGTGAAAAAAAAAAATGAGCAGACAAAGATAAGGACTTCAACTCACTAAAGGTGGCACGAACCACCGATGACGCCATAGCTTATGCATTGATGTACACAAAAACGTGTCGCATGGGCGTTCTCTACCAATTATTACAAGTTAAGCACGCAAGGATGTTTATCTCGTTGACCAATTATTCATTTTCCACCAGGTAATGCATGAAAATTTGACCAAACCAGAACAACAAACATTAGTTATGACTGGACCAAGATTGTGTATGACCTAAGGATATAATCAACTCCCATTGATTAGATAGATTCTGAATTACGAATCAAAGACTTGACGTTAAAATAAGATAATTTCATCCGCTATTCTCACCAATCTGCAGAAAGAAATTCTCCAATGTTTATGCTGACTATATATGATAGTGAAACTTTAAGGGAAAAAAATAAAGGAAAGATGCGTGTAAGTTTGTAACCAACATAATTCATCAAATTCACAGCAAAATGCTTCAATCGGTCGAAAAATAATTAATTGTTGACTTTCGTTATGTTGAGCTGTATTTGTCGCACTTCCTTAAAATAAAAGGATTTGGCGAATATTATCGGATAAGGTTGCATGGCTATGATTCTACGAAGAACAGATACATTAATGTTTAATGGATCGTACAATCATTGCTGATGCAGCTGATGAGAACAGACGAACAAGTCATGACCCAGGCCCCATTCCCCTCCCCTTCCCCTTTAAATTCCATTTATTTCAGCGGCTCTCTCTTGCGCGAAAGATAAAAAAAAAACGCACGGAAACACAGACAAGACACTTGATCTTGCTCCTTCTGCAATCACATCAATGAGCTGGTGGTGGTCTGGTGCAATTGGCGCTGCAAAGGCAAGTGATTCCATTCCCATTCTTATTCTTCCTTTCCATTTTAATTACCAACCTTTCTTCGGCTATTTCTCCGACGTTAATCTCAGTCTCTATGACTATATTTATCAAATTCTACAGAAAAAATCTGACAAAAGAGACTCACCACCGCGGTACCAGAGTGTGGCTCTGATCATCGGCGTGACTGGCATCATCGGCAACAGCCTGGCCGAGATCCTGCCACACTCTGACACCCCTGGTGGACCATGGAAGGTCTACGGCGTAGCCCGCCGCCCCCGGCCCGCTTGGTCCGCCGACTACCCAATCGAATACATCCAGTGTGACATCTTGGACGCCGCAGAAGCCCAGACGAAGCTATCCAAACTCACGGACGTCACGCACATTTTCTACGTGGCTTGGGCTAACATGCAAGACGAAGCCGACAACTGTAAGGTGAATGCTGACATGTTGCGTAACGCTCTCAATACTATCATCCCAAAGGCGCCAAAGTTGCAGCATATTTGCTTGCAAACCGGTCGGAAACACTATGTCGTCGCGCCAGAGTTGTTTGAAATAGTCAAGCCCCATGAACCTCCATTCCATGAGGATCTTCCAAGATTGAATGTACCCCATTTTTACTATTTGCTGGAAGATGTTTTGTTTGAGCAGGTGGCAAAGGAGGAGCGTCTGACCTGGTCAGTGCATAGGCCAGGAGTGATATTTGGGTTTTCTCCGTATAGTTTGACGAACATTGTTGGGAGTTTATGCGTATATGCAGCGATATGCAAGCATGAGGGCGAGCAATTGAGGTTTCCGGGTAGTCTTGCGGCGTGGGAGGGGTATTGGGATGCTTCCGATGCAGATATGGTAGCTGAACATCAGATATGGGCAGCCGTGGATTCTAATGCGAAGAATGAGGCGTTTAATTGTAGCAATGGAGATTTGTTCAAGTGGAAGCACTTCTGGAATGTTTTGGCCGAACGGTTCGGAGTAGAGTGTGGAAAATTTGACGAGAACTCCAATTTGAGCTTGCAGGAGATGATGAAGAATAAGGGTCCCGTATGGGAGGAGATTGTGAGAGGAAAGGGTTTGGTGCCTACAAAATTGGAACAAGTCGGGACTTGGTGGTTTGTGGATGAGGTTCTTGGAGCTGAGTCGTTTTTGGACAGCATGAACAAGAGCAAAGAGTATGGCTTTATGGGTTTCAGGAACTCAAAAACTTCATTCAATTATTGGATTGATAAGATGAGAGCTCACAGAATTGTTCCTTGAACGACTAGGCCGGGCTGCGGATTTGTTCTTGGTTAATTAGAAATTTTTAGCTTGTTGCTTCTATATTCAATTATGAATGAAGGATAGATAAATAATGCTCCAGCTTTGTAAAAGCACTTGATTCTTTTGTTCTTACTTCGTTTTTTGTTTGGTTGTTCGTAATCTTCAACTCTGTTGTAAATGTAATTCTTCTTTTTACATTTAATTAATGGTAAGACAAGTTACAGAATTTAGAATTTAGTCAACCGTCAATATTTACCTCTACAAACTATAAGCCTATGGAATCTGAACAGTGGCTGATCAAACCCTCTACAAATTCATTCCAAGAAGGTACACTAATTTATAATTTCTGTGCCTATGGACACGAAATTTCATGCCCAGCAGCAGTTCCTCATAAAATGAAAATGGAACAAATTAACGAAAACATTCAGCTGTGATCCACTGAATGTCCTAGCTCTTCAGCCGCACCTGACTTCTATTGAATAAACACATCAACTATGTTCTTTGCTTATGCTCCATATCACACTGAATGCAAAAGTGGCTTTCACCAAAAGACTTCAGAGTTTTGATAGCAGTACTGCTAGCTGCTCATCAGACACCTTAACTTCAATAAAAACTCCCAACGACAAAGCTAGTCTTGCAGCTAACTGATGCTTACACTGGAAGAGAGGCAAACAAAAAGAACAATATAAAAAGTTACGTAGAAAATAAAGAAGACAGAGGAAAGGTGTGATAGGTCTGAGGATTGGAGTCATTGGACTGCAAAACATAGTGGATAAGCAAGAATTAGATCTTACACAAAGCTGTTCTCCTCTATTCACAATGTCATAGAAGAAAGAATAACAGGCACAGTAGTTTTCGGCGAAGCAGAAATATTCCTCCTTCCTCTGTGATTCTCCCATAACCTAACCAGAACAAATAAGTGGTTTTAGTTTTTCTAGTTTTCCTCTAAAATAATTCTATAACAGCTTTCTTCACCCAATCTCCCCCACCACCCCCTCCCCCCAAAACGATAAATGCATCAAGACAATTAAATATTTTTCAAACTATGGCCTTAATTAAACTCCCAATATCAGATAGAGTTTCATATTTTTTGCTAAAACACAACCTGCAAAATAAAACTAACCCAGGCCAGTTTCATATTGTTTGTCTGAATCTCTCGGAGTATCTTGTACAATACTGTAACCATTTATATCCATGGGGTAACAAAACATGGATGCAATAAGCAATAAACTTCACCTGAAAGACGAAACGGCCGCTAGGTTCCCCAGAAATTCTCTTGACACCTCTTTGATCCACGATCCTAGTGGCTCGCTCAAAGTTCTTACCAAACAAGAAATGCAAGCTGCACGTATACGTAAAAAGAAAAGCCCAATAATTTAATCCCACTGCATACCAGTACTATTTCTCCCTCGACATAGATTAAAATGGATTTAGATATACTAACATGGAGAGCTGATCATCTGTCACTGTCCAATTTCAACATGTTCCTTAGATTATCAAATGCGCGCATGAATATAATAAAGTAATTAAATTGTATAAAAACTAATGAATATTGGTTTCAAAGTAGAAAAGAGAACGACCTGAACGAGTTGATTCGATGTCTTTCCAAACCGCCTCCGCTGCCAAACTACTTGCACTCATCGTCGCTTCATTTACCTCTACAAAAGCATAAATTTCAATGCTTAGCACTACTAAGTGTGCTTTCTTGCTATTAAAAGCTAGACATACTACAACCTCTGTCATTCAAAGTAAAAGTGTTCTATAAAATCACTTGAAAGCCTCCGCAAGGAAAATTCTAAGGTTTCTAACAAATTAAAGCTAACAAGAACCAATGAAACTTTTTGTTTTTTGGTTTTTTCAAAACAAGGCAAGTGCTCTACGATCAGTTTAAGAGCCTGTAACAGAAACTAGTAAAGGTAACAACAACGAAATGAAGGCATGTGGCAGTAATCTAGGTGCTTGTGTTAATGCCTAAACCAGAACGGGTCCATTTGATCTCTCATAATTTGAAATCAGCAGGAAAAGAACTGAAGGATAGAAAAGAATATTCCAAGAAATTGGTTGAGAAGAAAAATCTAGGGATTTTTTTTAGGGAAAGGTTGAGGGTTGGGTGTGTCCGCTCGAATCTGATCATACAAACCGGTTTTGAAGGAGATATTCTCGGTCACTGGTCGCCCTCGTTTTAAATTTGAGCCAAATACTTTCCGGACTTTCTTTTGTCTCGAAGCGTGTTAGTTGTATTATATTCTTACAATTTTTTTAAAATATTTAAAATAAGATAATATATAAAATCAATATTTGAATTTAAAATCTCTATTATAATATTATATAAAATTACATTATATAAAATGAAATAATATTACTTATCATTTTAATTCGCATTATTTTTTCATTATTTTATGATATAATATTAAATAATTAAAAACTATTTATTATATTTCACTCGTGAATCTATCATCTAATACTACATCATAAGACGATAAGATAATATTAAAAAAAATAAAAGATGAATTGATTTTTTCTATTAAATTATCACTCATCTTAAAAATTTAAACCGATAAAAAGGATTAAATTTAATTATTTTTATTATATTCTTCATCATTATCCCATCTTGATCATATCCAAAACGCACGAACTGGTTCATCAAACAATGCTGCCGCCTAATGCCGTTGTTTATTGACTGCACATTACCATTTGTCTGATAAGAACTCAACAGAGCAGAAGCTTTGTTATTTGTAAAAATATATTTGAAAAAAAAAGTTACAAAAACTGGTGTTCTCGTGATACTCTTATTTCCTCTGGGATTTACTATAATCAACTCAAAACGATGCAAAATCAACAACCGAGAGACTAATGCAGCCAGAACTTCAGTTGCATAACCTATGGCAGCTTGATCCCACCAGCATCCATCAAACTCGATTATCAGTAGGACGGTACTTTCTATATTCAAACCTTCTTTCCAGAAAAAAATAAAATAAAAAGAACAAACAAATAAAAGAACGCACGATATAGTCCTCAGCCTCAAAGGGTTTTGTTTCTCTACAAAACTGGGTGAAGAAGATCATCTTCAGCCTCATCTGCATTTAGGGAGAAGATGTCAACTGGTGCATTGGTGCAGGAAAGGGTATTGCGGTTAAATCTTCCATTCGAGGAACCTTTTTGGTGATCAAGATAAATGACGATCACAGTAATATCATCATGGAAATGACGCCTTACTCCCTTTTCAATTTTCTTTATGTCACCATATCTCATCTCTTTCTTCTTTGCAGCCTCTTGAATGGCAGCTCTGACTAATGTCTTTGCAATTCCCTGCATGTATTAAACCAATGAATGGACTGTGTCACAAGTGGTCAAAACCCAACACCTCACGTGAAATTATCATATGCACATATGCCATAAAGATTCTAATCGAACAATTTTCATCAGAAAATTTCAAAGCTATTCCATCAAAACACATAATAAGTACTGCAGAATTCTGCGAAGCATATGGCAATAGGATTTTCTGAACCAAGAAAAATGCTGTCGATGACAGTTGGAAAAAAGTGCTACATATCAAAAAAGAAGTGAATGATGAGCACTCACAGCTCTTGGATTTTTGAACACAATGTCTACAGCTGCTTCATCACTTAACTGTTCCCAGAGGCCATCTGATGCAAATATCAGGAATAAGTCCTGTGGCTTAAGCTTTCTAAAAAGGATAGAGGGTTCTGCTGTCATTACTGGTCGCTTCAAAGGAACAGGGTTTCCATATCGCTGGAAAATAGGGTCTCTGTTAAACTCAGGCCTCTTCAGGTAGACATCACCAATAGATCTTGACACCTGGAGAATATGAAAGAAAAAAAATTTACTGACAGTTTCCTTCCACAATCACATTATTCAAGGTTATGGATAAGCTAATTGATATTTGGGCATTATAAATTAAAAAAAAAAAAATCTAAAGTGGTACATAATTCACTCAACTCCTGTGAAAAAAAGAGAGAAAATATTAAATTTCACGTGCTGGACAAAGTTGAATAGGAAGAAACTGAGATAAACTCCCTTAGACCTTAGGAATATGCTCCAAGGGGTCTTCATGTACATCTCATGCATGGAAGTCAAACTGCTTTTAACTTCACTGCATGAGATGTTGGATTGGAAGCAGAGCATGGGACTTCTCTAAGAGGATGAAAGATATAGGCCCTCTTAGTACAGCTTATGATACAAAAAATCTATCCTGTATAAATATATTCTTTTTCTATACACGCAGCAACAGCTAGTTATATCTACTGTTGCTGATCCGATCCATAGCTAGGAGATATTTGAAAGCTTATCATACAGGTCAGACTAAAAATCTCACAAGCATCTTTACTTT
This sequence comes from Carya illinoinensis, assembly GCF_018687715.1. Taxonomy (NCBI): domain Eukaryota; kingdom Viridiplantae; phylum Streptophyta; class Magnoliopsida; order Fagales; family Juglandaceae; genus Carya; species Carya illinoinensis. The sequence continues at coordinate 1,698,047 of NC_056756.1, forward strand.
TTTCGGGTTTACAAACTTCTGTTCAAATGGTAGAACACCCAGACAAGCTGGCAGTCTTATCTAACATTGGGCATAATGCAACTCCTCCCACAGTTATATACTTCATCACCTGCAAGAACTTTATACTAAAGATCATATAAAGATTCCTCTCAAAGACTCAGACATGACTCAGGAGATTTGGAGTGCCAAAAGTGAATGAACTCTACATCAAGATTCATAGAGACTAGCAGCACTAAGCTACTTACGTGATGGAAGATGCTCAAACGCATACATGCCACTGTTTCGATCACATGTGATGTAGGACAATCAGAGCACATAAAATTTATTTTTAGCACAGTAAAAAGAGTTACAAAGATTTAGTAGATGCAAAATGCCACATCTCATCCAAAAGTTTCACATGCGCACATGTACACAAAGAAAAGAACAGCTGTGCCCTGGGGGGGACATATGAAGCATTCAAGGTATAGAATCATTTTGGCTCAGAGGTGCTAAACGAAAGCATATCTAAGAATACAGACCGAATTTAATGGAATAAAAAATGAATTGGGTCGATGAATAGTAACTTGCCAAATATGGCCAGGGAGACTGAATTACTGTAGTTCAAAAGTTCACGTCTGCTTTTGGCTAATCCAATGCAGCAAAAAAGTAAAGAAATTAGCTATATTTTGGAATTTGATGAAGCCAATGCCAATGCTTTAGAAAAGAAAATTAAACAAAAATAAGTTTTTCCAGCATAATCTTTGCCAACATCTACACAGGGACTCTCTCTCTCTCTCTCTCTCTCTATATATATATATATATGCATGAAAGAATGAGCATTTGAAGAAAATTAGAAGACAATACTGAAATCGTATTCTCTATCTTCTGAACTCGAGCAAATTCAAAGTTGACTCAATACTATAACAATTATATCGCTTAAGTTAAAAACTTTTCCTAATTACAGTTTAAATACAAGTAAATTACTGCCAAGAAACAGAATGAAGGTATCACAGCCTCACAGTTAACCACCATACCTGAATTATTCCCTTAATCCTCCAAACTCCTTGGCAATGCACCACAATGTGCGAATCATCGGGATGAAGTGCTTTCAGCTCCTTCCTCACCTTCTCAACTGCAACATTATGATCATCAGACAACCGTTCCGCCACAACCAAGTTTTTTGCACTCTCCAGAACTCTTCGGCCAAGAACTGCTCTTGAGTCACCAAGATTTGCGACGTACAATTCATCATTTGAAATAGCACCGACAAGACAGCATGACCCGACTGAAGCAATTTGTGGCCGTGCTGGCAATGCTCGCTTTACTAAGTGCACAAATTCCTCCTCGGTGACATGAAATGCCTTCTTTATCACATCCACGGATAATCCACCTTGTTCAGTAGCGAATTCTACAATTAAAAAACAAAACAAAACTTCATTAAACTTTTAAAAAAATTTAGTCTTTCTTGTTCCCTAAAATTTTACACCAACCAAACAGAACCCATGTTCAATAAACAGAGAACTTCCCATAGTTCAATGAATCAAACGAAAAAAACCCAACTCCACTAATAAAAAACTATCTGCAATTCATTCAGACAAGCACGAACCCCCTCTATTTTTTTTGGTCCTGAACAACCATATCATCACAGGACCAAAAAAGAAAGAAAAAAAATATATAATTCAAGTCCTTTCCATTCCCTCCCGTACCGAACAAACGAAACTTTCACAAACAAAGCGTTCCACAGCCATAGGTTTCTCCTTTTCTAGAGAATAAAAACAAAGATATGAGGCTTTGGCGAGGATAATATACTGTGTAAATAAGGAAATAAGCGCTTGTTGATGAATCTGGAGGCCTCTGGCCCACCATGGCCATCGTAGACGCCGACGTAAGTGGCGGAGGGCGAGCTGAAGACCTGGCTCTGGTCTTCGAGGCTGGAATTGGCCTGGACCACTGCGATGGAGTAATCCCCAGACGCATGAGGCTTGAGGTCCTTGTGCCAGAGAAGTCCATCGCCCCTGCCGCCACCACAGCCACAGCCTAGACGCCCAAAAAAGCACCGCTCCACTGGGCTGTAACACGACCGCAGCATCGTCCTCGCTCCCTGTGTATGAATCTGTTTTTGCCCCCAAAAGAACAAGCTCCTGCGTGTGCTCTGGTTTGTGAGAATGACGGAGAAAATCTAAGAGGCAGAGAGTGAGAAATACTGAAATAGGGACAAAGGAAGGTGGTGGGCGAATTACCGTGTCAAGAGGAATGAAGGAAAGCTTGACTGTTGAATAAACGCTCGACGCTTACTCTACGCGTTATTTTTTTCCCTCTTGCATAGAAAACGTGTAGGATGGTTGGCTGTCTTTTTGACTATTTTTTAGAGGAAAAATATAGTTATAAATATAATTATATATTAATATATGTGTTAATATGATATAATTAATTAAAAAATAAATTTTATTAAAAATAATATTAATTTAAATTTTAAATATAAATAAATCAATATTAATACATAAATTAATACAAAACTGTATTTATATATAGCAAAATTCTTTTCTAAACTTCTTTTTCAAACCTCTAATTCATTTCTTTATTTTTATTTTTTCGTAGATGAGGAGGACACGGCAACAAGATTTTCAGGTTATTTATTTATAGGATATTCAATAGTCATATGAAGTGAATATAATTTTGATAGACCGCAAACTCATTTATAATTTATAAATAATTTTAAATATCATAATATTTTTTTATTATATTTAAATATATCAAATCATTAATAAAGTCATAATAAAATTTAAAATAATATTATTTTTCTACATAGTTATATATAAATTGTAAATAAAAAGTAAGTTTCTCATTTTCCACTTTAACTTTACTGGCAGACTGTTTTCTTAAAAAAAATAATCTTCACAGTTTTTAAATGTGTAAATTTAATAAATAAATATAAAATTTACATAAATTTTATTTTTTTTAATTTAGGCTTTACTTTTTTTTCAAAAAGTACGTGAAATTTTTATATCTTAGAACTATAGCATTAATCTTCTTTTTCCTTATAGCATTATTATTAATCATAAAGATAAAATAATGCAACGAAACAGGAAAGGCAAAAATGAGGACCAATAACTAACAAAATAGGGGAAAAATGACGAAAAATATCAGAGGACTGTTCCACCAAATGAATAACCTCTTAAAAAAATCTCTTAATTTAATTATAAGCATAATTATGTATTAATATATGTACTAATTTAATGTGATTGATCAAAATATAAATTTTATTAAAAACAGTAAAAATTTAAATTTTGAATATAAAAAAATCAATATTAATATACAAATTAGTACACGACTTTACTTATATATAACAAAACTCCAAAAAAATTATATTGGGGGCACAAAAGCCCATGGGGCCATTGAAAGCTACACAAATTTAACCCAATTGTTGACCCCTTGGATTGATGTCTTGGTTAACTGGCCCAATCATGGATATATCATCTACTTCAGAAAAACTACGATTCAGTGTCGACAATTAAAAAAAAAAAAAAAAAAAAGATTGATTCTCACAGATAATAATATTTTTAAGAAAAAATAATAATATAACATATTTTCAGATAGAGGGAAAAAAGAATCAAACGTTTCAGTGGAACATTCCCGTATCTACAATTAACTCTGTAAAATCTTATATAAAGCTCAAGAGGAAACACAAAACATGTTCAAGGGAATGAAAAAAATTTCTCACTCGAGTAGGGATCTAAAATATGTGTTCAAAACTTTCCAGGTGTACAACAAAACAATAGACACAACGATTACATATATACAACTTTTTTTAAGGCAACTATATAAAGCAGTAGGGACCCAAAACTTTCAACAGTAAAAGAAATCAAGGCTATAAAACACGTGTAAAGTTTACGTCCTTTTTTTTTTCCCCCTCTCTATGTCTAGTTATGACTATATTTTATTTCTGTGACTAGTTATGACTATATCTCGACGGCAATACGGACAGTCCCCACAGGTTCGAGCCCAGGGATCCAAACATGCAGAGTGGAATTTATGCCCACAGGGCAAGTGTATCAGCTCGTCTCCCTCTGAGAAAGTCTCCAGACATATACTACAATCCTGTGAACCTCTTGACACCTCCCCTTCAACTGTGCTGCTATAAACTTCCACGCGCAAACAGTCCAGAGCCTCTTGAGTAAGACCAGGCGGCTTCTTCTTTGGTTCTTGCAATAATTGCAGCCTTTCAATTCGGGAGCTCAGGTCGGTAATGGTTGAGCTTCCAACTGACTGACCTGTTGAGGTTCGATTCCCCAAGTCACCAACATCGACCAGGCCTCTTATATCATCTTCAAACATCATTTGAATACGGTCAATGTAAGACGGAGGTCTGCTGTTTTCCCTAAATATAAACCCAAACAAATCAGGAAACTACATTAATCCAGCATGTGGTTAATGTCAGATTAAGATATTTCCACTCAAATATACCAAAAAACAGAGCTTAGAACATTTTGTTGATGAATAAGCAGAATAGAACATGGTGCAGCATATGAAAAGTGGCAGAGGCAGCAGCAAATGACATTTTTCCATATTAAAATTCAATAAAGACTTTGGGGGTTCAAGAGACTTAGAAAAATCTTGGACAGAAAGGAAATCAAGAAAAAATTAAATCGAACTACAAACACAATGAATGATTGAAAGAGACATAAATCAAGATCAGTTCAATGAGTTCGTAGAAAAATTGAATGGAGTTTTCGCTATTTGAGTATTAAAGCTTTAGTATTGTATAACTTTGTGTGCTTAATGAACATAAGCAGAGAATCCAGCAATTTTAAATGCATATGATACTAATTTTGAAGAAATATTTGCAGTAATTTACAGCTCCACCTATGCATGTGTTTAGTGTCCCAAACCCAGAGAAATAAGGATTGTACTAGATTGATAGCCAACATGAAACTAGGCATCAATGCTACTTGCTCTGTCCCGAGCATGCCGTCCGAACCTTCATGAATGCTACTGGCTACTTGAACCCAGAACGTCCACGTTTTCACAGTCAGTAGCGTTGATGAATCTCTGTACTGTGGAGATATGCAAGGACAAATGGGTATATAAATACCATGGCTAAATTAAATGTATGTCATAAATTGGTTCTACAAATCAATTGCAACATCAATGGGGAAAATTGGAATCAATTTGTTGGAAATCTTTGATCATATGAGTTATGCTAGCTTTATTTTTGGGGGTCTCTCTAGCACACCTCCAGCGTACGAGAGTTGCATCCCTTATTGTTCCTTTCTATGAAATGAAATTCCATTGGATCTCCAAAGCCACAGAAAATTACAAACACGCACATAGCAGTAAGCACAGACCTGTTTCCAGAAAGAGGCTCCCTTCTCAACCTCTGCAGAAGCCTTTCCCTTGCAAGCAGCACAGCCCCAGGAAGCCTGTCATTCTCAGTTAACCTCGGTCTACTTCTGCTGCTTGAATTTTCTGTGTTAGAATTGTTGCTTGCAACAAACTGACTCGTACTTCTGTCAGATCGAACTGATGCACGCTCCTTAGCAAGGGAACAAAACGCAAAAATGAGGGGATATTTAAACTATGAATCTCCAGACACCACCATATGACTACATACTTTCAAATTAACTTTTTATCGCCGAGATTTCACCGCTAACTTTACAAGATTTGGAATACAGAAAGAAAATGGAGTTGCATCCTCCACTTCACTAAGCCTGATTCAATTATATGGGTTAAATCAACATTCTTAAAAACCAAAACAATAAGAGGCAAGGTCTCATATACATATACACAAACACAAGTATAGGTTTGCATATTATTTATATATATAAATATAAATATACATATATATATATATGCATATATCAGATTCTACCAAAATTGAGATAAATTTCAGCTGTTCAAACCAGCAATCTCCACGGGACCACCAAGCCCGAGCCTAATTTATTAAATTGACATTCGATTTTAAAATCAAGTTCAAAAAGGGAAAGAACAGATAAAGAGAGTGAACTTAGACTACGTATTCTTTCTCTCTCTTGGGATCCTCTATTTTCTGACGAGCCAAAGAGAAATTTACAAAAAGAAAAAAAGTATTAGATATCTACCACGTGATGCGACACATGCGGGGATCGCCGGGGAGGGTTGCAGCCGTCCAAATCACGGCGATGATAGTGGTGGGGCTGATGGCCGTGAAGATCGCTATGATGGCGGCGGATGTAAGGAGAAATTCGATCGAACCCTAGATCCTGGTCGCTCCGGCCCAGGCGAGACCTTCGGGTGTAGAATAGCTCCGATGCGCTCGTCATGCACTAACCCGACTCTCTCACCTCTACGACCCGATTTATCAAGAAGCAAAAGGCAAGTTTAAGAATAAATAGTAATGGAGGAAGATAGGAAAGTCACTGAAAGATTCGGAGAAATGCGGGAGAGAGAAAACAGAGGAGAATTTGCGAGCGAAGTTGAAGTCGAGAGCTTCGAAGAAACGCACCGTAAGGGAAGTTTGAAGATTCGTCAAGAAAACGCAATTTTATGGAGGTTAAGAGAGGAGAAAAAAAATATGGTCGGATAAAATATTGATAATGAGAGGCGATGGATTTTGTAGATTGTAGCGTAACGGAATTTGGAAGTTGTCGTCATTATAACGGTAATGTCATGGTTACTACTCTCATTTATTATTTTATTTATTTTTTAAAATTTTTCTTATTATTATTATTTATTTAATAGTTAAGAAAATTATATATTTTTTAATTTTTGTAATAATTAAAAATGTTGAAAGAATATTTAAAATAAAAAAAATAAAAATTTCAAATATACTATAAAGTAATAAATAATATTTATTTACAAACAATATGTATTAAATATTTACTCTATTTTATCATTTTTTTTATTTGAATTCTAAATTTTGAAATCTTTGCCGTCTCAATAGTAGGTAAGCACGGTATGATTATATGTGTTAAATTAGAAGTATGGATGATATTTTTTATGTTATTATATATAAATATTAGGTGATTTAATTTGTTAAAGTCTATAAATCCGGTTCAGAAGTAAATGAACAAAATTGAAAGATTAATGGAAAAGCCTACTTATTTAAAGTAATTTTATTCATTCATTTTTCAATTTTCAAGAAGGATGTATCAAGTAAAATATGATTAATAAAGAGATTATAAATTGTAGCAGAATAATAGCAAGTTTTACTTATAGTTGGGATCGATGGAAGTGATAGCTCTGTTGAAATGGCTACCTGGATACTTAGGTAGTACTGCCATCGGCAACAGGCAGCGTGCACTTTAAAAAGTGAACGTGTACGTGTTGTCATTATTATGCTTTGACCTTGCCCATGCTCATCACTCAACTTCCACTACCGAGCTTAAATTAATTGTACAAATATCTATACATATTATGACCAGACATTATTGTATAACTTGTGCTCCATTTGGATTGTGCCTTTTGTTTTTGGAGAATTTATACTTGCAACCGGGCTGGGAAACCCGTGTAACTCTCTCTCTCAGATGGCCCTTTCTTTTTCAAACCCTGTAATCATCTCTCTCTCTCCAACAAAATACTATAAAGAGATTTGAATTTTCCTGAAAAGTGAGGATTCAAAAAAAGGGCAGAAGAAAAATCATTAGAAGAAAAATAACAGTTTTGCATGCAGGCTTCTTGAGCATGGTAAGAAAGAAAGGTCATTAATTTCTACTCAATTTTCATTTGGAAAACTAAGATGTGATGATAATGGTAGGTGTTCGGTGTTATTTGAAATCGCAGTGGAATTGAGGCCCTAATTCCCATAAACTGTGAAGGAAAAGCTACAGTTGGGAGCAAAAATAATTAAGGACAGAGGGATAATATATTCAGATAACTTTTCGGAATTAGAGAAGAAGATGTTAAAAGTTTTGCAATGCTACTTATACACAACAACTTGCCCTATTGCAGGATTATTCTTAAGACAAGGGATACTTCTGTGTTGGGGGATTAGAAAAAAAATAGAGAGACGGCACGAAATAAAGAGAAGAAATATGAAAAAGAGAAAATTTTTCATCAAAAGCAATGTCCAGTTACACGATTGGTTTCCCAACCCAATTACAAGAAGAATTTCTCTTGTTTTTGAGTCATTCTACACTCACCGCTCAGTCCTCTCGCTCATCTCTCCCACTTAATGTGTCATGCTACATATCATGTCATGTGTTATTATATATATTTAAAAAAATGAGGAAAGAACAAAACGTAAATAGGAAGTTGCTCTTTACAAAAAAATAAAGTTGTGAACCCTCCCAAACCTTCGACAGGGGCTAAACTCACTATGAGGGAAAATTGTGACAGATGCTAGGTAGAATTGGGTGGTTGTGGTGGTTGTGCTGGCAAGGTGAGCGGTTGTGCACTGACAGAGAGAGAGAGAGGGAGAGTGAGTGATGAGAGAGGAAGCGAAGAAAGGGATAGAGAATCATCCTAGAGAGGGAGAAATGAAGAGGGTGCCGGTGGCTTACCGTGAGAAGGACGACAGACCTGGGGTGGCACAAGCAGCAGTTTCTATGGAGGTAGAGGCAAGGTGGAGGGGCTAGCGACTTCGTTGGCTTCACCAATATGTCACGAGATTGAAATTGAGACGTGCGGGTGCGGTTTTGTTGTTCTATTTTTAGTGAGTAAAATGGGGGAGGGGGGATAACTTCTCATGGTTCCTCGTGGTTGGTGTCACATGTGGTGCATGTGCAATGGTTCGCTTCGCGGTTATGATGACTTGAGGAGTGCAGTGGATCACAGAGGAAGATTTATGCTCTGTTTTGGGTGTAAGAAAACATATGTCATTTTCTTTGGGTGTTAACCGAAAGGCATGTAGCTCACGGTGGTGTTAATTGTAGTGGTTAGTGGTCTATAGGGACGTATCACGGTGACAACATGGTGGTCATTTATTATTTTTGGGGAGTTCTCCAGCGATCAACCTCAACAAAAAGGTCACTTTTCATTGCATTTTTTCCATATGAGTTTCTTGGCAACATCGGCCTCCCGTATTCCTTGTAAATGAAGTTCCCAATTTAAAAATAAAAATTCACAAAAAACTCGATTCAATAAATTGTCTTTGAAAAAAGGAAACTTTTACTCTTAAATTTCAATATTAAGTAAGAATCTTGAGTTTTCTAAGAAAACAATACAAACATTCTTTTTTTTTTTTTTTTGTTACACTCATCTCAATTTTATGACAGCCAAACAACAAACATAGATTTTAACACATAAGAGAATGTGAAAGAATTACTAGTGAAAATGTCAAAATGTGCGTACTACCCAAAGGCAAACGACATCAACACAAAGCAACAACAGCAAGATGAAGAAGTAAATTCAAGAACCAAGAACTTTATATATTTAGAAGAAAATTAACACGAAGATGCAACATGTATTGACGAGAAGGTATGATCCGTAAGACCCACCCAATCTCAAATACTTTAATTTATAAAAGAAAAAAGAAATCTCAGATAGAATAAAAAATAATTTAATTTTTGAAATTAGCTTCATGTTAACGTACAAACAAACGGTTCCTATAACAATTTTTCAGGAAAATAACAAGTTTCAAGCAAATACGTGGGGTTTGGCTTGCGGGCAAAGCGGTTTGAAGAAAAATCAATGGATTTGGCTTGCAGACGATTGGATTTGAAGAAAATCTATGGGTTTAGCTTGTGGATGATGGGTTTGGAAAAGAAGAAGAAAATTTGATGAGAGGAAATAAGAAGATCGTGCATTCAAATTTTATTTTTTTATTATATAAAAATCAGACCACGTGGCATTTCACATCAAGCGGGAAGGAGTAGCATTTCTCTTTGTTTTCACTTAACTTTGGTCGCAGGAACCTGCACCTGCAGGTCCAAAAATTAAGACTGATTTCGACCATTAATTAAAGTTATGATCAATATTAGTTCAACAATATTATTCAATATACATATGTTTCCAGAATTTGGTCAATTCACGTGACATTCTTCATGCTTATTGCTTTCAAGTAATAAGAAGTTCGAGAAAACCTTGACAACTGCTAAGCTCGATATATACGTACAGAAAAATTACTGATTAAAACCATAAATTCAAATATCCAATATCGTACATTCTTAAAGTTATAGAAAATATTACCTTTAAGTTAAGATTTATAACTTAGGGATTAATATAATAAACTCTATTATTAAAAAGTTATTTATTGTTTGAGATCCTTACGTTTAAAACACTTTTAAATATATTAGATTTGTTTATAAATAAATTAAAAAAATATTTTTTGAGATAGAAATGACATAAAATGGCATATATATAATTGATAAAAATCAAATATCATAATAAAATAATAACAAAAATAGTTTAATAAATTTTTTAATAATTATAATAAAAAATAAAATCTCTTCAACGATGCATAAATGATAAGAAAAGAATGAAAAATATTAATGGATAAAATCTTGAATAGATTATACGAGAATAATGAAAAACATATATGGGCAAAATTGTCATTGTGTTAAAATGATGAGGGTGTTTTTGTAATGTACATAGAATGGTAAAATATAGACTAATTTTTCTGAAGTACTTCTGATAAAAAGCATCACTTTGATGCTTTGTTGAAATATAATTTTATGATTTTTCTTACTTTAAAAGTATTTTGATGTAAAACTATCAAACAGATAAATTTTATCATTTAAACACTTTAAACTATTATATTACACTTTTTAAACCTCTCATCACAATCTCAAACATGTCCTAAATCCCTTATTAGGATCGGAGGAGAAGTACATTCTTTCTCAGTACGCACATTAGTCACCATTATTCACAAACCCTTAATTTCCTGCAAATTTTCTACGTACTTAATTATAAACTGTCGTTACAGAGACAAATTAAGCAGCACAGCATATATATCAATGGAATTAGAAATTATTTGTTAGAAACTGATCATGATCGTGTGGAGTGTTAGGATCTGGCCTTTCAACGCCGTCGACGTTCCTCAGCCAATAGGTCTGAAACTGATTGAGAGAAGCTGCCCCCTCCGGAACATCGTCCATCACCGATTCATGGCCTTTCGGAAAGTATATGCCTGTACGTGGATGTGGAACCCAGTACGGTGATTCATCCATCTTCACATCACTCACGACTGCATTTCCTGCAAGTTTTTCTGGACGACCTGCTCCAGCTGCAACCAGCTTGCTCGAGCTCCGGTTTACCCGTTTAGCTTCCCTACACCAAGCACCATGCCTATATGGCCTCAAATCATTAACATATATCGATCAGGGATTTTTTTTTCCTCGCATACACATGCCACAAAATGAGAAAAATTCTCACCTATCAGAGTGATTCAATAACAGGATTAACGAAATCAAAACCCAATAGCTATCAAATCACCATTTATTCTAATATATTCGGATAAGTGATGATTTTATATAATATTAAAGCAGATTTCATGACTTTAAATTTTAAATTTATAATACTCTCTTCTATTCAATTAAATATTTTATATGTATTTACTCAGGGTCACGTATGTCTGTCCTACACATAAAAAAAAATATTATGATATAAATTAAATAATAAAATATATCAATTTCCATTAGCTTAAGCTATTAGAATAAATAGCTTAATAAAATTACCTTAGCATAAACATCTTTGTTTTCGCCATCGATCCCAACAATCTGTAACTGTGATATTTGAGCGGGTGTTTAGAAGGAAGTGAAAGTACACGTGTGATGCAATGCAAGATCTGAATGAGCAAGATTGAAAGGTTTTAAGGCCCTTATATATAAGTGTTTATGAGCGGTGCATGTAGAGCTCATGCATGCCCAGGTGGCCATGTTTTTTAATTGCAGAATAAGTTAGTTCTGCTGTACATATGGGGATTGGATGGCTTATGTATAAAGTCCATATACATAAAGCAAAAGCCAGCTAACATCAAAACCCTTTTTCCTCTAATTCGTGACATCCTATGCCGATCTGTGGTTCTAAAACTCCGCGAGGACATCACTACGTATAACATTGGATAAAGGAAAGCTAATTATAATATTCTCTCCTCCTCTTCTTCTTCTTCTTCTTCTTTTTTTTTTCCCTAAATTTTTATCTCTACAGTCATATATATATTTATTCTACTTATGTGCTTGGAGAATATATTGTTGTTCGTGGCTGGAGATATATTGTAATTGATGATGATAGATTGACTTGTATGCGTGGCAGATTTTGTTTGGTTGAAGCATTAATCAATAATCACCATAGACCCGCAAGGATAATAAGTGCAGTGTAGTTGCACGTGACGTGGGTTCGGCTGGGGCCCGTGAGCTAGTTAAGGAATAAGAGATACTGTTCCCTCCCACCTAGGCTACTAGAGGAGTATTATGATTTAGAGCTTTAAGGAATAAGGCCCACGTTCGGCCTAATCGACACTCATAATGGATGCTTCCATAGATATGAATTGTTCCTACTAATATTTCATCAATGTATAAAGTCTCCTTGTCTTGTACTAGAGAATTGTATCCAAATTCGCCTTCATTTGCTTGGGATCGATTAATGAGAAGGCTTCCCCCCTTCCTCGCAGTCTTACCCTGTAGTACGATCACAAATTCATTGATTGCATATAGGGTTGTTGTACGTATATGACTTAAAAAGCAATATAATTTTGAAAAAAAATTAAGTAATTAGTTGAAGTTTTATTTATGCGTAAAAAGATGAAATCTCATACGATTCAGACAGAATTTTTAAACCGTAAATTAAAACTAAAAACTGATTAGGGGAGGATAGAACCTAGAGACTAGAGTAGAGGTAAATTGAGATGATGCCAAAGGCGTGCCATTCTTACATCTGGAATTGTTAATGGGGTCTTGTTACACACTTCTTCGAATCTGAGTGGAGGGCGACAGGCGACAGCATAATCTGTCAATCTGTCTCACGTCAAGGGCTCAAAGCCAAGAAAAACTCCCGCCAACTACGCCTCACCGCGAACGACGCGTCACGGCCATCCCCCCCCCCCAAATGCTTCAATTCAGAGCTCCTACGGGCGAGCACAGGCATAACATTAACCTACCTAACACTGCAGCTTGAACAACAAAAAAACAATATAAAAACAAAAAATTTGGACACATAGCGCACGCACCTGCAGAGAGTGGAATTAAGAAAAGTCTCTTCGTCAAACTCAGAAAAAAAAAAAAAAAAAAAAAGACAGAGAGAGAGGGGTGGATAGCGAGAGAGAGAGAGAGAACCTCCTCTTGCAGCTTCCGGTGAAGACCGAATTGAAACAAGGAGATGAAAGGTAAGGCGAAGAGATCCAAAACAAATCTAGGGTTGCCAATCGTCATCCTCATATGCTTCCTTTTCTTCGTCGCCGGTTTCTTCGTTTCCTCGCTTTTCTCTCAGGTCCTTCTCTTCTCTCTAACATATGTGCGTGGTAGTGTATAAATTTGTGCAGCTGTTTCTGGTGCTGATAATGGGTTTGATCGCGTTGATAGGATGTGCCTAGGGTTAGACCGAGGTTGAGGACGCTTGAATTGGTCGAGGAGATTGAGCAGGAGGGGCAGCTGGGTTCGATGCCACACGGCGACACCGGAGGAGCTTCTATTGAATCAATTCCTTTTCAGGTAGGTAGACTCGTCTGATCAATTAAACTTTCATGCTTGCGATTAATGTTAGATTAATTATAAATTGTTTATTATTTTATTTGTATCTAGGATGGATTCCGATTACGATAGTGGAATGATGGAAGTTGTTGGATGAATGGTTCATTCTGTTGCGAGACGTTCGCGATTAAGTTTAATTTGGGTGATTGTTTACTTTGATATGAATTATTCTGTTATTTTTACCTATATAAAAAAAAAACAAAAACAAAAACAAAAATTATCCTGTTATTTTATTTTTGTTCTATGGAAGCATTCAATTACAGTTTTTTCTTCAGTCATCGATGGACACCTTATCTCTGTCCAGTAGCCTGTAGCCTTTTCTGATACGAGGCTACTGAACTGAACCGAGCAAGTGCTTGGTGGGACTTGCCATATTCCAGAAAGTGATTACAAAGTTACCATCCTGTAAAAGATGTTTGGAAATTAAGAAGAAAAATAACTTAGTCAATGCTTAATTATGATCTATTGTTGAGAATGAGATATGGAGTTCCAGCCACCTGGCTCAGGTAGTAGAGGGACGAATTAAATTGGAATAATTTGCAAACTTCGTTATAAGTAGCATAGAGATGGATCAATTATGGGTCTAAGGCCTTGGATCAAATTATAAAGAAGCGTGGTAGGGTAGCACTTGGACTTGATTTCCAATTAAAATTGGAAGTTTACATAGATCAACCAGAAATTTCAGGGAACAAAAGGTTAAACAGAACACTACTCAAAATGGGAATGTGAATGGGATCATGCTGAGGATGAACACATTATATGGGAAGTTATTCGCTTGAAAGGCTTCTAGGCCAAGTTTGGATTGAGAGTTGAACTCAACTCAACTTATCTCATCTCATATAATCATTACAACTTTCTCAAATTTCCACGCAAAATATAATAAACAATTCAACATTTTAAAATCCCAAAACAATAATAATATTAAAGAATAATATTTTAATAATATTTTATTCAACTTTCAACTTTCATCTTTGAGTTATCTTAACTCACTATTCAAACCTCACCTAAGAGTCTTGATCTTATAATTAGTTAGCATTGGAAGAGGAGAAATTGTTACGCAACATTATTCAAGAGATCACTTCAATTATTTTGCACCATGCTTCTTCTTTCCCCCAATTTTATTGTTGGCCTTTCTATTATTGGATGCAGGTTTTAAGTTGGAAACCACGAGCTCTGTATTTCCCAAATTTTGCAACAGCCGAACAGTGTGAAACCATAATTAAGATTGCAAAGACAAACCTTAAGCCATCACTTTTGGCTTTGCGAAAGGGGGAAACTGCTGAGAGTACCAAGGGAACAAGGACAAGGTACCTTAATACATAGCAGACCCTACTTTATGAACCATATGTTGGAACATGTCAGATGAATGGGTATCCTAGATCTTTGTTTCTCTAAAAATGATTAATTCTTATATGGATAGTAGGTTTTAAATAACAGTCCCTAGTAAACTAGTACCTTTTGTGTCATATTACTGGCCTGGATCCACCTTTTAGTTCTCACTACCCTGTCTTGTTTATACCTATACATTCTTCTGCACAAAATCTCAAGTGCATTTGCATCATATGTTTACTAGAACTAGGTATCATATTAATTATATCTGCATCGATTAATTTCCTGAAATTTACCATGTATTTGCATCAAAGATTTCTGTATGATTCGACAGCCTCACTTTTTATTTTTGTAAATTTCACCCACCTGGCAACAGCTCAGGAACGTTTGTTAGTGCATCCGAAGATGAAACTGGAGTCATGGATCTTATTGAGCAAAAAATTGCTCGTGCTACAATGATTCCAAGAACCCACGGTGAGGTATGTTTTATTGTCAAATTACCATTTTTTTAGTGACAGTTTTTTTCTTCTGGTTATGAAAGTGTTGAGGTGGTCATTCAGAGGCTTAAAGATTTTGTTGTATATACAGCCTTACATGTCTGGATGCTACTTCCAGTTTTACGGATTTTTTTTTTCTTTTAATTTTTATATGACAAAAAAAGTTAAGCTACAACTATCTCCCTGGAATTTTGCATGTGGCGTTACTTGAAAACGTGTTAGCTTTCCACTCTTTTCTTCACTCTTCTATGTCAACGAGGGAAAAGATTGTAAAAGATTTGGCAGGACTAAAATTGTGTATACTCATAGCCAATTAACTTTAGACCTAAAAGGAATTGAGATGCTTTTATAGTTTTTATTTGATATTATATTTCTGCCTTTGCAATCTATAGAATCAACTCTGGCCTATTTCAGCTCTCAAAATTTTTTTAATACTCTGTCTTAGCATTGAAAATTTAAAAGAGTTAAATATTTTATTACTGTTCAATTGAAAATATTTTCTTTTAGTAAGGGTGCACCTCAAAATTTCAGGCATTCAACGTTCTGAGGTATGAACTTGGGCAGAAGTATGATTCTCACTATGATGCATTCAACCCAGCCGAATACGGCCCACAACAGAGTCAAAGGGTAAATGTCTCCATCATGGCTTTATTGCTTATATGGTCGCTGATTTCTGGCATTATTATTATTATTATTTTTTTGTCTGATTGGAATAAGAAATGGCAAGCTTTAATTTATTTTATCCTTTCATTGATTTCGTAGGGACCTTGACCACATACTACAAATTGATTTTTCAATGGTTTGCCCCTACATAAAAAGTATGGCACCAGAAAACCAAACTGAATGACAAAGAACATTTTTTTAACTCCATTGGATCAGTCACCTATCCAATTGCAGATTTTGCAGATTCCTCTTAAACAATTTGTTGTAGGATTCGACGGTTTATGGTTGTACCCAAATGGAATGTCATAATCTATGAAACTTAGATGCTAAGATGTTTGAACTTGTCAAAAAACAGATGCTAAGATGTTTGATAATTTTGATTGATAGAACCAGCTGTTGTTCTTGTGCTTTCTCTCATCTTATCTTACCACTTTTGGAGAAATGCTTAATGCATTGCGTTTAAGACCATATTTTCTTTTCAATCTATCAATGCAACCTTGGAAATCAATTTTAGGAATGTGCAAAAGATAAATCAGTGATAGCTGACATCATTTTTAACTCTGTCTCTACTAGCTGAATCTCATGGTAGATCTGTCCGATGAGAATTTATTTTTTAGCTGATGTCCCAAAAGTTTGCTCTGATTTTGGGAGAAAAAAAATAAAAAATCATGGTATCTGGTAGTTTATGACCCTTTTTTTTTTTAATTGAAATAGATTTCATAGTCATCCTTCTTTTTTTTAGTATTTTGGTGGTGAAAGCATTTCTCTCATCTTTGCTTTGGACTTTGTTTCCTTGCTTGATGTTCAAGTGCATTCTTTATACTATAGCGTTGTACATTTTTACAGATTATATGCTAGGATTTGTATTTTCACTTATATATCAATCCTTCCTTGGTATGGTTTTTACATACAGTAGCTAGAATGATACATGAAACTGATCAAATGGTAGCATTTGTCAAAGTGCATATTGTTTTAGTTTCGTTATTTTACCTTTGTCATGTGTTAAAATACTCTTCTGCCTGGAACTGTCTGTGGTCATGATTTAAGTTGAACTCAATTTCACAGGTTGCTTCTTTCTTGTTGTATTTATCCAATGTAGAAGAAGGTGGAGAAACCATGTTTCCTTTTGAGGTATATAAGAAAATTTATGTTTTATCTTATATTTTCTCAGGTCATTGATCCCTTCTAATATGGTCATCCTGCTCCTTTGATTGCAGAATGGCTCAAATATAGGTACAGGCTATGATTATAAAAAATGCTTAGGTTTAAAAGTGAAGCCACGCCAAGGGGATGGCCTTCTATTTTATTCGGTGTTTCCAAATGGAACAATTGATCGGGTAACTATCTTTGCTTCAAATTGTACTTGATGCATGTGTGTTTGTCTTTCCTGTTTCTATCAAAAAATGATCAGGAGTAAGCTCTCTTTTGGATCTCCAGAAATTGTTTCCAGCATATTGTAAGAAGTTCTCTCCCTCTTAAATTCCACCTTCTTTAAGTGGCAATCACTAGCTCTCCGAATTTTTATATTGAGTCATACTCTATATTGCACCCCCTTCTCACTGCCATCCCACTGTGATGATGTGGCACAGTTCTCAACCTTGGATCAGATCTTTTTTGTTTTGTTTTTATGTTTATTTCTAATGGACACTGCCGCATGAGCATTTTGGGATAGATTAAAAAAAACTAGAGGGATAGGAATGGGGGTGTAGTCTATGGCATTTTCCTTTTATTTTTCTGCTGGAACTCACCGGCCTGTGCAGGCTTACTAGTTTACCATCTTAGGTCTATGCAGTTGATTCTTTTGTTTAGCTTCAGAGGTGAAAATCCCTGACTACCTCCCCCCCACCCACTTGAAGCTTGATTGTATTATAGAACGCAAAGAACCTTATCTGTTTGTTTCAGTTGGCTCAACGGTACTTGACATTTGAGTTTCGAGCTTTGCTCCTTACTGTTTTCTAAGCTCACTTGTAATTCTGGCTGTAGCACGTGGTTATGTTACCACATGAGCCAAGTCCCAGGAACTAATTTCTTTCTCCCCATCTAATTAAAACGATCAAACAAAGCTTTGAGTCGTATCTTCACTTTTGCGGATTCTTCTCTCTCTCACCTTCATTCTTTAAACTTTTTGTCTGCAGACATCTCTTCATGGAAGCTGTCCGGTGATCAAAGGTGAGAAATGGGTGGCTACAAAGTGGTTGAGAGATCAAGAACAAGACGACTAAAGTATTATTTTGTGCAGCTTTCATTTTTGTTTCCAAAAATTTAAATATAATGGTACGGGTTTTTAAAAAGGCCAGGAGTTTGAAATTGTTAAATCAGCATACGGTCTTATCTGCTAGCTCTTTACATATACACCTTTTGCGTACTTATTTTCTCTTAGAAAGCAACAGTGCCAGGCATGGCTGATTGATGGAACAATTTCGATGAATACACCTATTTTCTTGCCATCCTAATATAGTTTTTGTGATACAATATTTTAGATTCACTCATACTAATATAGTAATGATACCCACGCAATAAATACGTTTCACAATTATGTTTTAAGATGATTTTTATAAATTTATGTTATTTTTATAAATTATTTTATAAAGATATCTCTCCATTTAAAACATAATTGTGTGAAGTGTTGTGAAAAAATAGTGTGTAAATAATTTTCCATGAGCAAGATAATCAATTCAAGAGTTTTGTTACTTATTATTCTCACACACTATACATTATATTTATTTTTAATTTTTTTATTCCTAAATTAATTGAGTTTTTTTTATTCATTATCCATATATCAATACATCACATATTTGATGAGAGAAAAAAAATTAAAAAAATTATATATAGTATGGTGTGGGGAAGATTGGAGAATTTTTCTTAATTTAAAATAACATGTAAGATTTTAATAATTTAATGTCATGAAATTCCGATCATTTTCAATTACTCTATTTACTTACCTAATCTATCACAGAATCATTAGTACGAACGAGATGGGATAGTTTTTGAGGCTTAAAATAAAAATAAAATAAAAGAAAAATTTCTATTTATTATTGTAACATCACACATAATTTTTTTTTTTATATTTCTTTTACTAAATAGGTATGGAGGATGAGTAAAAGAAATCAATTGATTTAAAAAGAATAAAAATAAAAAAGGAAATGATACACACAACATATTTCACAATATTTTATATTACACATGTTGTAAAATAGGGGAGTTTTTGTAAAGTGAAGTTAATTTTATAAAATAGCTTACAAAAATACCCCTCTTTTTACAACATTATTGTGTAATCTGTTGTAAAATATATTATGCGTTTATTATTTTTAAAATAAATAAGTGTAATGTAGAAATAATAAGTATCAGCTTCAAAAAATAATAATAATAATAATAATAAGTATCAAAATTCAAATAAAAAACCTCTTTATATACTCTGGAAAAGTAACGGCTCTGAGACTTCCAACTCGATGTGACCACGTGTCATTATCCGTCTTGCGTTCCCGGACATCCGATCCACGCACAGCATAAATACGAACTTTTAAAGACCGTTGAGGAACACTCAGCACCCTGTAACGTCTACTTTTTTCAAACAAAAGAGCGAGAGTGACGAAAAGAAAAAAAATCCAGTACTGATCCCGTTCTCAATTTTATCTTGCAAAATCTCATTCTCAATTTCTGCATTCTACAATTTCTCCTTTCCCTCTCCAACATTTTCCTCTATATTCTTTCCCTATCGTATATTTAGATTACAAGGGTTCGCTATGGATCTCGGGTGCTTGGACTTGGGTTGCGTCTCTGTGTCTGATAAGCAGGGCACCGGGGCCGCCGTTTCTATCTCGGATAGCAGAGACGACAATGTGAGCGAGAATACCACCGCGAGGACGAAGATCGGAAAGGTAATAAATTCTTTAGATTTCCATTTTGTAAAATCAAGAATATTAAATCTTTGTTGCTTTCTTGAATTTGATTTTTTTTTTTCTTCCCATTTCTTGATTTGTATTTTCAAATAAGATTGAATCCGGTTCCTGTTCGTTTGGTGTTTGAATATTATTGATTCAAAACCCTGAGCCATATTTATTGACGAACAATATTTCGGCATTGGGTTCCTTTCTTTCATTCCTTCTTTTTTTTTTTTTAATTTGGGGGGGGGGGGGGGGGGGGGGGCGGGTGGTGGGCCGTGTGGGTGTTGTGGTTTTTTTGTTGTTGTTGTTGTTCTTTTTTGTTTGGTTCTGAATTGCATGACTGAACTCCAATATAATGGGTGTTTCACCTTTTTTTTTTTTTGGATGTAAGCAAAAATTTTGTTTATTTTGGATCCTAATAAAAGCAAGATCCTCAATTACGAGCACAGCATAGCCTTACAATAACTAATGAGTTTCCACGAGGGAAGAGGAGTATTAGGGAACATATATAGACAAGCTCACATTACTACTGTCATCCCACGGCTGTTAGATTAAAATGCTAAAGAAGGGATTTCTTTTTGTTGGCCTTTTTACTTTGGAGATTGATGGGGGAGCGCATACAAGTTAATGTCATATTCAGTACAAGAGTTTGCACTCCAGTGATCTGTGTTCTTTTTTCTTTTTTTGTTGTGATGGTGCAGAATAAATTGCTGAAAGAGACTGGGCAACCAACATCAAATGCTCTTAACAAATTTACTTCACAAATCAAGAAGCCACCTCACCGTAAAAGTTCTCCTATCAACTGGTTCCCGCGCAAAAAAGTGGACTCCTACTTAAAGAGGAAAATAAAAATGCTGCAGGTTGTGCAAATATGATTTAATCTTCCTTCAGACCGCCCCTTTTTTTAAAGTTACTAATATAACTAATCATCTCAGGAAGTAGATGGCATGAATTTAACACTTGATGAAACCCTTGGAGATTCTAATCCACATTACTCAAGAGTCCTAAGAGAAAAGATGGCAACAAGAGAAGCTGCACACAAGGCAATGGAGGCTCGAAAAGCTGCTCTGGTGGAAGCATCTTGGTGTCGAATACTACATGCAGCTAGGTAATCTTTTCATTTAAGATGCGTATATTTTAATAATCATTTTCTTTTGGTGGCACATAACCTTTGATTATGTATCTTCAGAATCCAAAGCAAAGAGGCAGAAACCCAGTTGCTGAAAGCAGAGAAATCTGCAGCTGAAGCTTTTGAAGCAGCAGCAGCCATAGGAGTTACCATGTATGACATACCGAATTGCCCGCGGAAGCCTTGTCAAATAGAGACATCCTCTGTTAATGGAGGAGGATCTACAACTTATAAAGTTTCAGCATCTTTTGAAACTGCGTTTGAGGTGGATAAAGGAGTAGCTGCAGCAGTCAAAACTGCATTAATTAGGCTTGCAAATTGCGCCACTTTCAATAAAGATGAATTTAAAGAACTTCTACGAAAAATCAGTCAGAACCCGGATACAGGTGAAAATAATCAGGAATTATCAGAATTTTCTTCGGAATGTGAATCTGAGTCGGGGTCAGAACTTGAAAATGCATCTCAAAATGATGGCTTTAGCGCTCAAGACATTGACTGTAAGCTGCCAGTTCCAGAGATGAGACAGAGGAAAAACAGGAGAAGACTATCTTTAGAAAGACTTAATTCAACAAAGCTTGTGGAGATGATGCTTGAGAGGCTCAGATGTTTGCAAGAAGATGAACTTTCTAGTCTTGCCACTATTGTTGCAACCTGTGGTTTAAATGCTGCCTTAGCTGAAGTACAAACCAGCAAGCTGCATGATCCAGACTCTGCTGATTATAGCTCCACTGAGGCACCTAATTTTGCGCAAAGAATCTCTTCTGTGGAAGCAGGAAACCTAGAGTCTTTCATGGATGAGCATAGAAGAAGGAAGAAAGTTGACTCAGAACTCCCAAGTCTTGACAAGTTTTTGATTAAACGCATGTCGAAACTTGAAAAAGAGGTTTGGGAAGCAAAGAAGTGCCGAAGGAATGAGTCTAAGGAAGGAGGAATCAAGAATAATTCTTGTACCATTGAGAAAGAGCTTGAAGAGGCAAATAATAAATCAGGAAGAGATTTTGAAACGAACAGTAAGAAGCTGAACAGTGATAGAACTTCATCTGAGGCTGTTCCTGATTTGGGAACTATACTAGTAAAGCGTTGCTCAAAACTAGAAAAGGACATTGAAGATTCCAAAAGGAATAATGAAATAGCATTTGAAATGAAGGGCAAAAGACTGAGAGGAGGGCTAAATGTGGTTGGTGGTCAGACAAGCCGGGATGTTTCAGAAGTTCCAAGCCTAGATAAGTTCCTAGTCAAACATGTCTCAAGACTTGAAAAAGAGGTCCAAGAAGCAAAAAACAGAAGAGAAACTGAACCGCGTAGAGGCAGGTTAACAATGAGGAAGATAAAAGTTGATTCCTCTGCTTCAGATGAACAATCGGAGAATATTATATTTTCTGAAGGAGTAGAGGAAAAAGAAAATGCTGACTTGAATAAGGAAGTTTTTAAAATTTATGAGATGGAACAAAAGAAATGTAATGTAGGTGCCGGTGAGTCTTCATTGCAGATTGGACAAGTAAATCTCAGAGCTACAGAATCATTCCACCAAAGGAAACAGGCAGGAAACAATGTTACAGATTGTGAGAGCTTAGACAAAATTTTAGTAAAGCATGTCTCCAGGCTGGAGAAAGAGAAAATGAGTATCAGTTCAAAGGAAGAAGTAGTGGAGGTGAAGTCGAGTGAAACAAGAAGTCGTTTGCATATGAATTACGAAGGGGGTCTTGACCAAGTTTTGGTTAAGCATAAATCAAGACTTGAGAGAGAAAAGGTTGTTGCAGCTCAGCAACCAGATCACTGGATTAGACCCTCTGTAGCTCGTAGAGAAGCAAGGGAGAGAGAGTTGCAAGAAGCGTGGGGAGGAATAAGTTTAGGGAACTCCATGAAGCCCCACCTCTCGAAACTTGAACAAGATAAGGTACATTCTTCCTCAATGAAATGCTTACAATTTCTTATTTTTCGTTCTGGGGATTTCATTATACTGGTCCTGCTATCGTCTCAAGTGTTTTACCATTTTTTTTTGCACAGGCTGCTTGGATTAAAGCTGAGGAAGATGAAAGGAGAAAAGCTATGAAGGGCGGCATGTAGCTTCTTTTATCCATTCTCATTTTCGTCAGTGTGTGTGGACTTCGCTACTTTCAAAATCCAACCAGATTTTCATTTTATTTTTTATATTCTTTTCAATGATCTTTGTTGAAACTGCTATTGAAGTCCGCACAATTCAATTGTATTTTTTTTTTTTTTACTGTCAATAGTGCTATTGGCATCTGATTTATGCAAATATGCATGGCAGTTCTTGTTTCCTTGAGCTAGTACCATGGGCTGGAAGAGAACCAGAAACGAGAAAACAAATTCACTCACAAAAACATATCCGCATCGATTTTCTTTTTCATCCACGATAGAGAGAACGAAACATGTTTTTCTTTATTCGATTGTTCTTCATGATATCCCTCTGAAACGGACTACTGTGGAACCAACAGTAACCCTTTAAGAAGCACGGCCTTTCCTTCATAACATCGGGCTGAACCAAATACAAGTTCAGGCCCAGTAAGAGATATTGGAAGGCTTCCAGGATTCCCACTGCCCAAAGATGCAGGTAAACAAAGTACATGAACTAGAAAAGCCCAATTCCTCTCAAACTTCACTTCAAAAGTTGGAAGCTTTGACTTTTTGACTTTGACTCTTTGAGCAAAGGAAACAAGAAAATATTCCATTCTCAGCTATAGCCTACACCACTTGGTCCATAACATGAAAATTTTATGTGGTACGAAAAGAACAAAAACTTTTTTATTGTTAAATAAATAGAAACATGGAAATTAATAATAGTCTCTTAAATTCAATTTATCAAATATTTTAATTTTTTTAAAAAATCAATCCTTTCCATATTCAATACTATTAAATATATATATATATATACAGTTCAGAACTTATAGTCAAACAGACTGTGTAGCTAATAATTGAGCAGCCGCCTATGAGGATAATGTGGTCAAACTTTGAATACTGTAATTCCATTCAAACGATTTCCTAATTACATATGGGACCGATTGCACATTTTTATTACCGATCCTGTAAAATAAACAATCTCCAATTGAAATGGCAAGGCCTGATTGGTTGCAAGAGAGGACTTTTATTAAAAATAAAAAGTCTCGCAGGGTGTTTGTTGAAAATTTTGAAAAAAATGTTGGAAACAACTTTGCCCTCGTACTGACTAGGTTTCAAAAGACAAGGTAAAAGGTGGCGTGGTTTTCCAACGCCCCCCAAGTTGGGGGCAAGTTTTCTTTTCCCACCCAACGCGGCAAAGCTTCTCTGTCACGACCAACGCGTGAACTTCCCATCCCCTTCCCATTGGCGGCCTCCCTTCTCTCTCTTAAACCATCATGTGCATTTTGACTTGACTCACTCTCCCACTCACCCCTCTCTTCTCTGACTCCCGAACCACACGGAAACTCACATTTTCGTTTGTGTTTGGCTGTTGCTTTTCATTTTTGGCTTCTCTCCGATCTCCCAAGTTCTCCCATTTGAATTATCTCACCCTTTTTCTCTGTCTGAAATGGCTCCTCTTTCCTTTTTCTATGTCCTTGTTCCGTTTCTTCTCTTTCTCACTCCCGCCCTCTCGACTAACTCTGAAGGTACTCTCGATCCATTTGCTTCTTTCTTTTTGTCTCTTTAGGGTTTTGAATTCATGCGTTTGCTCCATACCGTGCCTGTTTGGTTGCTGAGGAACCGCAGGGAAAAGAATCGGAAAAGACAAGAAAAAAACCGTTTGGAATCTTGAATTTCCTGTCATGAATAAGATAAAGAAATTAGTTGTTCAATTATGAAATCTTGGTTTCCATTTTCTTACGGATTTTATAACACAGAAAAGGCTTTCCCGAGCTTCAAATTTCAATTTCTTTTCTTTTACTTGGGTATGAGCATAGGGTTGCGTTTCATAGTATGATTTTTTTTCTTCTTTTTGGTTTTGGTTCCAGGAAATGCGTTGCATGCTTTGAGAAGCAGGCTCTCTGATCCAACAAATGTGCTGCAGAGCTGGGACCCCACCCTGGTCAATCCCTGCACCTGGTTCCATGTCACCTGTGATTCCAACAGCCACGTGATTCGCTTGTAAGATTCCTTCTTTTATGTTAATACCGAGTTGTACAACTGTTACATGTTTTGGGTTTTTTTTCCCATTCCTTGTGAATTCCTGATTTCATGTTTGTGGTTGATTCCTGCAATTAATTTCTTGTTTACTCTAAATTTCAGGGATTTGGGCAATTCTAATATCTCTGGGACTTTAGGTTCAGAGCTTGGCGAGCTCAAGCATCTACAGTACTTGTATGTATTGATCTTCTCTTTTAGCATTTCCAAAAGCTGTTTTGAACTTTCATTTGTGTTGTGTCTGTTCACCGAGGTAAACTAAGAAAAACAAAAGAACTTATATTTTGACTCTTATATATTCTGTCGTGTTGCATAGGTTAGCTCAATTCGCATGATTAGATTGTTGGAAAATTAAACGCAGTCGCAGTTTAGGGAAGAAATCTTAATATCAAGTTTCCCCTAGCTGACTATAATTATTAAATGAAATAATTGACTAATTGGGTGTAAAATCTTTAATGGGCTGCAGGGAGCTTTATAGGAATGAGATAGGAGGTAAAATCCCAAAAGCATTGGGTAAGTTGAAGAATCTTGTCAGCATGGATTTGTATGAAAACAGATTTGAAGGAGAAATCCCAAAATCTTTATCCAAGTTAAAGTCACTCAGATTTCTGTAAGTACCAGTATATTTCCATTGACTAGTGGAAGATTTTGAACTTCACAATTTATTTTTTTGCATGATTATGTCATTTGATATGGTTTGAATTAATGATACAGACGGTTAAGCAACAACAAGCTGACAGGGTCAATCCCAAGGGAGCTCACCAACCTCTCTAACCTCAAAGTTTTGTAAGTTTGATTCTGGAAAAAGAAAAAAAAAAAAAAGTCTCTATTGATTTCCTAATTTCTGTTACTGATCGTATTATTATACTTTCTGTTTTGAATTATTGATGCTCAGCGATGTTTCGAACAACAATCTATGTGGAACAGTTCCTGTAGATGGCCCTTTTGCCACATTCCCAATGGAAAGGTACCTGCCATCACACTATTCCTTGACCATATCAGATATATATACCAGGCTATTTACTTTT
Source organism: Carya illinoinensis (assembly GCF_018687715.1). NCBI lineage: Eukaryota > Viridiplantae > Streptophyta > Magnoliopsida > Fagales > Juglandaceae > Carya > Carya illinoinensis. Next base: position 1,724,276 of record NC_056756.1, read on the forward strand.
AATAGAGTACTTGGAGATCACCGTGATCTCCTAATTGCTTCTTTTCCCCCATCCAAGGAATGGAACAAATCATTGCCTAAAGGATAGCATGAAATGTCTCAAATAACCAAGTTTCCAGATGAGTTATATGTTGGGTTTGGTCATCTAGAGAATGTTAAGGTCCCATGTAAGGACATTAAAATGTGTATTCCCGACACTCACACATACATATATATGCCAGTGAGTTAACCAAGACATATGATTGTGTTTGAACCGATGTTCACTGCAAAAGGCAAGATGCTACCAACTTCAACCAGAGGGTAGCATGTGCCCCGTTTGAGTCTTGTAGTATCCATTACTAAGAGCCGCAATGTTTTGGAATCCATTTCTGATGTCTACTTTCCTTAGCACCAAATTTGGCCACCCATCACACACTCTGCAAAAGAATCGGAATTTATGGGCAAAGCATGCCATAGTCTAGAATCTCTAGAAGCAGTTGGATACATGGTTTGACTGTGTTTTGCCTCCTGGTTTTGTTTCAGTTTCGAGAACAACAGACTCAATGGCCCGGAGCTGAAAGGACTGGTGCCCTATGACTTTGGATGCTGAAGCAACACTCTTCGATCCTTTTTAAAAGACTAATTCTAAAACTTATTGTACGATAAAGTAGCAGGATAGAATGCCCAGTTACTATGTCATATATTTGACGAAGGCACTCTCTCTGTGGTGTGGGAAGAAGAGTAATGAAAACAAGCGAATGGGTTGAATATTGTGCACTTGGAAGCCTCGTTTATATATTTGCACGGGAACATAGGTCCTTCTGTTTGGTAATATTTACATGGAACTGAAAGATCAACGATCTTCCACAACATCATGCACATACCCGAACATCTATCCTTTAAAACTAAGCCACGTTTTAAGGTTCCCAATTATTCTGCATGGCATCAAGAACTCCTTCAATGGGTAAAGAAAAAGAGAGATATCTTTACGACAGAGAGTGCTTATAAAAATAAATATAATTTTTTACTTAATGATTAAATAAGTATTTTTAAATGAATGTGATTTTTTTTAAATGTCTAAATAATTAAAAAAATGGTGAAAGAAAGAGTTAAAAAAAAAAAAAGAGAACTTATTGGTGGAAGATTTCGGTGAAAATCTTATATAGACTTGGCAGGCTCCATATATGCTAATGGAAAAATCTAGTTGTACTAATATGTATATTAAAATGTATATAAATTTAATGTGATTGGTTAAAAAATAGATTTTATTGAAAATAATATTAATTTAAATTTTGAATACGAAGGAATCAGTATTAAAACGCAGATTAATACGTAACTTTACTTATACGTAACAAAACTCTATTCTAATAGGGTTCAACTACTATGTGGCTTGCCCATGATCACTCTATCTTATTGCTAATGTAAAATTATCGTATCATTTTTTTCAATTTTTTTATTCATATTTTTTTATTATTCTAAAACATTTAAAAAGTGAGTGAGCAAAATAGCATTTCTCATGCTAATTAGGCATGCGGCCTTCATCACATATCTTGCTGTTCTTTCAAATACATTCATATTTTTATCCTAGAAAAAAATACATTCATATCTTTGAAGGCTTCAGCAAACATAAAAAAAAAAAAAAAAAAAAAAAAAAAAAAAAAAAAAAAAAAAATGGAAAAGTATATATGTTTAAACAATAATTCCATTTATCATCATATCATATCATATTTATTTAAATTAAGAATTAAATAGAACGGAACACGTCGACATGGCAGCGGTGTGCAAAATGCAAATATCAATTTGAGTTTGGTGTTTCAACGGAACATAATATAGATACACGTGGCGTGAAGGTGATGGTAACTGAAAACACGTTTCAAGAATGCGATGGTGACTCCGAAAATTAGGGAAATTTATGTTCGATTTAATTGGAAACGGAGGCAAAGGGCTGTCTTAAAGAGGATGGCGGCACGTATCATCCGTGAGACTCAATACGTGTACGTGTTTACTCGTACTCGCTGCATTGCCAAGATAAGTATACTCGCTGCTGTTTCCATGCGTTTTTAACGAAATTTCAGAATAAGAAGTAAGAAACCACTCCAGATTTAAAAAAAAAAAATTACTATATATAATATTAAGATATATAATTTTAAATTTCTTGAGAAAATAAGATATATTATTAAAAGTATAATTTTTTATATAAATTTTAGATTTATTTTTTTCAAGAGAGTGCAAATATAACTATCGATTTTTTTTTTTTTTTAAATTTTATAGGCGAGTACCAAGTTCAATTGATACTCGAGTTAAAACGCTCAAACTGCCCACCGACCCGTGAAGATACGTGTCTGTATACGTGTATATATATACGTGTCTGTATATATAATTATTCATATATATAATCCCCGGTCGGTAAGCATGGTCCTTGCGAGAACCAAGTTCAATTGATACTCGAGTGAAAACGCCCAAACTGCCACCGACCCGTGAAGATACGTGTCTGTATACGTGTGTATATATATACGTGTCTGTATATATCATTATTCCTATATATTTAATCCCCGGTCGGTAAGCATGGTGCCTCCAAGTCCAAGTCGTAAGTTGCTTTCCGCCTAAAAACTCAAGCTCTCGCCCCAAAACCCCCCCATTCAACGATACAGCCACCAACATGAGCGCCGCTCTCCGGAAAAATGCTGGCATTCATCGCCTGTTCCAGAGCCATCCGATCACCCACCTCAACGGCCCAACCCGAGCTCCCGTTTTGAGGACCCAAACGTCGCGGTCTAGAGCTTATTTCCGGTTCCCCGTTTTCCCCAGGCGAACTCGAGGGTACGAGCTCTCCCCATCTTTCTTCTCTTCGCCTTTCTCTTCTTCTTCTTCTTCTTCGGTCTCGAAAGTTGGTTTTGTGGGGTGGTACTGGGGGATGGTGAAGTCCTGGCCGGTCTTAACGAAGAGCGTCACCTCCGCGCTTATTTATGCAGCCGCTGACCTGTCGTCTCAGGTAGTTTATAGAAAAGTCTCGGGTACTTATTTTGTCTGCTTGTTTCTGAAACCTTCGTTCTGTGTGGTCTCCGTTTAGTTTTCGTGAACAAGGAAGGAAAACGAAATAAAATACTTTGAGGTTGGTTTGTTTGTGCGACTGGAAAATCTTCTGTTTCAAAAAATGGAAAATTAAGGAAATTGACGCGGAAAACACTTTTCATAGAGTGCTTGATAATGCTAAATAGATGTCAAAATGTTTTTTCCCCGTGTTGTATCGAATGTGTCAAGGATTATTCACCGAAAAGGTCAATGCTTGGAAATTGAAGATCAAGCTCGACCTCAGGTAGATGACTTGCGATTCTGCGAAAAGGTCTCTTAAAAATCATCAACTTTTCTTATTGTGTTATTAGAACAATACTGCTTTTGGCGTTTGATATTGCAGGTTGAAATGATAAGCTATACTACCTGGACCCATTCGTTTTTGGGTGAATGAATTGATCAGCATACAAGATATGGCCGTGCACTCAATTTCTTTTTCCATTCTTTTTGGGTGCATCTTTTTCTGCGTTTAAGTTGAATAGTTCTACGCTTGATAAAGTATAACCTTCTTTTGATCCGAGTTTGTGAGTACCTATAGTTTACGCTGCTATGCTTATGTGGAGTTCTCCCATCAACTTTTTCTTCAGACACTTTCACTGCCATCTACAGAAACTTTTGATTTTGTGAGGACATTGCGCATGGCTGGATATGGCATGCTAATATTAGGACCATCGCTGCATTTTTGGTTCAACTTCATGTCAAAGCTCTTTCCAAAGCGGGATCTATTCTCTACATTAAAGAAAATGGTCATGGGGCAGGCACTATATGGACCTACAATGACTGCTGTTTTCTTCTCTGTGAATGCATGTTTCCAAGGTTTGCATGACTCTTTACAAGACTGTTTTTTTTTATGTGTATTGCTTTTCATATATGTATATGCACTATTCTCTTTATCTCTATGGCAGTTAGCTCAACGTTGAGATACTTCATTTTCCGGACTTTTATATAAACTATCTGATTAGCTGGAACAAATAATTGTGGGGCATGTAGTATACTTTGATAATGGAACTAATACAAATTACGACAATATTGGTGCAGGCAACTAGAAGGAATTGAATAGAAATGATTTTCATTTAAGCAATGATATGAAAAATTGATCGGGCATGGCATTAGCATAATTATTACAGTCTATATAGTTTCTTCAAAATGAAAGTTACTAACGAATTAGTGACATTCTTTTAAAGGAATTCTAAATATTTGAACTTTTTAATTTTGGGTTATTTGACTAATCTATCCCCAATGAAATGGTTAACCTAATTTTGATGTAGTTTTTATATAAGCAAGACGTGATTACAGGAAGTTGCGTTTTGGAAAAACTACTACTAGATGTCAGGAGATTAGGAGTGGAATGTCTCCTGCTTCTCATGAGACTTGTGCTTATAAATTTGTATCAAGGAAATTGTTGGCTACTGATAGAGAGAGAGCTAACATTTTTTTTTTATCAAGAGAGCTAACGTTTTTTGTACCAACAGATATATTGCGCTCACATAATTTGTTTTTTGCAAGCAATATTGTGCTCACATAATCATGTCTCAACTATATACTTCATTGAAATTTAAGATTGTCTTAAGCAGTCTCCATGATGGCCAAACAGGTGAAAACATTGCAGAGATTGTTGCGCGATTAAAACGAGACTTGCTTCCTACAATGATCAACGGTGTCATGTATTGGCCTGTCTGTGATTTTGTCACATTCAGATTCACTCCTGTCCATTTACAAGTACGTCCTCCCTTTTCTTTTTCATTTTCCTTTCCCCCCTTCAGTGTGCAGTTATGAATGTCTACAGAAAATTGGGGGATGTCAGAGCACACATTACATACTGTGAAAACCTGGTTATTGACTTGTGAATGTGATCCTTGGTGTTTTAATTTTGACAGCCATTGGTGACCAATTCGTTTTCATATTTGTGGACCGTTTATATGACATACAAGGCAAACCTAGATAAAGTGAGCACTCCTAGCAGATTGACTCAATAGTATCAATTCTGTTTGGCCATCAGAAGATACACAGATATTTATTTTGACCGCACAGCCTCTAGCTGGAAGTTGTATGTGGCATCATACAAACCAAACTATCTAAGGCGACTTTGCAGGAATTCAAATTTTATATACACAGCGGAACTATGGTTTGAAGCAAAACATAAGAGCCAACTCCACTTATACGAGGGCAACCAGCTTTTTTCACACTTTTGTGGGAATTATTGAACTTTTTCTAGTCGAATCATGTAATTTATATTCTTTGATTGCCCACTAAGGCTTATGTAAAGCAGTGTATGGATGTTATTAGACAAATTATATTTACAGAGAATGTCTCTTAGTTCTGAGTCTTCCGCCCTTACAACTGAAATTACGGTCTTTATTTTGCTTTGGATAACTATTGATTTGGAGATTCGCTACAAGTGCTACAGTTCAGACAGAATATTTTTCATATTGCACATAAGTCTTGCCTTTAGAGTTATATGTTCTTGTTCTTTATATTAAGAATCCTATATGCCTACATGTGTGACTTTGAGATGGATCTTTAAGACCATTAAATAGTCGCTTTATGCCTACAGGTGTGACTTTGGCTGTCTCTCTTTCTTGGGGACAATCTGATATATTAATCCTGCCTCGAAGTGTATTCTTGTAATGGGGAAGGACATGGAGAAATCGTATGTGCCCTTATGTCTCCCGGAGAGACTGCAGGGAGAAACAGGATTTGAAATCATTTATCATAACCTGAGATCTTCAGATGAGAAATGTTCACAACAATTTTTTGGCATAGGAAGAGATGCTTCCAATACTGCTTCTGAGCTGGAAATAATTATATAGGACCTTCTGTATAGATGCTTCAGTCAGAATGCAATTTAAAACAGCTAAGCAAAGAGCCAGATTGGCGGTTTGGGGGGCATGGCATAAACAGTGCCGGGATATGATTCAGATCCAAATCGCAATCATGGAAGTATGAGATTCCTTGTGTCTCCTCTCTCCCATGATATATATAAAGCAGATGTTAAGAGATGGAATGCAAATTGCTAGCAATCAACTGAAGGTCCATTCTCTTCGCTGAGACTTGAGAGAGAACAAAATGGCTTCCTCTCCAGTGAACCTAAAAACTTGCCATGCTCGTTCGAACAGCTTGCCGTCAAGGCCACACCCTGCCATTACTCAACTCGATGAGCATTTGCGTAGATTGAGGGCTTCTGAATCTGGCTCTTCCTCTTCTTTATCAATATGCCACAAGCTAAGTGGTCTGCAGGATGTACATGATTCCGTTGATAAGTTACTTCAATTGACACTCACTCAGCGAGCATTCGTCCAAGAGCACCATCAGAAATGGGCCGAGGAGTTATCCGATGGATCTCTCAGGCTCTTGGACTTGTGTAGCATTGCCAAAGACGCCTTGTCACAAACCAAAGAATGTACGCATGATCTTCAATCAATTATGCGCAGAAAGCGAGGAGACGAAATGGCTCTTAAAAATGAGGTCCGGAAATACTTCAGCTCTAGGAAGGTAATCAGAAAGGCAATCCAGAAGGCCTTGAAGGGCATGGAAAGTATGTGCGCTGACAAAAAGCATGAGAGTCTGGCCTTGGTTAGCATGTTGAGAGAGGTAGAAGCAGCCACTCTTGCTGTTTTTGAATCCTTACTGTCCTATCTAGCTGGGGCAAAGTCGAAATCAAAGTCAAGCAGTTGGTCTTTGGTTTCCAAGTTGGTGCACCCAAAGAGAGTAGCATCTGCGGTTGAAGTAATAGAGACAAATGAGCTTGAGATGCTTGAAACCGCTTTGCACTCCCTGGACAACCAAAAGACAAGAAAATCTGAATACAGCACGCATTTCGAGAATGTGCAAAACTTTGTAGGGAGGTTGGAATCAAGTATTGAAGATCTTGAAGAAAGACTTGAGTGCCTGTTTAGGCTCCTAATCAAAACCAGAGTTTCCCTTCTCAACATCTTCAATCACTAGCAATGAGATCATGATCATAGGCTTTCAATTTTGTCTGTTTATTCTGTTCTCTCTTTAATTCATGAGAAGGACCTAGAGACTAGCAATATATACTTGTACATGAGTGAGACATACATATATCCAATATCAAATAAATCGAATGTTTCCACAAAAAGTTTTCTTGAAAGTTATTCCTTTTCTTGAATGATCTATTATCAATCTTACTTGGAAATGAATGTATTTCTAGGATTAATTCTCCAATTTTTCATTCCTTACTGCCGGGGAACATGCACGAAAAGCATCAGTTAGAGGGAAACCCCTAAAAACAAAAAGGATATTTATTTTTTCTGTAATTTAAATTTATATATAACCTGTCAAGGTTCCATTTGTCTGAGAGACAACGATCAAACACTGATAAAATATAGATCATATTACACGGCCGACTCGAATCTCACATCTCATGAACATTGAAAAGTGCACTGGCTGTTTTCCTTCCCGGGGGACATTTTACAGATTTATCACATGGGCTCATCAACCTAAACTATTTTCCAACCCGCATGTGGTGCGTGCGAGCAGGAAGTATCATTACCTAAACAAACATTAAGCTGTCATGTGAATGCGCAGATACATATGAGATGGTAGCCAAATTATTGGCCAGACAATAAGATTACCTGTTTATAATTCGTACAAAATGTTGTGTGACATGATCCATTACATTTGTGCAGTTGCATTGAATGATGATGCAGCCCTTTTGTCTCGGAGAGAGGCAGGCTCATGCATAAAAATTAGTATTTGTTTAGTTTTCTTTTTGTTTCTAAAAAAAATGGATAAATCTGAAATATTATGAGTGTCCGTGGAAAAGTTCATGCTATGGTTGGTAAGCTTCCGCTTTTAACATTTTCATTTAAATATATTAGGTAAGTGACCAACCTTCCTGCAGGAACTGGTAATGGGGATTTATGTTATTCTGCATTTCCAAATAGGTAAATACACTGTAGACATGCAAATAAAGAGCCGATTCACGTTCAAGTACAGCAGAAATGCTAACAGGCAATGGAAATGACAATGATCATTCTGAACAAAATAATGCTTTATTAAATTCCTAACTTGGATACATCGAAGAAGAGGGAGGTACAAAACAAGCTATCAATTGGAAAAGTGGGGTTTACACTCATCAAACGCTGAGGCCCTTAATGTATCTAAAAGTCTACATGTTACTGTATAAACAACTCCCTCTCCCCAACCATCCTCAATGCCTACATGTAAATGTCACCTAATCAACTTAATCCAAAACTTCCCATAAAATCCACTTATTTCCTTTGACAGTGCAGTAGAATTCCGTAACAGGTGAGACCAAAATCATATCAGACAATAATCAATTCAAAATACTGAATTTTTAAAAGAAGCGTGGACATGAGCTCATGTCTATTATCTCACACACAGCTGAATTTTTAATCCATGTGCGGCTTTCTTCATTCTTCAGAAGCACGCAAGCAAATCTTCTCAAGCTGTATTGCCCAATCTTCTCCTAGTATTTGGGGATCCAATTCCATAGAAACCTGAAAATCAGACATGGAAATGCAAATAGTTCTTGCAGCTCTTCGCACAAATCTACCGGGTATCATACCACTATAGCCAGGTAGGAATTGGTTGTTTAGTTGTCTAGAGCTATCACTTCCACACCTTGACCCAGCTAAACTCATGCATGGCTCAAGCAATCTCTTTAAATATGCATCCAATGCATTATTCAATAGGTTAACACAGTCCACTGAGACACTCATTCCCTCCATGTCCAACTTCCGTTGCAAACGGCTTCTTAATGATCTCGTATCAGGTAGCTCCCTACTGTTCTGACAGCTCTCTGGGTGATAATCATTGGATACAGATATATTAGACAGAGACTTACGAGCTCCAGCAAAATTCAACGATATACCAAATGGAGCTGTTACAGGGCTTCTACTCTGAACACCTGGGCTTCCTGCCACTTGTTCAACCTCCTCTCCATCTTCAACAGATGCAACTTCAACTGGAGGTCTGCTATCGAGAGAAACCAATTCTGTTGCACTTTGCTGTTCTTGTGCCTTACAAACCAATTCATCAAGTGCAACACTTTGGGGTTTCACATTGGGGCCAAGCGGACTTGGGCGATCCCGAAACTTGCGATCCCTATTAATTGGAGACCTGCCCTTGCGAGGAGAAGGGGGAAAGGCATCCCCATAGATTGATTGAAGACAATTTCTCTGATATCCATTTGGGATTTTAACACTAAGGTTACTTCCAATTTTCCTAATACCTTGTGAAGGTGGAACTTTAGCTAGGCAAGCATTCTTGATAATAGCTTTTATAAGACTGTTGTGAAGAGGGACATTTTCCCTCCCAATAATCCGAAAGCAGAACTTATCAAACTGACTTTTGCTAATCTTGGAAGTGAATAATCTTCTAAGCTGATCAAAGTATTTCTCAGCTCTTTCACGCCCTATCTTTCTAAAAATCAGAGCTTTAAGCTCTAAAGTATCAATTCGAGAATTGTCCTGATCGGGCAACATCCTTCACATCCAAATTCCTCAGCTCCAGAACACAAATCTTCAGACGAAAAATCACATTATCTTTAATTCAAACCCACAACCCTAATTCCCCAACCATGTTCCCATCTGCATATTGAACAATACCGCGTCAGTAAACGGTTGCAACGCATAATTATTCAAAAAATTATAAAGAACGAAGAAAAAAGAGTAAAGGCCAATTCGCAACATTTCGTGGGTTGAAAGAAGCTTAAAATCCACAAACTGAACTTTGATTGAAAAAATTACCGCACAATCTATTTAGTACGTAATTCAAGTGTCAAAGAATCAAAGAAACCGAGGCGGGAATCGAACAAATTGTTATATATGTAGCAGTTCTTTTCATAAGTAAAAGAAACACATTGGAGATTACGATGAGAATTGAAAGCCCAAAAAGCGAATTGAGAAATGAAATAAGATACAGTGAGATACTTCGATCAAAAAATATGAAAAGGGAAGAAAGAGTGAGATACGCACCTGAATTGGGTCGAGGTCGCAGTTGGATTGGCTATGGTCCCGTCGAATTTGTTTTTTTTTTTTCCTCCAATGGGCATTAGTTTTCTTTTGGGCGATCGATTTTTTGTCTGTATATTTATGATGCTTGTAAGCAGAGGAAGAACGATCAAGGAAAGATGTAAGGGGCTTATTTGCCATTTCGAGATTCCATATATCGTTCGGTTCGGTTTGATAGTGGAAAATTTTTAAATTTTTTATTATATTTTATATAGAGATTAAAAAAAATTATAACGATGAAATAAAAATTTTAAAATAAAAATAAAAAAACACACGTGAGCTTTCTTGAGCTTTAAATGGTATTTGATGTTCAAAGTTAATTCTTATTTGAGCTTTTTTTAAAGTTCAGGATTGTGGCTAGTTTGGATATTTGCACTATAGTTATGTGAATAGTAATTATATGAGTTAAGATAATTTATTAAGTTTTGAGAAATGAGAGATGTAATATTGAATTAAAAAATAAGAAATAATATTTGTAATTATAAAGTGCACAAGCGTTGCGTACTCTTTTTTTAAAATGTGAGTAAATATAAAATTCATATAAAAAAATTATGTTTTTAATGGTAGATCTCACTCTTTTTAAAAAATAATGTGCGATATTTATACAACTCATGAATATATCTAATATTACTCGATCAACTTCATTCCAAGTCCAAGCTCAAGCAAAAGTAGAAGTGAGCTCGTTGGGAATGATTTCTGTTTGAAACTCAGATTGTTTCCACTTGTTCTCTTGTTGGGAATGATCATATAAAAGGCTAATTGTCACGCGAATGCTTAATGATACATTACAGTTATTTTACGAACTTTTATATGATCGTGTTTTTAATTGAGTGTATTTCTGTCAAACGATGTTACTTTCATAAGTTATTTTATAAAAATACTCATAATTTAAAACATGGTCGTATAAAAGATTATGAAAAGGGTTTTATGTTTATCATTTTCTTAATATAATATTATTGTTTGTTTAAGAGTTTTTGGATCGAGTGTAGATTTTAAAAATTACAAAGGCAAACGTTCAGTGTCAAGCTTGGTTTTGATAGAAGGAGAAACCAAAAATCATTGGGGAAAAAGAACTAAGAAACTCCACTCATAATTTGTGTTGAGATACATCATTTGATCATCAACTACGATTATTAGTCTAAGTGGCAACATCTGTTCCACATTGCCAACAAAGTCATTCTGGATCAATACTTCCTAAAATTGCCTTTAGAACGACCCATCCCGCTCAATGGAGGGGACCAATTACCTTGCAGAATCCCAAACTTATTATTTTCTACAGAATGGTGTATTTCATTCCGATTCTTCTAAGTACATAACTACATGTGCTGCTGTTTGAGCCCTTCAATAAAACTTCTAGTACATTTTGCGTTACTGCTACAATTGTTGAATGCGGGGAACAATAGCAATACATGCTTCTATAATATGTAAGTTGCATATCGCTTCAGCACAAAGTAACACCAAGGACCTCTCCTTCTAATCCGATTTCAAGTCTTCTCCCAGCAAGATTTCAGAGGATTCTTCTTTTCTCTCAATAGATGACGAGTTTGAAAGAAGACCAATCGAAGTCTCATCCTGTACTTGTTCACGCAGTTGGGACACACCCGAATGGCCCTTGACAGGGTTATTGGGAGGTGATGGAGGTTGTTCTGCATCAAATCGAGTCCATTTCCTACCCTTTGCATGAACTAAAGCAGGATACAGTAAAAACCCTGTGATCATCACCACACCACTGACCAAGAATGTTTTCGCAGAAGCCAAGCACATAACAAGAACAAGCATTAATGCTGGAGGCAAGCAAAGCATCATCACCCCGAATGTTTGCAAAGGAACTTTGTAAGGTCTGTGAAGATCTGGCTTCTTAATTCTCAATTTTATAAAAGCAGCAAACTCAAGAAGCATTCCTATGGCATACAAGAAATTAAGAAATTCCAAGATTTCCTGAAAACTCATCCACGACAGGAAGATAACTCCAGTAGCAGAGCACAAAATGCTAATTGTGGGTGTCCCATACTTCGACCTACAAGGAATTTTAAAGCCACTTCTTAGATAATAGCTAATTACAGTATTTGCGAAATCCAAACATCAGGGAAATTTATGAAACAGTCAACTACTGTTGGACATTGGAAGCAAAAAACTTCCAACTTAAGATCATGTGAAGGATACTACTATAAATACCGGTATCTTCTCATCAATTTAATTCCGGGGTTTAGATTATGCTAAAAGGAAGCATGCATCATATGATTGTCAGTACATCTAGCGAAGAATAAGGCCCATTCTATTTAGAAATAGAATGAATCTCTTGGAAAGACCGGGAGATAAGCACCATAGTTTTATTTTATTCCTTCGAAGCTAATTAAATCAGTAATGGGAGGTCATTCCCCTGAAGCTGCTTTAAAATCTTAAACTTAAGTAAAAAGAATGAAACTGGAAACTGTATCGAAGAAAGCAACGGGTAAGGAACGTACAGGCAGAAGGACTGACCTTGAAGCAAATATAGCTGGAAGCATGCCGATCTCGCTCATCCCAAGGAGTTGAAAGGCATCGCTACTCATTTCTGCTTCAAACAACCCCATGTTGGACATTGCAGCAGCTGCTTGGATCCACCACTTGAGCCAATAGCCACCTATCAACATCCCCACTTCCGCAAAATAACCATCACTCCACTCACTAGGTGCAGACTTTGTGGCACCTGTTCCAGCAAGTAGTGGAATCAAATATGATAAAACCACCAAAACCACAGCCCCAAAAAGTGCCTTTGGAAATGTCTTGCTCGGATTTTCAACCTCACCCGCAAGAGTACTTGCCTTATCCCAATAATTCAAATTCCAAAACATACAATTGAAATATCCCCTCCAATCCACCTTCTTAAAATCCACAACAAGCCACTGCTTAGGCCTTATTCGGGGAATTGAAAGCATACCCATCACTAGAAATGGGAAAAGTGAGAAAGCTGCAAGGGTAACTGCCGAAAACCCAACAATGTGCAGGCCTCGATAATTCAAATAAGTCAATGAAACGGTAATTCCTAATAGAGCTGGAATTCGTGCAACCAACCGGTTGAAGATTGGAAAAGAATGCTTCAAGTAATCGAGGAACAGAACCGGGTAAAGAGCATTGTCCATAACGCCACTGAACCATTTCCAGAATCCTTCCTGGAATCCCCAGAAAGGCCCAAAAGCTGAAGATATCCAAATAACGTATCCCCCATTTTCAGGGAAGCTCGTGGCAAGCTCAGCCGTCACTAAAGCTTCAGGAATGCTCCAGACCAAAGGGAATATCAAGAAACCAAGCAAAGAAAGAAGAGGGCCTCCTCCAGCCCTGACTGAATCCTCTACTCCAAAAGGACCTCCGGAAACCTCATAAAAGATTAGAGCTATAAGAGGCAGCACCGTTAGTTTTGGATTTGGTTTCACTGCAGTGTTCTTGGCATCACTTACCATTCCCTCTTCACCCATCCACAGACGGGGAAGAGAGCGATAGAGAGAAAAATCCAAACTTTGAACCACCAAAGTTTATTCAGTCAATCGAGTTATGCTTAAATATCGGATCTTGCTTGGGAGATGAAGCTAATCCCTTTATCCCCATAATTCTAAACTGATCAAATATGAAGCAGGAGATTGGATTTAGTATTCAGAAACTACCTGTCTTGAAGGATTACACAAGAATATGGTATAGCTTCGACTTCATAGAGAGAGGTTTCTTATCTTCAACTCAAGGACTCGCGTTGTTGCGCTCTCTCTCTCTCTCTCTCTCTCTCTCTCTCTCTCCCTGCTCCTCGGAAACTTCGAAGGTATACAATGATGCAGAGAATACGGAATACTCAGAGAAAGGAATTGATTCTGCAAGCAAATGCAAGAGATCCATTGTTATCAAATTGAGAGAAAAATCAACCTTTGACTTCTTATATGTATTACAATTTACACGCATTAGCAAACGGACGTGGGGATAGGTGGAGGGTCAGGATCATAGTCGCTCGCATTTGTCAAGAATTGCGTGCAACTTGTTGGCGCTATTATATTATTGCAAAATGACAAATGTACCCATGAATTTTTTTTCCTCAATCTTACCATTAATGTATTTTCACCTCAATTTATATTCTCGGAGAATCCAAAAGCAATACTTCCTTCTGATTTCACTCCCATTAATAAATCTATAGATATGCTAAATACCTATTAACTATTTGATAAATTTATATTTGTAAAATTAAAATGAATTAATGATGGATGGGTAATGACATATGATCAAAGCAGGATCGGGCACAATGAGTCTCCAAATATTTATTAATAAAAATCACTGATTTTTCATTTGGGTATATAATTTTAGAAAAAAAATATTTATAACTGTAAATTGTGGGATCGTCATAATTATTTTGAAAAAAATAAACAAAATATGAATTTTACATAAAAAAAATTAATTTTTTAATAATAAATCATACTTATTTTTAAAATAATTATATGATATTTACATAATTTACAATTATACGTAAAATTATCCATAATTTTATTTTGTCATCAAATGACCAGAACATGGGATCAAATTTAACCGGGCCTGAGCCCGACACAGTCCATCACAACTGAGGCCAGCTGTTAGCCCAACCCAATAAACTATAAAGCACTCGGGTCGTCTGTTTATATATCTCACCGTCTTCACTAGGTTTTTGAGTGTCCCCTCTCTGTCTCTCTCTCGGTCGCAATATGGTATGGATCTCTGCTTCTCTATTCATTCTCAATGACATTTGTTTTCTGTTGTTCTTTACTTTTCAACTTTTCTATTATTTTTCTTTGCTCTTGCTAAGGTTTTTACCTGTTGTTCCGTTGCGATTCCCAGCCTAAGCAAATCCACGAGATCAAAGACTTCCTTCTCACCGCAAGAAGGAAAGATGCACGCTCTGTGAAAATCAAGAAAAGCAAAGATGTTTTCAAGTTCAAAGTTCGTTGCTCCAAGTACCTTTACACGCTTTGCGTGTTCGACTCCGAGAAGGCTAACAAGTTGAAGCAGTCTCTCCCTCCCGGTCAGTATGAAAAAAAAAAAGCGTTACTTTTTTGCCGGGATCCACAAATCATGACCCCATTTGATTTTGTCGATTTATTATCTTAAGTCTGGTTTTTATTTTCTTCAATCCTTTGGGTACGTGGTCGGTTGGTTCTTTAATGCTTTGAAGATGATCTGATGTTTCCAATTTTTTTGCTTTCCTGTTTGCTTGCAGGTTTGAGCGTGCAAGACGTGTGAAAATGGGGACCTTGACTGAACCAAGCGCGTCAAATGGTTATTGGTAGAAAAGAATGGGTTTTGTTGTTTTATTGGATGCTTTTTCTCATTGGTAGAAATACCTCGTTTGTAATGGATTTGGGCTTGGTGTTCTCTTGAAATCTAGGAGGATGTCATAAACTCCTTAAACGCATTTGGAAACTTAACTTTCAATTTTGCGTAATTGCAGTTTTGGTTTGGTAATATTTGGCTTGCTTGTTTGTTTATTTGTTAAATTAATGGTTGAATTGGATTCTTTAGCCAATTGATTTGTCTTATTGGGCTTTGAATTCTGCTTCTAGCCTAATCGATTTCTTCAAACCTGGTTTGAATTTTCCAACTACGAGTGATGCTTCCGGGACAGAATACGCTGGTGTAGGTGAGACTAGCTGCAGCAAACTGCTGCAGAGAGCATACAAGTTATAGTGGGTTGCTGGAGTTTGGCCTTACTTAACAAGGCTTGGGGTGAGGTCGTGGGAATACACTTTGGACATTTCTTTGGGTGTTACGCTTTGTTTCTATTACACGATCGACGTAGAAATGGATGGAATCATCACTTTCAAAGCACTACACTTCTATGTCCTGGGCGGACACCGGAGTTTAGGGTATTTTACAAGACCATGCATTTGTTGCTTCAATGCTTCGTCCAAACAAAATGGACCTTTTAATTTTTATCGCAATGTTGTTGGTAGGAACAGAGATTGATTTCATTTTTGGACCTATGGTGGATCAGGTTGGGTTGCAATTTGCAACATGTGTTATAACTTGGTATTAAATTGGCCAAGAACACAATGGCTGGCAGGTGCGGGTAACGTGTCTCAGTAACACTCAAATCACGACTATATACCCTCTCAATCTTCCAAGATGACCAACTAGATGAGGACATCTAATATTCTCGGAGAATCCAAACCTCATGGTGTTTGTGATTCACTTTCCCATTTGGAACAAACCAAACGTCAAGTGAGAGTCCGTGACAAGAGTTTTGCTATATACAAGTATAGTCGCGTATTAATCTTTATACCAATACTGATTTATTCATACTTAAAATTTAAATTAATATTGTTTTCAATAAAATTTATTTTTTATCCAATCAATTCACATTAGTGTACAGATTAGTGCACAATTGTGCTTGCAACTATATTTTTCTCTAAGACAATTTTCATCTTCCCCGAGCACTAACACAAGGTTTCATAGACTCGTTTTCGGCTTTTCATTGGAGTTGTGCATTATTTGTAGTTGTAGTGTCTGCACTTTTCCTTTGATCGCTCTCTATAACGACACCTTTTGTGTTAAGTGTTCTCGAAGGAGCATTCATCTCTGGTACATGGTTATGCAGCCAGCTCGGATGGCATTTATGTGTCCTACCTTGGCCGGGTGACTTGCATTGAATGCCATTGTGGCAGACAATAGGAGTTGTAATTCTAAAGGCCCCAAGGATGGTCCGTAAAGAAACAAATATTTTAAGCCTCATTATATGTTCGCAGTTTGGTGCTGGGTTTAAGATAATAAGACTAGTAAACTGAATCTCTAGAGTATTTAAAGTTGATACTACACGCCGTCCTCTGCACCAGAAGGCAAACCTCAAAGCCTGGAGAAACTTAAACTGCCTGATGATGAAACTTCACCCTCAGCTAGATTATCACACGACTTTCAACATTAAACCGTCCGAAACGGCAGGGCCTTGCCAATTTCAGTATGTAGGCCGTCTCATAAGAGTAATGAACAGGCCGCAGTGAGCATCCAGATATGCATCACAGGAAAAGCACTAGACTGACAGATCAGTGTTTGTCAAAAGTAAACAGAGCATCAACATGACAACTTTGTAATACGTATTGCCGAGAAAATCTAAATAACAGAACAAAATGGGCAATAACATCTTGGTAAGCGAGAGCCAGACAATGATTCATCTGCTGGTAATGCTGGAGCATGTGCATGTTCACAAAACGGCTGCATAGCACTCGCTTACAGCATAAACATAACCAGTTTTCACTCGGGTGTTGACACCTATACATTGACGTCAACGATTCCACAGGTAATTACAAGTTTGCAACACTGTTCGAAGGGTGGGCAGCTTTGTTTGAGGTAATCAAGTTACATCTAAAAATAGCAAACTATAAAGAATTGAGGATAATATTATTAAAGACCCATGATTTTACATCCCCATTTTAATCGCTCGTGTATTTTATTTTTTAATAGTTAAAAAATGACTATCAGTGAATTTGTTTGTTTTTTTAAAATGTTTAAAATTATTTAAAAAATGTTTGAAAAAAAATAATGCTATGCTACACAAATAAGGTTTGTGTTTGTTTATATTTTAGTATTTTATTTTATTTTTCGTATTTAAAAAAAATTACATAAAAATGTTTTAAAAAAAATAAAAATAAAATTATAAAATCATACAAGGTGTGGCAGAATTTCTCAGTGCGAGTATCACCTTTCAAACTTGTTTCGTGAGGAAAATACAACGCCGTTCAACCGTATAATAAGTTAAATTCAATAAAAGTTTTTTGGGCTAGAGCTCAATTAAGTGGGCTGGCTTGAGTTGGGCTTGTGCGTTTATTCCGCGAAGTACGTTAGACCCGACTAGGGTTCTGACTCCAACTCTCTATAAATACGACATATCCTTCATTCCTCGTATATTTGGTGTTGCTGCGATCTCTAGGGTTTTCTCAAAGCCTCTTGCTTCCGCAGCTCTCTCCAATTTTCCCTTTCGCTGAGACACAGAACAAGATCATGGGGCACTCCAACGTGTGGAATTCTCACCCCAAGAACTACGGCCCTGGCTCCCGCGCCTGGTACGGAACATTGTTTCTTCTCTTCCAACCTGTTTGGTCCCCAAAAAATAATCATTGATTCAAAGAATAAATCTAACTTGTTCCGATCCTTGTCAGGCTTCTGATTTATTTACAGAGAGTTATTAAGGGTTTTTATTATCTGGTAGTTTTTTTCTGCTTGGTTTTGTTCTGTGCAGTTGGTTGTTATTCTGATACTTGCGAAAATAATTATATAACTCGCTAAGATTGCTTGAAAAAGTTGATTTTTTTCTCTGGCAGAATATATATGTATTCTAGTATGATCAGAAAGATAACTTTTCTTGAAGCTGATATGGATAAAAGACGTTTGCTACGAAGAAAAATGTTAATTGAAAAGGAATTAGTTTCCGTGGATTGGATTTTTAGGGTTCATGCCTTCTAGTTGTGATTTTGTACGTGGTCTGGGATTAGCTTAAAAATTTTGAAGGTACTGACTTTAGTTCTGTGTTGCCTTTTTCTTTGCTTGACAGTCGGGTTTGCGGGAATCCCCATGGGTTGATCAGGAAGTACGGCCTCATGTGCTGTAGGCAATGCTTCCGTAGCAACGCCAAGGAAATTGGCTTCATTAAGGTATTATATTTCTAACGAGTTTATTATACTACTCAGAATGTTGGGTTCTGATTGTTTCCTACTCTGATCTAATTTTGGGTGGATTCGGCTTTTTCTTTGCAGTACCGCTGAAGGGTTTTCGTCCGTCTGTTCCACAAGAGCAAAGGCTTTGGCTGAAGCATGATATGATTTATGGTTTTTAAATTCGAAGAACCTCTTGATTTTCAGTTTTAGTTCTATGTTATGTTTAAACCTGAGTTCAATCCCGTATGAATTTTTTTGCTTCAAATGTTTGAAGATCATTTACTAATTATCATTTTCTGTTTGCTGCCATTGTGTTACGTTCTCTCGTCTGTTAAATTTTTCTAATGAGTAATGGAATACTACTAATTGAGTATAAGACCTGGCTACCTCCTCTACTTGTTTTAGAAAAAAGGTTTTGGATCTTTCATTGGCATTTATGTGCATCAGGACTGTTAGCTCTTCGTTACATGTAGGGGTGCCACCGTATGGTGCGGGTGGTAGCCCCCTCCCCTGCATGGTGTGGGGGTGGGGTTTTCCTCCCCTGCATTCCGGGGGTGGGCCCGCCCCCGCTAGGCGGGGTGCGGGACGGATAGGGTATCCGTCCCGTCTTATTTTCACTTTAAATATTGATTATATTTTATTATTTTAAAAAATTATTTCTAAATTTAAAAGTGATAAAAAATAATTTATAGATCTAAATTGTAAATTTAAATTTTGTAAATATGACTATAATTTAAAAATTATGTAGTTTTTAAATTTGTCAATAAATATTTTGTGTAAGTTGTAGTGTAGTATTTTTTAAATTTGTTAATGTATATTTTGTGAACAAATCTAACAAATTATGATATATATTTATATATACATAATTTGTAAAATATAAATATATGTTTATATATATAAACATATATATATGCGAGCGGGGCTGGGGAAATGCGGGTGGGGTAGGACCCTCCCCGCCCCCGTTAGGAGGATTAGATGCGAGGTGGGGGCCGCGCCCCGACACATGCGGGACGGTGTATCCCGTCCTGACATGCGAGGGCGAGGCAGTGGGGTGCAAGATTCCGTTGCCCACTCCTAGTTACATGAATGTTAGTGCCGGTATATGTCTTCCTTTTTGGTATTTTTGAAATGGTATATGCCTCCCTTGACTGCCTAAAGCTGTTTAGGAATTGACCACCTTTCACGGTTCATAAACATGGGTCATGAGTTAAGACCCAACACCGATAGAGATTATGCTAGTGGGATCCCTGGGTTTCTTATGGTCTCTGCCCTGTGCGCGGATGCATGTCTTGGGCTTTATTATTTTGTTTTTTTCTATTTTCTCTGCTGAGAGATTGGTCTGTTTGGTTGTTGGTTGGTGGCCCTGTCCAAGAGTTGTGATGCCATGTGTGGAGAAATCATGGAACGCACAATGGAAAGACTAAATCACATTGTCTATACTTTAAAAATTAATGATATAATTGAAATCCTATTATAACATTATAAAAAGCAAGAATTTCTCTTTTTCAAATAATATGAGACTTCATATATCATTTATTCTTGTTTTTAACATATGGGATATTGTAATCTACCTCCTATAATTTCTCAACGTCTTTGTAGTGTCCATCTTTTGTAAGGCACAAATTTGAGGCCATTTTTATCGCTTCATTGGAAGATTTAAGTCACATGATTTTAGGTAATGATATAATAAGAATTCTATCGAAACATTATAAAGAACAATAA
Source organism: Carya illinoinensis (assembly GCF_018687715.1). Lineage (NCBI taxonomy): Eukaryota > Viridiplantae > Streptophyta > Magnoliopsida > Fagales > Juglandaceae > Carya > Carya illinoinensis. The sequence goes on from NC_056756.1 coordinate 1,744,679, forward strand.
TTTTTTCTTTTTCCAACAACATAAAATTTCATACATTACTTATCTTTATCATGATCATATGAAGGTATTTGTTGAATAAAATATTCTAAGAATAAAATTTTTTAATATAATTTTTATTTTGATATTTGAAAATGTTAAATTATTTATTGAAAAAGTCTAATTGCGAATACATTTATGTACTAATATGTGCACCAATTTATTGTGATTGGTTAAAAAGTAGATTTTATTGAAAACAATGCTAATTTAAATTTTAAGTATGAAAGAATCAGTATTGATACGCAGATTAATACGCGACTTTACATTTAGCAAAACTCTTATTCATTATACTTGTTTGAGAAGTTGTAATTATCCAAACATGATCTTAGTAAATTAAGGTCTGCTTGGTTTAATGAAATTATTTTATCTCATTTAATCATTATAATTTTTTTAAAAAATATAATAAATCATTTAAAGTTTACAAATTTTAAAATAAAAATAATATTAAAAATTTATATTCTAAAAAATTTTATTTAATTTTTAATTTTTATTTTATCTCGTATCATTCATCTACTTGATTTGTGTGTCCTTATACTTGCTCTTTAGACTTTAGTTACTAATTAGCTCATCAACTATATTTATTTATCAACTAGATCCGGATTGGTTATCCATCTCTTTCTAAATAGAGAAGATTTGCCTTCTTTCTAAAAAAAAAAAAACGATTCTTCCAAGTGCCGGAGAGGAAGGTTTTGCTTCACTTTCTATCTTCATTTCTATTTCTATTTCTATTTCATTTTCCTTTTTATTGCCTTTTTGTGAATATGTTTCTATGGTAGTGTTTTCTATTGGTTTGGATTTTCTCAGATTTGCAACACTCCGCCCATGAACAGTCGACACGCACCCCATCACAACATTCCCCTCTCGCCGATCTACTAAAATGAAGTAGAACCGTGCTAAAAAAATTTACTCGTGGCTCCCACATGCAACTTGTTTCCGTGTGTGGTTTTCATGTGCCACACTAACAGACTTCCCACCTTTTGATAATTTAGATCGGCATGACCCCACCTCAATTCTTTTAGCGTGTGGTTCTCACGTGTCACTACAAAGGTATGGGTTGACTATTCAGTTACTGCATATTTGCCTTTCCAATATTGATTTATCTAGATTATTATTTTCCCTAACTAGTTTCCCTAACTGGAAATCTTGTGAAAGAGACTAGGACCTCACTAACAAATACCTCAAGACTTTCAATTATAGTGCATCCGCTTGCATCGCCTCAAGCGGTAGCTTACCTTCAAAACGTCTTTTAAGACAGTTTCCTCTTCATAGAATTTGGGTAGAAACCAAGAAATTGCTCTCAAAATCCGTTTTTTTCTCTCTACTTTTACACTATAGTTGTTGTTTTGGGATATTTTATTGAGAAACCAACCCTTTCTAACAATTATCATACTTTTATTTTAATGAAATTTGCTTGCTTAGAGAGAGAGTAAAAAAAAAAAAACTCTATTTATATATCATTAACTCTCAAATATTCTTCCATGCAAGTACTATAGCGTAAGTATAAGTTGGACAATTTGTAAAGAGATAAAAGACGAAAGGGTTTTAAGAGCATCCCCATCCTCATCCTTATAATTTAACTCAAAATCACATTTCCTAAAAAAAAAATTTCTAAATTTTATTCATTTTTCAAAAACCTTCCACATCTCATTCCCCATCCCTATCTCTATTCTATTAAATAATAATTTTCTATTCTTTTTTTATTGCTTTTTTTTTTCACTTCTATTTACAAATTTAACTACTCAATATTTTTTCTTATTTTTTGAACTATTACTCTAGTGAATATTTTAAACAAAAATTTAAATTATTTTTTTGTGAATATGATAATATTTTTAAAATTAATTTTTTTTTATATTTTCGTAATTAATTAAATTATTTTTAAAATTATTATTTAAAATTATAATAAATATGAATATGAGAGAAAGTGTAGATGATTAGAAAATTATTTATTTTATATATTAGAATAAAATATTAATAAAAATGATTGAGGGAATGAATAGTGAGCTTCAAAATATGGAGACTTACTGTTTATTTCCCAAACTTTTTCCCTAAAATAAGGATTCGGATGTGGGGAGCATTTTAATCAAAATCTCATAATAAATCTCAAATTATAGGAAATCCGATCCTTTAAAATATCGAATGTGAATGCTCTAAGGTGGTCTAATAATTGTTAGCGTTTCAATGTTTCCTTTCGTATAATATGAGTTTAGGACAAGAAGGGATGTAAGTGCTCGGGAATCAGGGATGGTGGTTTGAAATGTTGGGAGGAAGGATTGCAAAGGGGCGTGTTTCTTGAAATGTACGGCCCATTTTCGGTTCCCGTTTTATTCACAAGCCGATATTTACTACACGACTGCCTGAGCTTCTTCTACTACCGGGAGAGGTAATATTGTTGCAACTTAATAATTAAGAAAAATTATAATTGTAGTTGTGAGTGAATAACATTATACAATTATTTAAAAAAAAAAAAGTAGAGAAATATGATTCATTTCCAATCTCACATTAAAAGAATGCAGAAAGAATAATCTTATATATAGTTATAAAGTGCGTAAATATTGTATAATCTTTTTGAAAAAAATAAAATTTATTATTAAAAAATTAATTTTTTTATATGAGTTTGATATTTATTTATTTTTTTCAAAATAATTACATGACATTTACACACTTATAACTATAAAAATCATTTTGTATGCCATTTACTCGACCATTTGAGTGGTTTAATCGTGGGCTTGTTCTTCTAATAATTTTATCTACAATTTTTTAACACAAATTTTATCTTTAAGTTGAAGTCGGCCTACTCTTATTTTTAGGTAGTGATAGGGTTACTACTCATTTACTACTCAGGTATATTTCAAGTTTTTTTAATTTTTTTCATTTTTTTTTAAGGATTTTTTTAACATCCTTAATCATTAAGAAAAAATTAAAAAAAATATATAACTTTACTACTATCCACTTTCTTAATCATTAAGTAAAATAAAAAATTATAAAAAAAATAAAATAAAATAAGAGTAGTAAATAAGTAGCAATGAAGTAGTAATACTATCATTTTCCTTTATTTTTTCTGCTTGGACCAGATGCGAAGTATCGAAGTGCTTGCCACTTTGAGCTCAGCATTACCCTAATTAAGGGTAGTGATAGCTTACTACCCTATCATTTTCCTTACCCTAATGTGCTGTCCTACTCAAGCAGAGAACCGATCAAATTGGTAAAAAATAAAATAAAAATGATACCTCCTACACAGTTATTATGCATGGAGTAGTTGGAAAAATGATTCTGCAGAACTAAAATTTGGTTATTTTTTTCTGGGTTTATGTTTCTCGAGAATATTCTAGCAAGTTTGATGGAGAAACACTCATTGTAATACCAATATACGTGCATGCATGCATGAAATTGAAACAAAAGTGTTGAGATTGTCAACATTCCCAAACTGCCGCGGCATCGGTGTCAGATGATATGATGCAGCCTAATAAATCAAACTACTGATATAAGCCTAGAAAATTATAAGCTTGATTCATATGTATCTTCACTTACGGAGAAAATTATCATGATCTCCAAACAGCGAAAGCACAAGCCAGCCATAGAATTAAGTACCCGAAACAATCCATTTCACCAACCTCCCCCGACTCTAAATTTCTGCTTATTTTTTAAGCTTTTTAGAATATTCCTTTATTATTGCCACGTCGTTTTTTCTTTTATAGGAAATTACATACATCAGCGAAATTGCGATTTTTGAATCTGGAGATATTGTTAACAACAAAAGTATAGTGTGTTATAATATTGTTATTAACTATATATATTGAGTATACATCGAAGATTTATTAATTAGATAGTGTTTGATACCAAAAACTTGAACCCAAAACTATATATTTGAACTGTGCATGCACTCATGATCTCCATGTATATATATCCTTGTTTACATCAACTATTTTATGATCAGCTCAACATCATTTAGAGGCAATTGTTGCAATTTTTTCCATCTTCATCGTGGCCAGTTTGAAATTCAGAAAGTCGAACACAGGCAAATTAATATCAATATTAATTCAGCCATGCATCACAAATTTCATAGTCGAGAATTAATGGGGATATATATAGTTCTCCAAAGTTCTTTCAAAATATTTGTTTAAGCTGCCTCTGAATCTTTGGTTCTAAGTGAAGATATTCATGAGTTTAACTCATTTTATAAAACCGATTCAGTAAGAGAGAGTTACTTATTCTTTATAAATATGCCCATACAAGATCTTGTCTATAGGTAATGTGAAATTATTCATGAAGACCCTCCCTCACTTGTAGGTTAGTATTTTTACTGGTTCTTGTCACGGGGTAAATAGTGTGTGTCCTCATTTGTCTTATGACAGTCTTTGATACCATGAAGAAATTCATAAGTTTAACTCATCTCATAAAACTGATTCAACAAGATCAGAGGTTTGCTCATTTCTTATAAACATCATGTCAAACACTTTGTCTACAGGTAATGTGAGATTGTTCTTCAACACTAAAAATACATAATATATATAATCTACAATTTAATTAACACCTAGCTACAAAATCCCCAACCTACAGAACACCGTGCACGACCTTGAGTCCAAAGAGACAGTACGTTTTATTTTCTTGGCAAAGAAATACATATGACATTCTTTCTTTTATGTGGGGATGAAGTGGAAAGGAGATGAAGCAACGTTCAAGAAAGGTACAGGTCGGTGCAGACAAAAATCATTAATCATCTAGATTTATAATCATGTTCAAAGCAAACTGATCATGAATAGCTAGCTAGCATTACCTGTTAAACAAATCATGTAACCTAATTATAAGTACTGGGTGTACGTGTTACTTCTAATCCAATTATTTTATGAAGTGTACCTTAAGTCACATGGCCTCGAAAATCCCAATGCTAACACCATTTCACAATGTATAGCCCTCCCTAGCTTAATTAACCAAAAATATAATAGGTGAGTTTGGAAGGTGGTTGATGATGTACTTGAATGGGATTTCTAACTGGTTAATGATATATTGTCGGTAAGTACGTAATATAATCATTTGTTTTTTATTGGCTACATTTGGCGTTACACCAATCTGATCATCTCTCACACGTACATGATGGATGTTGATGATCACGAGGGGCCTCCTTTTATTAATCTTGATCACTTATTCGAGTAGTACTCCTTGTGAAATTATTAATTAATTCAGATCAAGTACTCCTTGTGATGAACAGTATGATGTAGGTCTAATTAATAATTAAAAGTGCACCATTTAGGGTACTGTGGATAACTCCAAATGTATTTATTTAGTTACTAAAATTAAAGCTAGCTAGCTGTATTATTAATTAGGTTGATATATGATCATAAATTTAATCGACATGGTACTTATTGACAATACCTAGCTAGCTAGTTCGTTCTTGCCTATTTCTTTCTTAATTTGTCATTAACTCAGGATATGCTAAACTACACATGAATATTACAAAACTTACATGCATGGGGATGTCCAAAGTTTTCGATCGTACGTTGCTTCCATCGTTGGTTTTGTCTAGATCACGATATACAGATCAAGAAGCTGTGTCATGTAACAAATTAACCCACAACTAGTCAACCATATTTGACATGGAGTCGATGATTTAAATATATATATATATATATATATATTTAAAACTTTCGAATAATGTGAGTAAATGCACAATATGGGTTATTTATTTATTTAGGTATTTATGGACCTGACAGAAAATTTCGTGGGATTTATTTAATTGCAAGAAGTCTGTGAATTAACTAAATTCCAAGCTAGTGGACCAGGCAAAATGTACGAGATAGAGATCAGACTGAGAACCCAATGCTGGCGACTTGAGCAGGTCGATCGAGACAGAGGAGAAAAGTTGGAGCAGTGTTTTCACCAAGTAAAACTGCGTTGAAAGCAAAGGGATGCATAGATAGATAGACGGTGACTGAAGGAGATGGGGCATCTTTTATATATGAATCTAATTATTTAATTAATAATCAAAACAAGTGTTGTCGTTTTAATTTAATAAAATTTGGTTAAGGTTGTCGCAATTCCATTTGCCCCATCAACCAATGTTTTGCTTGAGAGCCTTTTTCAAGGAGGTTAGCTCATTCATCTCTTTTCCAATGGGGTAAGTAATCTCTCTCTCTCTAACATTCTAATAACTGTATTTAGTGGCTGATCATTAACTTTTACTAATTAAAAAAAATAAAACTTTTTATCCGTCATAATATCAAGAGTAAATAAAAATTATTTTTATTGTAAAATAAATTTAATATATTATATAAAATTATTTAAATTCATGGATTTATTTTTATGACATATATTTTTATAATTTATGCAAAGATGTTCACTTTCTTCTGAGGACCTTTATTCATGATGTTAAGGTTTGTTTTTTAACTGAATTGATTGCACAACTCTATCGCAAATAGGAAGTTCTTGGCATCTCTCTCCGGAAGTCACTCCCGCCTATGTATTTATCTGAAGTGTTTGGCTAATAAGAAAATGACAAGGTATGTGATCGTAAATTTCAATATAAAATGTCAAAAGGCCAATATTGGTATATCAGGGACATTAATAATTTATGATTTTTGTGTCTTGAGCATTCACAAAATCATGCTAATCTCTCATTTTCTCCTCTTTTACCTTCCTAAATATGCTATTACGAATGCATGAGACATGAATACCCTTTATAACCAGGTCATCTCTAATTTGAGTAACCCATAGAGACTGCCCTTCTCGGACCACAAACTCCTCCTTTCCTGAATTTTTAATTTTGAAAAATGTGAACTCACAACATTTTCATAACTAAGTGATTTTAAACAATTGATTTTTTTATTATAAATAAAATAGTATTAATGTATTTATTGATTGTAAAATAGATCATAAAATATTTATAAAATCACTTATTCGGTTTGGATTCAGAGATGTGATAGTTTTAGATGAAAGATAAAAATAAAATAAAATATTATTATTATTATTTTAAAATTTAAATTAGTACTATTTTTAATAAAATTTATTTTTTTACCAATCACATTAGATTGATGCACATATTAGTGCGCAGTTATGTTTGTAACTAAATTTTTTCTATTTTTAAATGTGTAAGGATATAAAAAAAAAAAATCTAATTACAAACATAACTACGCATTAATATGTATACCGTTCTAATGTGATTGGTCAAAAAGTAAATTTGATTGAAAACAGTACTAATTTAAATTTTGAATATAAATGAATCAGTATTGATATGCAGATTAGTACAGGACTTTACTTATATTTAATAAAATTAAAAATAATAATAATAATAATAATAATATCAAATGGCAGTATAGGAACCTATCCCTGACCCTCACCCTTTGTGAGTGTAGCATGACTCATGATAATGATAATGATAATGATAAATATTGTAGTTCATGTCTCTCCCAATGTCGGCTAGGTTTGAACTTTGAGGAATATTTTAAGAGTTCGAAATTTTCTATAAATCAGACAATGAATTACTGAGAATTTGGATCCCACACTCCACAACTTTAATAGAAACTCACACGAAAAGGAAAATCAAAATAATTTGAAAATAAAAATAAAAAATTCATAAAAATAAAATAAAACAAAGTCTACTTGTCATATAAATTCCTCGAGAGGAAATTAGCTGAGGAACCATAAATACTGCACTTTCATTAGTTTAGCAAAAACCAACTTCAATTAGTTTACCGTAACGTCCCTCCAAAGATTCACTAAAACCCAAATGCAAACCCAAAAGCACGCCTGCGACCCCTCCCAAATCTCAAACCTCAGCTACTCTCTCCCTCTCTCAATCCAGAAAGACGAAGATATAACAGACTTCCGGTCGGTGCTTCTTCTTCTTCGTCTCCCTTTGGTCTCCGTTTTTGACAAACCCATTTGTCCGTTTTAGTTTATTCCAAAAATCCCTGATCTCTGTTTGTGGGTTCGGTCTTGGCCATGAGAAACAGTGGGGTTTGGGTGGATTGAAATCGAAACCCTTTCTTACTGAGAAAATGTAAGAGATTTGGGGTGAGAGTGAGTGGAAAAAAGCTTTACAAAATAGCCCTATAATGGTGGCAGCCATTTCTGAAGCAGCTGCTTCCACTAGCCCCAAAACCATTTCCCAACAAGAAGAAGACCAGCAAACCCATCTGCAAAGACCCCCCCGGCTACCGTTGGAGAAAGACAATGATCACAAAAATGGCCTTGGAAATCATCCTAGAAGACCCAGAGGCAGACAAGTCTCTTCCAGGTACATGTCTCCCTCACCTTCTACATCTACTTCAACTTCCACTTCTACTTCCACTTCCACAACAACAACAACCACGGCCACTTCTTCGTCTTCTTCAACTTCTAGACGATTACCGTCTCCTTTGCTCTCTCGCTCGTCCAATTCCACCCCTTTATCGACCTCATTGTCCTCTTCCACGGCTACAAAAAGGTCCCAGTCGGTGGACCGGAGGCGACCCATTACGTCTCGGTCCATGACGCCGATCCCCGAATTGAAACACGCCAATGGCGCTGAAGTATCTGCGGCTACTAAGCTTTTGGTCACATCTACTCGGAGTTTATCGGTGTCGTTTCAGGGCGAGGCGTTTTCACTTCCAATTAGCAAGACGAAGGCGCAAACTCCGAGCTTGAGCAATGCGAGGAAGGGTACACCGGAGCGGCGGAAGGGGACCCCCGTTAGAGGAGGAGATCAAGTAGAGAATTCGAAGCCAATGGACCAGCATCGGTGGCCCGGTAGGACCCGACAAGCGAATACGACTATCTCGGGTTTGAATAATCCGTTTTTGTCGAGGAGTTTGGATTGTGGAAATGGTGTTTTTATAGATAAGAAGATAGTTGGAATGGGATCTGGGAAGGTTGTTCGGGCATTGCAGAATTCAGTGGTGACTGATTGGAGTCGGAGGGCCTCGTTTGATGGGAGGTTGAGCTTGGATTTGGGCAATTCAGCTGAGTTATTGAAAGATGTTCGTAAAAACCCGGATGCCAATTCAGCAAATGAATCTTCTGTGCCTTCTGATCTCACTGCATCTGATACTGATAGTGTGTCCTCTGGTAGCACTTCAGGAGTGCAAGATTGTGGTGGGATTGTTGCCAAGGGAAGAGGTGGGGGGCCCCGAGGGATTGCTGTTTCAGCAAGGATTTGGCAGGAGACAAATAGTCGGTTGAGGCGCCTGCAGGATCCAGGGTCGCCGTTGTCAACGAGCCCTGGGTCAAGAATGTCTGTCCCAGCAAAGTTTGTTCCTTCGAAAAAGTTCGTTAGCGATGGTCCATTGTTGTCTCCACGAACAATGGCTTCACCTACTAGAGGAGCTACACGGCCTGCATCACCGAGTAAGCTTTGGACATCTTCAGCTTCGTCCCCTTCAAGGGGGTTTCCTAGTCCTTCTCGGGTCAGGAATTCTCTTACGGGGTCACTGAGTAGTAATTCAAGTAGTTCACCTTCGATTCTTAGTTTCTCTGTTGATATTCGGAGAGGGAAAATGGGGGAAGATCGTATTGTTGATGCACACTTGTTGAGGCTTCTGTATAACCGTTACTTGCAATGGCGGTTTGTGAATGCAAGGGCTGATGCTACTTTCATGGTGCAGAAACTGAATGCTGAGGTATGGTTATTGACTTATTGTGCTGTATATTGTATTATTTCCAAAACATAAATTACATTAATCAGAGATGTTAAAAGTATCTCATATATTATGAAGACGTATTTTTGCAAGTTGTAGAGTGTTCTTTATTGCAATGGTTTTTATGTGTTTTCTGTTTTATCCTCAAATAATCATTTTTCCTACTCTAGTTGTTTATCTTGATTATCTCTCAGTTAGGTCGCAATCTTTCCTCACCAATTGCAGATTTCTCACTTACTCGTTGCATCAATCAATTAGGGCCGTTTAATTTAGCTTCTATGAAAATCTTGAGCTTGGTCAGCTTCTCTGTGACTGAACCCATGGAACGTGAGTTTAGAAATGTTTTCTAGATAAGCCCAGAAAAGCTAATGCCTAACCTTATTCACCGTGGCGTCTCTGGCCGCGTAAGATGTAATGAAATCAGTTAGTTGCTACACCTTTCAGGTTTATCGTGGCAAGATTTAGTCCACTGGTCTTATCTGAATGCTTTTCTTTGCATCAGAAAAATCTGTGGAATGCATGGGTGACAATTTCAGAACTACGGCACACTGTCACACTTAAAAGAATCAAGTTACTATTGATGAAGCAAAAACTGAAGCTAGCTTCCATCCTCAGGGCACAAGTAAGATTCAGAGATTTACTATGTTGCAACTAGTTCTATGTTTTAAACATACTTAGCTTGTAAGTATCCAGTGTTCGAAAAAATATGTGACAGACTTGAAAAACCATCCATCTGTCCTGTTATATAAATGTTAAGAAAATTAATCGATCATCCACATTCATGTAATGTAGAAACATTTTGGTGCACTATTTTTCCCTTAGTCATGAACACTTGTATCAAATGTTTTGGACACTATCATGGCAGTAGAAGAATCTGTGGTTTTTTCTTTTTATTTAGCTCTTACGAGCTGCAGCTAAAATATTATCTACAGGAAAAAAAAAACAGATATTGAACTGAGTTTCAGTATGGAAAGAGAAATGGGCTATCTGCTTTGCTTTGCTTGTGTTAATTTTCCATTTTAAGAGCCTTAGTTCTCTCTCTCTCAGGATGTCTTCATTCTCTCTCTCTCCATTTTCTTTTAGTTACAATTATCATGAATTTCATTACGCTCAACTCTAATGCTTGTTCTCCTCAACTTGGCTGAGGTCTACAACATGTTAGTGTGTACATCTCGGTGTACTTGGGTGATGCATATCTTGGTTTTACATAATTAAGGAAAAAAAAAAAAAACAGAGGAAATCAAAAGGCCAAGCTTAGATCATTTTTAAAAGGAATTCCTCAATGTCGTTAAATGGGCTGTTTAGAAAATCTCAAGGTCTCAAATACATGCTTGTGTAGAGCATGATATGGCCTTATTTGTTTATTGGTTTGGCTAAGATTTCTTGATCCCTAAAAAATTGACTTCGTTGGTAAAAAAGTGCCACCCACGGATCCCAGATGAGGGTTCCCTTGGTGAGCTAGTGACTCCAACTAGCCTGCTTTTTTTTCCGGTTTGGTTCCTCTACTTTTTGTAATTTTATGGACATGGATTCCTGCTCTCCTTTCTCTCCCCCCCCTTCCCCACCCCCCCCCCCCCCCCCCCCCCCCCCCCCCCCCCCCGGGGCAGGTATCTTATACTTTTATCAAAACATATCTACCATGAAATTAGTTTGCTTTAAAATTGCTTGGCAACTTTCTTTGATTGTATTATTTTATCTTGGGTATGTTGCTTTTAGGATGTACTCTTTCTTGAATGTTGCATACGGCCAAAAGTAACATTGGTTTGATCGCTATTTGTTTATTATATTATTTCTACATCCTGAATGGAGTTTGTTATGCTTGGTGAATATAGTTGAACGACTTGGAAGAGTGGTCCCTTTTAGATAGAGACCACTCTAGTTCTTTGCAAGGAGCAAATGAAGCTTTGAGGGCCAGTACTCTCCGTCTTCCGGTTATTGGAAAAGCAGTAGTATGTACCTTAACCATTTGTCTTAATTTTTGTAGACACGAATCTAATCTTAGGGGGGCCAAATTGGCTCATCAAAAGCTCAGAAATTGGTATTTTTGAGGTTGTGAATGAATCTTGCTCTATCTTATCAGGCTGATATTCATAACTTAAAGGATGCCTTGGGTTCAGCAGTTGATGTGATGCAGGCAATGGCATCCTCAATGTACTCTCTTTTGTCAAAGGTAATCTCAGTCCTTCTAAACTGAATTTGTTTTTCCATTTACAAGGCTTTGCGCTCAGCTAATGACATTATAATCATAAGCATCCTGAAATAAAGTGCTTTTATTCAAAGAAATGCATTTAACTTGTGTCCTAACAAACTTCATCTTTTTTTGTTTTTTTGATGAGTAAACAATTATATTGATATGAATAGGCATAGCGCAAGTACACAAGATAGTATACAAAAGGTAACACCTATTTAGGAAGAGGAAATAGAAACTAGAAATTCATGAAAATTGAGGCCACGAAAATCTACAGCTGTGGCCCATAGGAAAAGAGTGTTGACAAAAAATAATCTAAGTTCTTCTAATGAACGCTCATTGTCTTCAATCGTCCGGTCATTTCGCTCCTTCCATAGGCAACACAGAATACATATCAGAACCATTTTTCACACCGCTGAGATTTGTGGGAGACCTCATAGATTGGTCCAATTGGCCATGAGCTCAATCACTATGTCAGGCATCACCCAAGCAAGATCTAACCTGCTGAACACGTCATTCCATAACATTCTAGCGACCTCACAATGCAACAGCAAGTGATCCACAATTTCACCACTCTTCCTACACATGCAACACCACTCTACTATGATCACCCTTTGTTTCAGTATGTTGTCCAATGTCAAGATCTTACCCAATGTTGCTGCCCATAAAAAAAATGCCGCTTTGGGAGGAGCGCCTTATTTCGCCAAATCCTTCTCCATGGGAACTCAGTGTTTTGTGGTTGTGTGTGAGTCTTATAAAAAGAACGGACCAAGAATATACCTTTACCGATGGGTATCCACCACATCGTGTTATTGCCTTCTGTTCTCAGTATCATGGTGTATAGAAGACCAACAAACTCCTCAATGCTGCCAACTTTCCAATATTGGGCCACCCTAGTGAAATTCACGTTCCATCGGATAAGGTATGCTCTCCAATCTCTCCCAGTGGGTTGGGTGTTAGAAATTTGAAGAGTTTCAATCGAACCTTACTTGGGAAGTGGATGTGGAGATACAACATGAACCAGAAGCCTAATTGAAGTCGGAGATTGAACTTAAATATGGAGGTATGTTTTTTTTTTTTTGGGGGGAGGGGGGGGGGGGGGGGGCGGGGGTTGCACTAGAGAAGTTCACGGGGCTTATGGAGTAGGAATTTGGAAACACATTAGAGGAGGGTGGGGGATTTTTGCTAGGCACACTCAACTGGTGTTGGGTAATGGGTCTAGAATAAAATTTTGGATTGACCGGTGGTGTGGAGATCACACTTTAAAGGATTCTTTCCCTTCAGTTTTTAGAATTGCATGTGAGAAAGATGCATCAGTGGCTGATTGTATAGTGTTCTCTGGGACCTAGTCCGAAGGGACGTGAATTTCACCATGGCGGCCCAAGATTGGGAATTTTTTTTTTGTTTTTTTTTGTTTTTATGTTAGGGAACCTCTGCCTTGGGCCCTTGAGACCCACCCTTGCAGAGTAAATCCCGGTCTCGTGCATCGCACCTTTAGAAGTTTCCCTACACAAAACTGGTTAAATCGCTGGTTTTTCACCAAGGGGTGTGGTCCCAAAGGATTGTTTGCACCCATGAGGTATTTAATCTTGGACCTTGAAGGGAGTGATAACCCAAGACCAAGGCTTTCATCACTTGGGCCAACCCCTTGGGGTTAAAGCCCGGATTGGTTAACCAAAACTAAAAATCTCATCTTATCTCATCATTACAATTTTTTCAAATCCCCATACAAAATATAATAAACAATTTAACTTTTTCAAATCCCAATACAAAACTAATATTAAATAATTATATTATAACAATATTTTATTCATTACTATTCAAAACATCTCATCTCATCTCATATCATCTGTGTGATTAAACGGGGCTTAAATGTAGTATCTCCACATCCACTTCCCAATTAAGGTTTGATTGAAAATATTCAATTTTCTAATACTCAGCCCACTGGAGGAGATTGGAGAGCATAGCTTATCCCATTTGACTAGATGAAACTTGAATTTGCCTCTTAACTCACTCCACATAAAATCACAATAAAGTTTCTTGATGCGATTTGCCACATTTGTTGGAATTGGGAATATAGATAAAAAGTATGTTGGCAAATTAGAAAGAGTACTTTTGATTAGAGTGATCTTGCCACCTTTCGAAAGATACAATCTTTTTCAACCTACTAAGAGCGTTCAATCTTTTCAATCACTGTATCCCAAATCAATATAGACCTTGTGGCTACCCTCCAAGGAAAAACCAAGGTAATTCATGGGAAGAGGGGAAACCTTACATCCAAGAGTATTAGCCAACTGCCGAATATTGCGAACATTACCCACTGGCACCAACTATGATTTATCAAAATTTACTTTCAACCCTGATGCCGCTTCAAAACAAAGTAATAATGCCTTCAATGCTTGAATTTGGTTTTGTTTTGCCTTACAAAAGATCAGTGTATCATCTGTAAACAATAAGTGAGATATATTAATAGAGCCCCTAGTAGGATTACCAATCGAGAAGCCATCAATAAATCCACTGTTCACCAAGGTGAAAATCATTCTGCTAAGCGTCTCCATAACAATGACAAATAGGAGTGGGGACAAAGGATCTCCTTGTCTTAGACCTTTGGAGCTGCTAAAGAAACCATTTGAGTTGCCATTCACCAAGACTGAAAACTTCGTTGTTGAGATACGCCATCTAATCCACGAGCACTGTTTCTCCTCAAATCCACGCCTCCCATACAAATAGAGTAGGAACTCCCAATTAACATGATCATACACATTCTCCATATCTAATTTGCATAGGATCCCCGACTGTCCATATTTTAGTCTACTGTTTAGACATTCATTGGCAATGAGAATTGACTCCAGAATTTGTCTACCCTTCACAAATGCATTTTGGGGTTTTGTAATGATCCTCTCCAAGGCCTCCATTGGGCGATTTGTGAGCACTTTCGATATAAGCGAGTAATCTTTCACCTCCAATGCCCCAATCTTCTTGGGAATAAGTGCAATAAATGTGGCGTTAAGGCTTTTCTCAAACTTCCCAACTAAAAAAAATTCATGGAACACTCATTGAATCTTCCCTCACCACATCCCAACATGTTTGAAAAAATCCTATGGAAAAACCATTTGGGCCAGGTGCATTATCTTTAACCATACTTCTTACCATGCTGTGAACCTCCATATCCTCAAAGGGCCTCTCCAACCACAAGGCCCTTTGAAATATGATTATTGGACCATTTATGAGCACCTCCCATGAGAGGGATATCCACCAAACCCAAGTTAAAAATACACTCCGAGTATTCTATCATTGCTGGTCGCAATCTGATGTCTCCTGAACGTTCACTTGTGAACTGTATAACGTTAAAATCACCACCTATGCACCATGGTAAATTCCGCCATAGGTACTCCGGCAAGTTCTTCCCACAATAATCTTCTACTGCTATCCAGATTCAGCCCAAAAATGCCAGCGAAAGCCCATACAAAATTATCATCTTCACTCTTAAATGAACATGCCACTGTAAACTTCATCTTTGTTCTTGATTACCTATTAAAAAGAAAAAACAAAAACAGACTCCACCTTTGTCAATGTTCTAATTATTTTACACAGCTGATGCTTAGGCCAAAGATAGAAGGGGCTTTGGCATAGTGATGGAAGCCTCACTCTCACTCACTTGTGTTTGGCGTGTGGGGTGATTAGATCTAGGGTTTTTTGCTTGTTGTTTGGCTAGATCTAGGGTTATCTCAAGGCAACACAAAGATCCAAGTTGGTTGTTGGTGAAAATTAAGACTAACTCAGGTTAGCACTTAACTTTCAAAGGTATTGAAGAGAATTCATTGAATAACATAACATAATTGATGAAATAACAATGCAAGCAAACTATAAATAGGAATTCCCCCCCTTAGGGTTGGCGCCACATGCCTCCCATCTCTTCCCGAGATCTAGATATCTCACTCTTGATCCACTCCTTAGTTTTAGGAATCCTAACTTTAAAGAAACAACATCAAATGCCTAAAATAAAGGAAATTAACTAGGAAATAAACTAGAAAATAACATTAACATATTAAAATAAATAAATTCCTAAATAAAAGGATCATGGCCGGCCATCACCATGAATGGCGCCTCCACCCCAATTTTTTTAGGAACTTGTCATCTTGTCATGAAACTTATCTAGTTGCACTTGCCTTGGACTCCCATCGCCTCACCATCCGAGTCATGCATGCAACTCTCCTAACCTTGGCATGTGTAGCCCTTCTAGTGGCATTGCGAATGGCTTTTCTCGGATCTCCATCTCATAGGTAAGAGCCAGCATAAACCTCTGCAGTAATGTATGAGTACAATATATGAGTGCAACAGTGGAAGATGGATTCAGTCTATCTGAACGTGTATATAGAAGCTGTATTAATACAACGGGTCCTTTGCATTTGGGTGAAACTGCAATACTTCGAAGAGAATTGTTTTTTCTATTCACTTAACGTAATCCATATATATTACTTTGTTTTCTTTGCTTAGTTTTATAAATATTACAACTGTGACCTAAGCTTTTTAGATTTTACCTCGGCTAACCTTGTGGTTTATAGTTTTTAGTATCCAATGCTTAATCCAATCACTTTTTTTCCATATAGACCCTCTGAAAGAAGATAGTCATACATTGTCCAATGTAACTCAGCATATTTGGTATGTTTTGAATGGAATTAGTCAGAAAGAAATTGAAGATTTTCAGCCAAGATTGATTTTTATAAAGTCAGAGATGTGACCTAAACCATTAATTGTCAGCCCTTTCTGTCTATTGATTTTAATAGTGTAATATGTAGTTGCAGAATTTATTGAAGTGTGCTGTCTATAAAGTTTCAGCTCTTCATAGTTCATGCCCATTATGGTGGTGGTTGTAACTTGATTGTAAATAGCTTTTGATATGGCCCGTGAAACGAAAACCAGTCAGTCCAAAAGAAAATTTCTGAATTTGACTTTTCTTTGATTTCAATATGAATATATCGATTGAAACCATGACCATAGCAGGATGAGTTATATTCTTTTGTTGTTTAATCTTTTTTTTAATCTTAGCATTATACATAACTTGAAACAAATCTCATAATTAGAGTAGGAGGATCAATAACATAGAAATACAGTATTGCTCTCTCAGTTGAACCTGTGAGGGCAAGAATTTGCCTCTAGACTCTTGAATCATACATTCTCTAATTGATCTAACTTAGGTAGGGGTGTGCTGCAATTTTTCTTGTCTCGTAATGAGATGGATCCAGTCAGAAGACCAAATATAAAAGTCTCCAGAAGTTAGTTGCTTCATGCCTCGATCCATTACCACTTGTTTACATTTCATCCCCCATTGTTCTTAGTTGTGCATAAATGTTTGAGCCAAGCTTTAAAGGATCATTTTTTCCTAGTTTGGTGAATGAGGATGGTACTCCTTGGGATGTGAAGAGTCCTGCAAACCTAAACCTAAAAGCACTGACTGCAAAATGTTTTCTTGTTTATGTGGCATCTGTTTCCTTAGCTGTCGGAGGACTTTGCTTCTAGTTCTTTGCTTCAGTGCTCCATTTAGCTGTCGGAGGACTTTGCTTCTAGTTCTTCAGTGCTCCACCTTAATGGTGGAAAGTAGAGTGATTCAAATCTTATCGTAGCCATGGGCTAGAACCGAAAAAATGGATGCATAGAAATAATTATTTAAGCACGTTGATTGAAAGCTATTCTCCTATACTTCGCTTCACGCCATATATCTGAAACCATGTTATTCACAGGTAGAGGATGCAAACACCTTGGTGAGTGAACTCGTAAAGGTGACTGCAAAAGAACAGGTTTTGCTTGAACAATGCAAAGATTTTTTGTCCACGTTGGCAGCCATGCAGGTATATTTAGCCAACCTCTATTTTCTACGTTCATAAATATTTATTTATTTTTTGTAATCTTATGGTTTACTTTCTTAATTCTTCTCACAGGTCAAGGATTGCAGCTTGAGAGCACATACAATACAACTTAACCGTGTACCAACTACCAGCAGCCTGACTACACGTGTGAACTGATCTTTTTTTACTATTTACTCAAAATGCTAACATTACACGAAAGGCGCAGCCTTACCTCTCTTCAGTTGATGGAGGCAGCATTGGCTTCTCGTTTGGCGTTTTTGGAACCTGTTTTGTTTTTCTGATTCTCTGCCATGTATATCGGGTATGTGAAAATTACAGAAAAAAAACACTACTCTTCTCACTAATTATCTGTACACAAGTACTCATCCATTATCGGGCAAAGGGAAATGTATGTGTATATATGTAATACTGTTCGGATATCTGTTAAATAGTTCATCACCATATTCTTCATCCCGCTGTGCTCTACTGGTTTGGTTGTACATGTGATTATTTTGATGCGCGCCCGTGTCAACTAGAAAGCATTTGGGATAGGGTTATTCCTGTTAGGGTCGAGATGTCTTGTTAAAAGTAAAAGACCGGCTGGTCTACCGATGATAAAGCGAGAAAGATTAGAGAGACTCATGAATTTGAGGAGTTTGACTGCTTTGGTCAGCGACAGCTCACGTTAGACTTCCGGCGCTTACGGAAGTAAGGACCAGATGAACCCACAACTAACATGCGCTGCCGGGGACACCAAACCGTCCTGTGTCCTTTTATTTCTGTATTAGCACGAAATAAACCTGTCGGCTGTATCTTTTTTTGTCTTTTAAACACTTTTGAGGCCACACATCCCTAGTGCATATGAACCGAAACCTTGTCGATATGAGAAGAGAGCAAAGAGTTTTAAGTTTTGAGTTAAAAGAGTGGAGGTTTCATATTTTTCGATCACAATATTTAAGCCTCTTGTTGGAATTTTGTATAGCACGACCTTGCTTTCACAGCTATCCACAGGGAGTTGAGAAATGTTTTAGATAGGACCTGTGGACATGGTTTTTTATTGGATTAGATAACAATCATTAATTGTTAAATGAGCTTTATCAAATCCATGCAACTTCCAGCAAGAAACGCTCAAATCTGATCTTCCAGGAATTTTTTTAAAGAAAATTTAATTGAGAGAGTAATCAAAATCCAATATAATCTAGTTATTATGCATCTAGTAGACTGGTACTGTGACAGCAATCAACAAGATGTTGACCCAATACTTTTAGCACTCGGCCTGAATTGTTGCATATGGGGTCCATCATCAACCATGAAGATGCGGTGAGGCATCAATGTTACTATCAAACTAGCAATTTGCATTTGCATTAGAAAAAAAGAAAAAAACTTTATGCTGGCCCCACTCTCCAATTAGAAGAAAAGGGACCGGGAAGCTTGTGGCTGGTGGAGACAGACCGGAAACAATACCTTTATTATGATGACTTCCCACTAATGAACAATTCTTCTTAAAGTTTGCCTTCCCATTAGACTTGATCAATTCCATCACAATAACATGCATAATATTTGTAATTGTGATGGACATCTAGGTGTCTTATCCTAGGGAACATCTATCTATCTTCTATATTTTATTAGCCTATTACTTCAAAGAGCACCATTCCAAGCCAATTTCAACATATATATTGAATTATTAAGTTACTTCGATCATTTCTTACATTATTATTGTTATTTCTCTTTTATCATTATTGATTAGGTCATGTCATGAGTATACAATCTTTGAAGTTGGGGATTAACTGATTGATCAACTTAAGCTCACGACTCAAATCGATTAACAACATATTATATATTTCTGTATAATCTGTTTGTGTACATAGCAGTTCTCTTTAAAAAAAAGTGTAAATATATAATATTGAACCCGATCAGCTAAGTACAAAATATATAGAGCCATAGGTCAATCCAAAAACCAATATGAGTTGGGATGATTCCAACCATATCCAAGAAAACTACATGTACTTAAAGAAGCTGATCATATATTCTCTTTTAAACTGATCTTATGTTAACATGATCGATCTCATATTCCTCTGATCTTGAGAACACACCCCCACAAAAAAAACAAAAGGTGAGAAACTCAGTGCCTGCCTAGAATTACCCATCTCGCTGGACTTGAATACACGAAATTAAAGCTCCATAACGAAGGTCATCAAGTTATATATATATATATACTCGCATGCATATATAATATTAATTAGCTCATGATCAACCCCAAAATAGAGAAGGAAATACATTAATTCAAGTAATTATACGTTTCATGTCACTCTCAAACAAATAATCTCAGAATCTTTCTTTCACTACCCGATCCCTCTGTAATACAATTACCACCCGTATAATCACTTCCCAACGTCGTCGTTTCGGACTCCACAGACGGGCTCCTTCTGATCTTCCTTACTTTCTCTCTCTTATGCAAATTATCATTACCGGCTGTCAAGCAAAGATCCAGATCCAGTACTGGACCCGCACACCGCTGCTTGTTGCCATGGGCTCCCGAAGCATCAACCTCCAGCTCAGGCATCGAAGCTTGCTCGCCAAGAAACTCCGGTGAGGCCCGTAACGAGCCGCCTTGGAGAACCGTCTCCACCGCCGATTGGCACACCTTCCAGTTCCCTGTCAAAAGTAGTCCCACCACTCCGTTCACCGGATTTACGGTCCGTCCCACCGCTTCAAATAACAACGACTGAAACAAAGCTAACCCAGAAAACAAAAAGAAAAACCAATATTTAACGTCAGTTTCTAAACAAGCCTGACTATTTAACCTAGCTTCACTGTGAAATTAGAATCCTAGAACATCTGATGTATACTATGTAAACATATTTGAACGTGTGTGTACACATATATATATATATATACATACAGGGTCTTTGGTGTTCAGGGACACCGGAAATGAAGGACATGAGACAGGCACGGCCAAAGAACTTGGCGACGAAGATGGTGGCGTGAGCTTGCGCTTGAGGTTTGTCTATCGATTGCAGGCATTGTCGAAGCATGCAATTGTCGCTGCAACCCTTTCGAAGAACCCTACAGCCATTGCAACTCATGATCTTCTGCACATTAATTTGAAAGCCGAGATTCAAGGAAGAAGGAGATGAAAAGCTTTTCTTGATGCAGCTAGAGAGAGAGAGAGAGAGAGAGAGGATTTGAAGACAGGCGAAAGATGTGGTCTTGAGGAGGATATATAATGGGAAAAATATAGTTGCAAGTAAAATTGTTCACTAATCTGTGCATCAATATAATGTGATTGGTTAAAAAATACATTTAATTGAAAACAGTGTTAATTTAAAATTTAAGTATGAATAAATCAATATTGATATATAGATTAGTGCACGACTGTTCTTGTATGTAGCAAAACTCTATATAACGTGGGTGTGCATTGGAGTAAGTGGGTCATTATTGGAGTGATTAGACGTACTTAACCATGGTTAGTTATAGCCTTTAGGTGGTACTGGATGATCAGTCGAGATTATTTATTTATTTCGTGTGTATATAAACATTAATGTTGCCATATATAAATAATTATTAGGAGTGCTTCACTTTGATTATCTTGTTATAAGAGATGACTTTTCTAGATAAACCACATATATATAGCTAAAACCTGATTAAATTATGAACCCTTAATGATAAAAGCATCATGAATTGAAGCACTACTATGGTTTTAATTTTACTTCAAATAAGATCCCTATATATATAATATATAGTTTTAATTAATTATAAAATCAAAGTCAAAATTAAGTTTTTATATATAAATTATGACATTAAGAATGGTTTTTTTTAGAATGGCCTGGTGGCGTGTGCCACTGTGGTCTAGCTGGTGGAGATAAGGGGAGGTGGCTACTGGGGTTCCATCGATCTTCCAAAGAAGTGGGTGAGAGGCGGCTCCGTGTCTCCGCGAATGGTGATCAGGCTGCTCCTCCGTACGTTGGATTCTCATGCATGAATACTGTCTAGCTCCCAGCATATTCTTTTTCTGCTTCTGATTAAATAAATCAATTTCTCTTTATGAGTTTTGAGTTCACACGTACATGGCTGGGATCGAGGCGCATGCATGGGACTCAGATCATGGATTCATGAGCTAATGTCTTGGAGAGCCGTACGCACAACGGAGCACCACTGATCTTCAACAACCTACTGCATGCGGTATTCCATAAACTCAATCTGGGTTTCAAACGTTCATTATTGGAGCATGGATATATATAAGTGTGGTGGCCAGTTGTACATGTAAATGACTACTAATGTGCATGTTTTCTTTTGGGTAAGGATACCTTTTTAATAATTTCTTTATTAATGTCCAATCTTATTTTCTCATTTCATCAATAATGGAACTAAGAATCTGCAGCCCAAAATGTAGAACCAATAGGGGGACTGATCGGCCATAATCATGGCAATTCATAAAGGTAAACAAATGCTAAATTATATACACAATATTCTTTCATTGTATGTGGGTCTGGCTGGCTGTATCTCAGCCTTGATAAGTACTGATGGGCAAAGAATTTCAACTTTGAGTAGTGAGTGGCAGCAGTTACAATGTGCAAAAACTAGAAAACAAAATAAAATAAAATAAAAGAGTTGGTGTTACCATGTACAGCATATATATATATATATATACATACACGAATATGAAGACAAGGATGACGATGGTGATGAGGCGGAGTCCTTGGAAATATAGTGGCGACTCGGGTACGTGGCGTATTGATCCAAGTGATTAGGACCGGCCACCATTTGCATCAACAAATTAACTAATTTAAATGCTTGTTACTAATATACTATATCATGTCCCCCACATAAAAGTTTTAAGTTTGTGGAGAATGGGATTCGGATTCATGAACATAGGTTTTAACTTTCACATAGCTCACTTTTGACTTTTTTTTTTTGAAATCCAAATTTGTTTAAATTAAGCAACTCTTGCGACGATATTGTCAAGTCTGCATATCTTCCATTAAATTAAAGATATATAGAATTATATATATGGATATGAGATCATTATAAGAAAAATGATATTTGTAGTCATGAAGTGGCTAACTATCGTACAATTATTTCGAGAAAAGTGAATAAATACAAGATTCACGTGAAAAAAATTAATTTTTTTAATAATACATATCACTTTTTTTCAAAAGTAATTACGTATCACTTGTATATTTTATGACTTTATGTAACATTGCTCGACCTAAAATAAGTTAGATTGGCTATACGTAATATATAGGCTTTGAGAGGGACATTTTTGGCGTTTAATAAATATATTTTTATATGTACAAACTTAGTTTCAAAGTGTCTCTTCCATGAACTAGAAAGACATACCTTAATGAAGTTCGGAAAGGGCAATAGCTTGTGTTATAAGCTGACACCATTGGTCTCGCGCGCAACGCATGCAAGGCACGAATGGCAATTCATTTAATTTAGTTTATTATCTATTCTATTCCTCATCATGTATCATCAATTTTGAATCTAACTAATTAGTTAATAGGTCAAGTTGCTGTTAAAATAAAGATTAAAAAGATTATAATATATATATATATAAGTATTAGTCTCGCATTGATATGACATTATCCGTCAATCTTTAAATTTAATTTTTAATTTTTCGCCTGATCGACTTTCGTAATAAATATATCTATAAATTTAATTTTAATTTTTAATTTAATTTAAAATAGAGCTGAAGAGAAAAGATCATGAATATTCTTGTGAGGATCATTTTGAAGTTTGTATCATGTGTATTTCAGGTTTTGTTTGTTTTGATGGATGCCGGATTTATAGCTGTCATGTTCTCAATCATGTCTTCCTTACCTTACTTATCATTTCACTGTTTACCGTTTTAGCTTCATGTGTAGGGAAAATAAATCAATAAAACAGTATGACCGACCATGCATTACAGTTTTTCTTTTCGTTGCAGACCTAAATTTATTGCTGGTTTATCTATAACCGGAGAAGGATTGAGTAATGCTAAGTGGATTTATGAAATGTACAAATATTGTATAATCATTTTAATAAAAAATAAGGTTTATGATTAAAAAATTAATTAATTTTTTTTACGTAAATCTTATATTTACTTACTTTTTAAAAAGAAATTAAGAGGCACTTACACATTTCTCTTCTATAAATAAAAATATTTGAGTCTTGAATCCCAAGCTCAAGAAAGAGTTTCCCATTAGAAAAGTCGGCAGACGATTTGGGCAACTATAAGATGTTGAAGCACGGCCGAGGAGTGTGTGTAGTCTGGGCTGAAATTATTCTCTTTAGGCCCCTTTTCGTTTTTTTTTTTTTTTAATGGATCCAAGCCTTCTGAATTGTGCCGATTTCTCGAGTTCTTGGGGTTGCAAGCCGTCTTCTTGAAAACACCCATTTTTACTATTCACTGCAAATTGTGAATGAGATTATGAATGCAATGCATTATTTATATGTCGCCAAGTCCTCTTGTGTGCTGAAAAGAGATGAGTGCCCTTGTTGCCAGGTCACGTTACAAAACCTGCTAACACTGAAGTCCTATTTCTCATGTGGACATCTGTGGTTTCTAAAATAACCATTTGTTTGATAAAGTTTCTCGCCACCTAACAGTAAGATGCTCAGCAGAACCAACTCTTAAAACTTTTCATCCAAACACTATATGCACTTCATTTTTGCTAAATTAAAAGATAAAGCGCTACTTTTGAAGTTTTGTTAATATCCGTTAAGAAAGCGCCAAAGAACCCACCAACACATGCTTCTGTCAATTGTATCTAAGACACTGAATGCCTCCTATTTCTGGAAGGTGTTGATTTAGCTTCTTCTGGGTTGGCAGAACCAAGACTATCTGAGGAATCCGAGCCACTATTGTCACCTTGTCCCCCCTTGCCAGACCACAGCTTGGTAAGGATCTTTGACTTAAGTAGCCCTTTCATTTTGTTAATGGCAGCTTTGTCCACATTACTTTTACCATCTCCATTCCTTTCACCACCTCCCACTCCATTGGCTAACCTTAAAGCAGCTAGCTCCCCCTTTAGTGCCTTGAGATCCTCAGCTGTTGCCACCCCATCCCAGTCTTCCTCTGTATTAGTTGTTGCAGACCTAGAGCTGCCATGAGAGCCACTATTTAGATCCTTGATGCCTTTGGGTATGTCAGGAGTGCTGCTGCCTGATGATGCTGCAGCCCTAACCTGCTCAAAATAGAGTACCTGCACTACGACACGCAATGGCAGTCTCTCATTTTGAACAGCATGCATGCACGCATCAACTGATAGCTTCTTGCAGTCCATCAGCTTGCATATCCTTTTCTTCTCGCTCTTGCTAATCCCTGGATGCTCCTGCATAAAGCACAGTGAAGAATGCAGCTCCCTTTAGAGGTTTTCTAACAAAAACATTTGGACTAAACTTGATTTAAAAGCGTGAGAATTGAGTAGAGCTTCAGTATATAACAAAATTCTAACGTGAATCCCTAATACACCAAAATGCAAAGCATGTTTTACACCATCAATTTTGAAACATAATGTACTTCCCCCCAACAGCCCTTTTTGAGAAATTCATACCTTTAGATACATGTCAATGGCGCGGTAGAGCCCATCATGAGCAGGCCGAGAGATGTTGGACACCATTTCAGCAAGATCAACAAATTTCGACAAGGTTAGGTTGGGATCCTTCGAAATTTCAGCAAGATATCCATCTATCAGTTTTGCCACCATCAGCTTGGAAGCCTCCGATAAAATCCCTGGCCTTCTTGTCTCCTGAAGCTCATGGCTTTCTTCAAGCAATTCAATCTCAGCACTCTTATCTTGCATCAGAAACTCTTGTACTATTTTCTGTACCGTACTAACATCAAACATTGTAGTTTCCTCTTCTGGTGCTCGTATCAAAAGATCATTTACAGAAGCCTCCTCCAGTTGCTGTCCTATTCTCCTTACCAGCTCAACCTTATCCATCTCTCCTGAGTTCACTAAAATGGAAGCTTTTAACAATTTGAGCAAGAAACTACAAGAGACACAGCCTTTGTCTGCTGGCAACAGCCACGCTATTGTATTGACTATTGACTGGTACTTCGCCTTGTCTCCAGACTGAATCATACCCTTGCTGAAACCTGGCAACCTTCTGTAAGCATAAGCTTTCAAGGCTTCCCCAATTACATCATTTGAAACAATCCCTATGTTTTTAATATTCACCAGAACACGCTTATACAGACCAATTTCAAGCTCGCACAAATCCTCAACCCACCAGTCCTTTGGCACTGGACGGTTTCTGACACCATTCCAGTTTGGATCATTCCCATTTTCCTCTGGGAGCTTCTTCCGATTATAGGTATAGGACCAGTCAACCTTGGAAACATCAATACAGGCCTTGGTAGCTATACAGTCAATGCAATCGCTGACAACCTTCAACTCCTCAGATAATGGTAGTAAAAACTTTGTAGTCTGTAGAACAATGATTGAATCTTTCCAGCTGCGGAAAATGCTAGAGGTAAGAAAGACATCAATCTTGTAGATGAGGTTCCCTCTCTCCATGGTCTCATGCATTTCTAGGTACTCAGCTGCACATCGAGCAGCAGCAACATTGTAAGCATTGAGAGTGACGGTCATGCCATAACAAAACTTGGCACATATCTCAAAGGCAGCAGGACCACCAGGAATGTCAGAAATGTGAACTTCATCTGTCATGTCTTCCTTGGTTGTGACCAACTTCTGCAAGCGACCACTTCTTGACAGTAGTGGAAACTGTTCAACAGATGATTCCGATTTGGTTTCAGAAAAATTGAAATATATTGTTTAGAGTTAAAGCTAGTGCCAACCAATGCCACTGAGAAACTTTCTTAACCCATGTCTTCATAACCGCATCTATCAATTCTTTTTTAGTTCCTTTCTATTATTATAGTCAATAAATCTACTTAGTAATAATTGGTTGAATGGGTTATAGTACCATTTTCGTAAGCAGAGTACATGGCACTAAACGCCTGCTAGTGAGCTCACACAAATCATTGTCATGCCTCTGGAATTAGTTTCATGCCTTTCGCGTATAAGCAACCAAGCATGTTCATTGTCTTGAGAGGGAAAGGTAAAAAAAATAAAAATAAAATGATGGTGACAATGATGATAATATAGGCAGCCATGACAAATTGTTCTATAGGAATCAGCCCATTTAGAGACTACAGAGATTATACATTCTAGTTTAGTAGTTAGGCTGTCTTCTATGCATCACGAAAATCTACAGAGGACAGTAATACAGTTGTTAATGCTCCAGAATAAAAAAGCCAAAAAGGGTTAAATTGAATTGTCTTCATTATATAGTAAAAGTGCTCGGTTAAAGATTATCTTACCTTGTGAAGATAGAATTTTACATCCCCTACAATAAGAATGATGTCTGTTGCCAGCTCACTTGCGACATACCTGCCAGATTGATATTCCCTTCTAAGTTACTGAGAAAACATTAAATTAGATGGTACTGTTATAAAGGAAAGAATATCTGAGTTCATAGATAATCCTTTTTAAGACTACCTTTTACATGCTCTCTACTTGGAAAACTCAATAATAAGCAAAATAACATAGTTTGATTCAAAATTCTTTGCACTTCCATGTAAAATTATTCTCAGCCCCTTGTTCTTGCCAGGCATGTCATTGCTGAAAATTGAATAAGTAAATCATGGTAGCCATCAAGTAATGGATAAGCTACTGGTATAATGTCATCGATTCACCATCTTGTACTGCTAGAAAGCCAGATGCCTTGCTTCAGTTTTTCAATTGAAGACATTACCCTGCATTGGTTACTCTTAAACTAATAGCCATGAACCATTAAACCACTAGATATGGAATCTACTTCACCAAAGGTTTCATTCTAAAACAGACCCAATACCATGATATTGCAAAACAATAACCACATAAAGTGATTGGAATTCAAATTGAATCCTCAGATACTTACAAAAAACTGATATTGCTAGACTAGAGTAGTTTCAAATCCACCAAACCTCAAGTTATCTATATTATAATTATATAGGTGTCGCTAGTTTAGCCTTGTAGTTGCCATTAGTGGTCTGGATTAATACAATATAAGGAATTACAATCGTAAGCATCAGATTTTCCCCTACAACATTACTAAAAGGGAAAGAATTCATTTTTCCATGATTGAGAACCACATAATGTTCCATGAGTTGTAATATCATTAGACCTAGGATCAGATATGTACTCCTCAGATTTTTGGTTAATAGATGCATCCAAAGTTCAGAACAAATATGATTAATACAGTTTGATGAAATAATTACATTATGACTTCTTATTCACTCAATTAATCAAAGCATAATTTTTTAACATCCCAACGCATTCAATAGCTAAATAATGCCAATTGAGGTTCTACTATACTACAGCCAGTACCCACCTATCAGAAATGCTTAACATCATGAGCATCCAAGAGAAATTTAACTAACCTGACTAGAAATTTATAAAGCTGAAAGAACTTTTCTTCTTTTCTGACTTAGTTAGAACTAAGAAAACTAATGAAGTACTTCCTCTCAAATCCCAAATGCCATCAGAGAGAGAAAACAGCCAACATTGAAAGAGTACAATATGGGCAAGCTTGAAACGGAATGGGAAGGCCATATACAAACAGAATTTTCAAACCCCCAAAAATAATTTTTAAATGGGCCCTATTTTAATCGAGCAATGAAGTTGTTCACAGTCGTCACAGTGAGCTGGAAGTTAAACCTCAAACAACTTTTTGTCAACAAAAGTGTCACAGTAAGTAAGCATTAATCTAAGGGGCAAATCTGACTCGAAAGAGGTGGCAAACAGAACTTCAATGAACAGATAAACAGTTGGAAGAGCTGAAGTCATCGGTTACAGCGTATGCAACACAAACGGAAATGCATCAAACATAACAACAGCACCAGTAATTCCTAAACAAATTTCAAAAGAAAAATGATAGGACCCAGTTCTTTTTTTATTTCTTTAATTCCGAAAGATCTCACCTGACATTGTTTCCTTCAGTCTGAAAGGAATCCGGCTTTGATCCAAGTTTCATAAACTTCATCTCGAGAGCAAGAGATCCGCTTCACCCTCTGCACCTTTAAACCGGTCCTCTCCAACACTCAGCTGATCAGCGCTAGTCGCGACGACACATTCTCAGTGAGCATACATAAAAACCCTCAATTGAAGGAAAATTCCCAGAAATAGAAAGCAGTATCCCAGATGTGGGGACCAGATTTCTCAATGCAAGCAAGTTCCTGGTCTCCAAGAGAGAAAAGAAGGATCTCAAAGAGGGGAAGGATATATGCTGTGGTGGTAAGAGAGCGAATCTTTGACAGCAACCGAGGCAGAGAGTCTGAGTAAGAGAGAGAAGGAGATTAAAGGGAAACACAAGATGGGAGTTGTGCAATTTTTTAAGAAAAGGTTCTCTTGAATGCCAAGAGAGCCAAAGAAGAGGCTGTTTCCTTGGTCGGCGGCAAAGCCCACGGAGCCCGGGCGCACCTAGTCAGCCCAGGAGACATCGCCAACAGGCTTCTAAGACTAAAATAATTCTCACACCAGTATCACCCGCAAGCACAAATCCGACTCCACCTCACTCCCCCCCACTATTTCCTTTTTTTTCTTTTCCTTTCTGATCACTTTGTTCCTTTGTTATCGATTTTTTTAAGCATTCATACCACAAGGCCCTCTTATGGTCTTTATAGCTTCAAGTTCCAAAACCCATACAAATCAAACAAATCAGATTTGTGTTTGATTTCTTTAACCGTTGAAGTTCGAAAAAACCTGAAACAGAAAACAGCATCTCGATATCAGTTGAAGAAACCCCCAGAACGGTAGACAATGAGCATCTCTCTTTATTTTGCTAAGTACGGAAATAAATAGGAGAGAGAGCACAAAAGCAGAAGTTAATTATAGTAATTAACAACCAAACATCAACTACCAACGACAAAATCACTACAAAATTATAACAGAAATCTAAGGAATCTATCAGAATATAACACAGAAATCTAGTAAATTATTGAAGCTGAAGATCTTGTATAATGTTAAGACCCCAAAATCGCACATGAAGAAATATGCCCAATATCAAGTTGGGAACATAAAGAAGAGCCCCAAAAGCCACTCTCCGTGTAAACACCAACAAAACCCAAGACTCATATATCAAATCTACAAAGCTCATGTATAGACTAATAACAAGTTACATGTAGTAGTGTCAAATTAAGCGAAACCCATTCCAAGTTTTAAGTGGTATCAGCAAAAACCATACCAAGAAATCTAGATTCTAAAACCGTCTTAAGGAAGAAACGAGGGAGATAGAGGGGGAGAGATTGCTTATAAAACTCTTCCAAAATATTACGCCGGCATTCCAATCTTTTTGCGTCAAGAACAGAAAATCAGTGGAACAGTAACACTGCCAAAGAGAACTTTAATTCTGGAGGGATCAAACTCACCACAACAAAAACCAAAACCAAAAGCTAAAGAAATAACCTAAAAGTACCCATCAGATAATGAGCTGGTTCTCACAGTATCTGCATCCACAACTCCAAGTACGAAGCATAAAGGCCCCTCCACACTGTCCACAGATTACAGTAAAAGCCAAGCTGATACGAAATGTTTCATGATCAGTCTCGTTAGTGCCAAGCTTACCACTTTCTCCAAGCACGGTATTTCCCCTGCACTCATCAATTTTCTTTTCTCTATGATTTCCCTGAGAAAGTTGAAAATGTTCATTCAATTTCTGAAAGCATTAACACTCACCATTACACTTGCTCAGTCATGCACGCCACACTGACACTCCAGCTTTCTAGTTGTTACCCCTATAACGCGGATTCCTTCATTAAATGACCCTTCGCTTGTTAACTAATTAACCCATTACCCACATCTACCTCTCTCTCTCTCTCTCTCTCTCTCTCTCTCTGAGACTAGTCCTCTCTCTCGTACTGCTATCTTCATCGACAAGGTGGTGGCAGTGGCATCAGGAAATTTAAAAAGAGTGATTGATCGAACTGTACGAAAAAATTATGCGAGCTTAAAAAGTTAAAACATGTCGAAGTTCAATTGGCTAGCACTCCGAAATGTAAAAAAATAAACACATTTTCTGCGTAATTTTTAATTTTCACGAAACATCCTGGAACTTATTAGTAATTATTAGACAATACCCATGCTATCGTTCGAACTTCGAAAAAGCTGTCGTTGAGCTACTTGATGAGCATCCTCACACAGTATAAAATGATGCTCATGTGAATTGTTTAATTTGCTGATTTTTAGGTTAGTTAAACACAATTATCAATGTCTGCTACTAATTGAGACAGATCATGTATATACATGCTCTTTTTTAGGATCTTATCACAGTTGGATATAATTCCCTATTCTTTCACTGTATTCGAATGATAATACCTCCAAAGCCTATATATATATTGATCAGTGTTTTTTAGTTATTAATTAATATAATCAGTTAATTTCTTCGTAAGTTTTTCTGAATATTTATATAATGGTTTCATGAGTGTAATATTTGCATGCGAGCTGGCACGTAAATGGGATATATTTAAGAGAGATTAGGCACCACATATATAGAGTTTTCTTTTAAATTTTCTTGTCTATTTTGCACTTCCTCGTTAAAAGTAAAAGAAAAGCCTCTCCTTTCACGCTAAAGACTGACCTTTTTTAAATAAATTAATGGTCGATCTTCGTCGAGGAGATGATATATCAGTAAATTCATGTGAATGATTAAATAATTATCTGAGTCAGGCCGGGTCGACATGCAAAAGTTCTTGCAATTAAAGTTTCACTTGATATAGGTGCTGATCGAGGTTGACCTTCGCCTTCAAAGTTCAACATGTTTCACGAATAATAAGCTGATTCTCCGTTGCTAGCAGCTAGCTAGTTCCATGAGTGAGACGAGACAAAATGGCCACTATTCTCTAATCACATCATCTTATCTAAAGCTATAGTACCAACTGAACTTAGACAACTTCTTTTTTCTTTCCTGCAGAAGTAAAGGAATTAAGATATTAATGCTACAGAAAATCAAATAAAAAAAGAAGCCTTAAATCTTGATGCGGCAATTATTATTAACGTAGTCGTCTTTATTAATTTCGATAGACGAATGAAAAAATGTGTTCTCTTTGATCATTTGATTTGATATTGATTGAAGAGAGATCGAGATCAAGTACTGTATGTAAATTGTAATGTAATAGCTAGGCTACTGTTTGAGTGTTTCCTGATCTACCAATCAAGAGCAATGAATCTAGACCCATTTCTTAAGGAACACTCGATTCCTTCTACTTTGAACCAGTTTATATTTCTTTTTATATTTTTATTTTTTTATGTTTATTTGTCTGGTGAGAAAGCTGCTGCTGCTGCTGCTTGAATTTTAAAGACGAGTTTGGATCGAATATGTACGTAGTCGATCGAGTATGTGTGGTGGGGCTTTTAAGATAAGAACTAGTCAACGAGAGTCTACTCGTTCTACCTGTCAAGCTGTTTCCCACGTGATGCCTAATGTTAGACAGGAAAAATTTTACCATGAACCATCTATCACATATCAAGATGACAAGATATGATTTATTATTTTTTATTCTTCTGTTTAAATATATGTATTTATACAGTAATACTTCTCTATTAGACATTTGCATACAAAAAGAATGGCTTTGTTGCACGTTATTTTACACTACACATCACATATTTTTTAATTTTTTTATTTATATTAAACTAATTGAATTCTTTTACGTCTTATCATTCTTACATTACATGACTTGCTAAAAAATCATGTATAGTGTGTGGTATAGAAATGATGAATATAATTATTCCAAAAGAATATCTTATGCTAGCGATGTATTTTGTATTTTTTACGACGAATTTAAGTGATGCAAAAAGTCATTTTTCTTATAGTGATCATATATATTTCTTTAGTGTTAAGACTTTACAAAAACTTTATGTCAAAATCACTTTTACGTATTTTTTATACATTCTGCTAATGTGATTGGTTACTTCATTTTTTTTTAAAATAAAATAATTATTTTAACCAATCATATTAGTAGAGTGCACAAAGAATACACAAAAATGATTGTAGGTAGAAGAACTCTAAGTTTTAACTTTATATTTAGTTTTTTCTTTTAATTCAGATTTTATCAATTACCACCTTCTCTCAATGCACATGGCCACCACTGTCATACTATGATACTACAAGAAAAGAAATCAGTCAAACTAATTAATCGAAAATGGCAATATTGCTTAATTATGACAACCATTGGATTGGTCGTGAAGCTTGATCATTGACGGTGTTGGCACACCATCGATTCACATAATTTACAGTAATTATATATAATATGCATGCAACAATGAATACTAGAAAATGGCATTGCATCAAAGTAGAAGATTGTTGACGAATCATTGATACAAATGGCAACCTTTTCTGAAGCGGAAATAAGTGCGACATGATCATGATCAGGACCACATGCAATATTGGATTAAGCATCTTTCGCGTGATGTTAATTTCCGGATTGCTGATCTACGGCCAATAAGAAAAGCAGATCCAATACAAAAACAAGATCAGTACGTACGTATAAATTATTAATGCAGGGCGTACCGCTGCACTTTCAGACTGTGGTCCTTCGAAAAGGTTGTAGTCTATTTTCATAAAACGGATAATTATATAAGAAATAATAGGACTAGGTGTTGAATGGAAATTATTAAAGCTATTGTACCAGCTAAGACTTCCGCTATTAATTAAAGTCTTACGAATACAAATGGATGCAGCCCGTAATGAGTAATCACTTCTGCAAGGGGAGTTTTTCCGCAGGCCGCCCAGGATAAAGGCCCAATAGCATGAGGGGCTTAGGCCCACCGAACAACCCATCGGTCTAATCAAGGAGTCCCCAACCTTGAAATAGAAGTCAGTCTATGATCCTGAACGCATGGGAAATCCATTACAACGCGAATGAAAAGGAACACGCATACTTTGACAGAGTTAAATCTCATGTAGCTTTGAGTAGACAAGTGGGCGCAAATCGTGTAGAGTTTTTGAAGTTGATCCTTTGACAGATGAGGAATGAAGAGTCTAACGGCATGCATCCACAGGTTGGAAGAGGTAGAGAGTCATATTGCATTAAATGCGCCACCTCCGAGGCCATCTTGCATTAAAGGTGCCTAATTGAAAGAATTGTTGGGATGATACATTCCCTAACACGAGGCATGGGCATTAGACCTTAGAAAATCGGGTATAAAAGGTGATTCCTAAGTACTATGAATTTTCTCTGTATTCTCTACATATTTGCACTAAGTTCTAAAATGATATTGACTTTGGTATTAAAGACTCTCTGGATGTCATCAAGCTTCCGTTCTCTCAGTATTTTCTTTGTGTTTACAGGTTAAAATTGAAGATCCGAGTTGTTGAGAGTCCGACCTAAAGACGTACAAACACGATGTTAACAATTACTTTATTAATTTCCTTAAAGAGTTTTTGAAGAAATATATAGAGGGTTTAATTGGGGTGGGTGGTAGATAGGGAGGGAGGAAGACTTTGATTGATTTTGTTTTAGTGATGGGAAACATGACTACTATATATATTCATGGCCACTTATATTATAGGTTTATAGGCAACAATATATAATATGTGAGAGCACGCATTGCATGGCAAGTAAAATCGCACCAAAAAATGTTGATAGAAATTAGACATAGAGATTAATTTGGGGGCTCTTTTTCGGCCGAAAGTTTCTTTGGATATGATTGTGATGGTCAGTTTATGGATATGATGAGCTTCATGTGTAAGTGGGACCGGACAGTATGCAAAAAGGGAGGAGAAAAGAATTTGAGGTTCAAATTAAATGGTGATTCAGAAGAGATAACACACCCAATATATGGGAAAGCTAGACATCCGATCGAGCTCATGAAATATTATATATATATATATATAGAAACATATTTGGGGGAATATCCTAACCACAGAATCCTACAGCAAGTGCTAGAAAAGAAGCACTGAACTTGTCACAGAATTCACGTACTTTGATTAGCTTTTTAAAAAAAAAAAAAACAGTAGTGCAACCCAATAATAGAGAAATTGACACTGTCACGCCTAAATAGTGTGTGGCACAGAGGCTTGTGAAGATTGGCTTTTGCTTTATGCTTTTGTCAGAATGCATGTACTTATAATTGGAAAGGATGATTAGGGCTTGTACCACTACCTTGCAAAAGTCTAAACAGTCGGTGCAGCCCATTATAGTCAGGTTTGATGCTCAAATGCCACCAAGTTTGTGGCCCAAGTGAGGTGAATGTGTTCTAAGTTTGGGTATTTCCTTTTGCCATTCTCATCGAGTGCTATATATGTAGCCTTACACACCAGAGGAGGACTATGATAGTTAGCCTTTCTAAATCGAACATTAAATACGTTTCTCTCTCTATATATTTCTGATGATCTATAACATACACTGACACAGACACCGAGACACATGTCATTGTAGTGTTGCTATTGGACAAGCATTGGCAACAAAAGTAAGTATGATGATGAGAGGACGTGACATTATGATTTTTTTATATATATATAAAATGCATGTTTTCATTACAAAACAATGGACATTTTCAAGTTCTCTTCGGATCCAAGTAGATCTATATACGATCCTCATTTCTCCTTAAAATATAGAGATTGAATCTTCTTATCTTTGAAAAAGGGGGATTAATTAGTGAAAGGAAAACCATGATTGCATGATTTGTTACGTTTTTTTTTTTAACTTGAGTATATATAAAAATCTTTGGTGGTGCTGTATAATATTAAGAGGTCGGTCCAATTCATTGAGTTAATTAACTACTCATGAAGGTACGATTGTCTTCATATTCATTGTTTATATATACAGAACTATCATCAATTAAAAATAAAAAAGAAAAACTATCCCATTTGAACAATAATCCAAAATACGTCCCAATTAATTATTATGAATTAATTAAATTCAGAACTACTGTTCTCTTCCGATCTCACGAATATATAAAAGAACGTGCTTAATTATCGTTTAAGCTGACCTAATGGGTTTGCCACTAACGTATTATATATATACAAAGTAAGGACAAGTTGCACTTCATCAAATCCAGCCACAAAAGTCCCAGCTGATCATCTTAGCTCACAAAAGTCATTTCCACAACATAGGCCATCTCTCACCGCCTGCCAAACAAGAACGCCATGGTTCTTATTGTAAGTACGTACAGTATGACATTACTACTTATAATGGGAAATAGCAGAGAAGCTACGTACGTTCAACTTGAACGGACATATGGCTAGCTGTTGAAAAAATCAGCCGTCCTCTAGAAAAAAATTGTTCTTTGTAATCAGTATTTTCTCATGAAATGATTATTTTTTATCAAAATAAATATATTTTACTTTTAATCGTAAATAATTATTCTCATCGCATACAATTCATCACAAATGATCAATTATTTTTTGTAGTGACGTAAGATGCTTTGTTAGCTGCCCAACTAGCTAGGGGGGATCCATCCCTGTTAAAAAAAGTCAACTATATATTCAGTACTGTTATTGAACACGTTGCATTGTTGACCTACTTCGATCTTTTTCTTTTTCCTTGGGTGCTAACTGGCATGATCGAGATCTTTGGAAAGTACTTATCAAATTGGTCTTGGAACAAAGGGTTAAAAAAATAAGGAGAGACGTTGCAAATTTTTGCAATAATAATGCAGGATCGTGCTAGCTAGTAGTAATTCTTTCCTTAACAACCAAGCAAGCATCCAGGGCCTGTAATTTGAAACTACGTAATGGGTTGAAAGTTTTGCAATGGGTAAGTACCAGGCATATATAGATAGGCGGTGAAAGATCTATAGGCAAAATTAAATTAAAGGAGGGTGGTCAAGGCTTTGCTTTGCTGATGACTGATTAATTTGCACATAATACTTCTTTTTGTCTTTAATTCATGCAAATTCGGAGGCCGGGCATGAAAGTCGCCCAATCAGAAGAAATAAAACTTATGCAGGTCACGACTATGCCAAAGTATGATATGGTAAAAAGACACAGCTTCAAATATATACCAAGTCTTGTAAGATATGGTAACAAATTAGGTAAAGAAACAGCCAATATTGGATATGATCATCAGACATGCTGCAGCTAGCATATATGCATGCATATATGTGAGTGATTAATGATGTATGCACACATGTGATCATCATCAAAAATTCAAGTCATGTACGTGTTTTCTTTGACGTTTCTAATGATTTCCTTCTTGGATGTCTGGCCTGCGTTTGTTTTCAAAATGATAACTTTCTGTTCAAATTTCTCATATTATTTCCTACATACAACTGAATAATCCCCCCCACCCCCACCCCCACCCCAAAAAAGAAAAACGTTCGATCACTGGGATATTCTCTAATTCGATCGTATCTTTCAAAGAAGTTTTGCATCAATGTGAACAAATAAATTAAAGCTTCTTTTTTCTTTTTCTGTGTTCTTTTAAACAGTAGATGCACATTATTCTCTCACATTCAGAATATATATATATATATATATATATATATATATATATATATAGCCACTCGATCGAGAACATGCAGAAATTAGTGTTCATGCATGACATGAGATGATGATCATACCGAGGCGTATCCCTTCCTCATGTGCATTAAGATTAACATATCGATCGATCGAATTAGCCCAACCCTGTCCTTTTCATTATATTATTTTGGCCCAAGTGTGAACCAATCTATTAACGATCGAACATTGTTTTTCTTTTTTTATAATTATCTAGCTTCATTCTATTACGCATCCACGCGGTTTCCCTGATCCCACGCGCAAAGAACATGGCTGGCCGATTAACATATAATATATACGGCTTACTTCTTATTTCTTTTTATTCCTCCTTGTTTCTGATCAGCATGATCTCTCAAACCATGTTAATTAAAACGGTCCAAGCTTTTGTCATTTTGAGGAATATCTTGATCGCATCAAAGAATACGATTCTTATCACTTTGCGCGGAAAACAGATCGATCATCATGTTATTGTATTTTTCTGACACCTAATTCTGAGCTGCTCCAATGTTTGTGGGTTATCCACAAGAGTTCTTCTACTTGCAAATTAATTTACAATTTAAATATAATTTTTCTAAAGAAAAAAAAACTACTAACTGGAGAGCACATCAAAAGATCAGTTTTCCGGGACATTAGTGAAATAAGTTAACTAGGTACGTAAGATCACATAAAAGAATTAGCCCTCGTTTGGAGGTTAAGATGAGATGAAAAAAAATTTGTAAATAATAGTGAATTAGTTTGACTTAATATGTTTTATGGAGGTTTTAGGAAAAGAGAGAGAAAATGTTAGAATAAAAATATTATAAAGTTAAAATTAGTATTGTTATAATATAATTTTTTAATATTATTTATATATTATGATTAGAAAAAGTTAAATTATTTTTTGTATTTTGTTTGAAAGTTTAGCAAAGCTGTAATAATTAGATAAAAAAAAATTAAAGATTTGAAATTAAAAATTGTTTGTGTTTGTGATATTTGGATATTGAGATGATCAGATTGTATAAAATGAGATAAGATGGTCTAAATGGAGACTTTACTCTAGCTAGGTAGCTTTTTGTGTCTCTAGTTAGTGCGTGCATGTTTGAGATTATGGCAAGAAATATAATTTATAACTTTATGATTTATATAACTTATAACTTAAGTAATTAGTTCTACTATTAAAAAATTATTTACTGTTTAGTAACCATATATTTAAAACACTTTTAAATATATTACGTTTGTTTGGAAATAAATTAAAAAAGTAATTTCTGATATAGAAATGATTATTATTTAAATTTTTAAAAATTATGGTCATATCCTTGAAAGTTTGAAAGTTGTAATTATCTTAAAATTGTATGGATATTTTCGTCTATTGACAGTCTTTTTAAAATTTGAATTACATTCCGTATTATCCGGAAAAATATGTTTGAGAAAAAATATCAAAATGATAATTTTCCTCAAAAGTACTTTTTAGCTTATTTGAGATAAAAAGTACTTTAATATATAATACCAAAACGACCTAATTTTTTCATTAAAGAGCTTTTAAAAATATTTAAATATTTTTTAATACTCCTACTGTAACCCCAAACATACGTACATTTAATTATACTTTTACAATGAAGTGCTTTGGAAGGGAAAAAAATCATATTATATAATAGATAACGATAAGCTTATTGCTTCGTACCATTCATTTATTATTCTCTTTATTTTTTTATTATTTAATTTAATAATTAAGGAAGTAACTATTAATGAAATTATATATATATTTTTAATTTTTCTTAATGATTAAGGATGTTGGAAAAATATTTAAAATAAAAGAAAATTTTCAAATACAATTTAAAGTGTAAATAAGTAGTAAGAGATAAAAAGCTTATATTTACCTTATACATCATCCAATAGCAAATAGTGTGGCGTAAAAGGACGATTTTGTCTCTTGGGTAAAATGCCTGCGTTTTACTGTAGCAAATTTATTTATTTATTATTATTATTATTATTTAAAAAGCCACGTGTAAGGCTGAATATAGGATAACTCATAAAATAAATGTGGTTACGTTGTCAAGTCCGCGTTTTGGAGGAGTAGGCCGCTTTTAAAACAACACGGCACCGGCACGCATCCACACCTTTTTTTTTCAAATTGCCTTTTAAGCCTCTATATTGTGCTTCAACGACAACGAGTATGCGTGTATTCGGCCATTTCCGTGG
The DNA here is from genome assembly GCF_018687715.1 of Carya illinoinensis. Lineage (NCBI taxonomy): Eukaryota > Viridiplantae > Streptophyta > Magnoliopsida > Fagales > Juglandaceae > Carya > Carya illinoinensis. Next base: position 1,784,002 of record NC_056756.1, read on the forward strand.
GAAAGTGGACCGATTTGATAACTTACCTTGCATGTCTTGAAGTTGTCGCCTTTAAGACTTTAACTTTCCCTCCTAACTGTTTGACATCGTGAATGGAGAGTACTACTTGGGAAAAGAAATGTCTTTAGACATATTCCGTTCCTTTCTAATCTCGAAGCTGTAAACTAAAGTATAAACCATACTGTAAATAAACCAAATCGGAAGTGTGTCTGTGTCCCGACACCAATGAGCAGTCTGAGTTTTTGAGTGAAAATAGTATTCTTTTCAAAACTACACATTTTGAACTCAAATGCATAAAAACAGATTAATATGGAACTCCCACAAGAATGAAGAGCAAGTATGAAGTATGGTAGATGGTGCTTAGCAGCTCAAGACGGAGAATCACAAGTAATGAGATACCCCCAAAGCCACGGAGAAAACTTGGTGATGTATAATCATTGTCAACATGTGCAGGAGGGTACTGGCTTCACTTCAGCCTATCACTCTATATCTAAATTAACATGGGCTGCTTCGTACGTGCTTAATTCTTAAGACTCAAAAGATCCCCATCACAATGGCACTGCCTGCTGTAATTACGCTGGTCACGCTCCAAATTTAGTTGAATTTTCATGTCCTAAGAATAATCAAACACCCCTCGACCAATATTATTTTTATTTTTAAAAATAAAAAAATAAAAAACTTGACTTGATCCAAATATAGTCAATCCGTCGGTCGGCCTCATAACTCACGGGAAAATTTCAACTAAATGGACTTGGAATAAATTGGACGAAAGAAATCAATTTTGTAAATATCTTCTTCTTCTTTTTTAATTATTATTTGTGGAAGCTAATCTAAGAATTAAATCTTGTCAAATACTCAACCAATATTTCAAGCTAATAAATAGAATGAAAATAACAAATAATGGGAAGGAAAATTCATCCACCCAAAAGACTTGTACAGCGACTATTATATGGAAACGAATGAATGAATGAATAATATGAGTTTTAAAAAAAAAAACACCAATAATTGCAGATTGCTAGTTTCAGAAACAAAGAACAAATCCAATGTACAGAAACAATTCGTCTAGACAGAGCCTAAACAATCAACACTATTTCAAAGAGAATTGATCAGACAAATAAATTTGAAGTTCTGCTATTCACGTAATCTTGACATCAATCTTGGGCGGAAACCATGTCTTCCGGACTCATCAAGAACAAGCGGGGCTTTTTTGTGGGCAGAGGAGACTCCACTTCTTGCTCCGCCGAAAGCTGGCTCCTCTTCCTCTCGGGCCAGAAATCTGGAAAGGCCGGTAGGTTCAAGTCGAACCCACGGTGGCTCTGGCTGAGGCTGGAGCCGCCACCTTCCGATAAGGTCACGCCGCTGTTGGCGTTGGCATTGGTATTGGTGTTGCTGTGGCTGTTACCGCCGTCATAGTGGCAGCGCTTGTGGCCGCCCAAGGCCTGGCCGGTGGGGAAGGTCTTGTGGCAGATGGAGCACTCGTGGGTCTTACCGCTCGTGCCGGCGGCAGAGGAGGAGGAAGTTGATGGGTGGTTGTTGTTGGTGTCGACGTTGGCGGCTTCGAAGGATGACTTGCGGTGGCTGGCCTTGTGGCCGCCGAGGGCTTGGTAGGAAGGGAAGGCTTTGTTGCATACGGTGCACTTGTAAGAGAGATTCAAGGTCGGCGGCTCGGGCAGCGAGCGCTTTTGTTGTGTAATGATCTCACTTTTGGTGGGGTTGGTGCCGCCACGGGCAAGCATGATGAGGCAGAGGGCGAGGTACTCTTCCTCGGTCGGCGGGTTCTCGATGCGAGCGGGTCGTTTGGAGCGCTTCCCCTTGGCCCATGGCTCCACAAATTGACGCTCAACGTCGTCTTCATAGTTGAAAGGAGTGGCTGTAGTAGGAGAATTCAGAGCTTCTAAGGCCATCTTTCCTTGTTGTTGAGAGATGGGTTTACTTAGAAAGGAAGCAGGAGAGCAGAGAAAGAAAATAAAAGTGGTTGTTTGTGTTGGAAAGAGTAAGCAAGAGATATGTGGTGTGAGAGTGTGTGGGAGAGATGGCTGTGGTTAGTGGTATATATAAAGGAGGAATGGGAATGGATGCTAGAGAAGGTGGGGAAGGTGAGTTGGTGTAGCTGGAAGTGAAGTCGGTCAACTATAACTACAAGAAGAGGAAGGGAGTAGGAGTGATGGTGGGGTGGTGTGACTGAGCTCCAAGAGAAGACTTGTTCCAAGTCAAAACTATGGTACGCCCGCTCTTCCATTTACTCGGATATTTGTGTTTATAAACAAATTGAGGTACGTATGGGTAGACCGACTTGGGGTCTTGGGGTGGGGCGTGTTCACCACGCTTACAGTTGTTGGCCACGTCATGAGAAAAATAAATTGGGATTTTATTATTATTATTATATATATATATATATATATATATATTAATTGGTAGTCATTTAATATATAATTACAAATAATAAGATTTTTGATAAAAAAAAAATACAATAAAAATCTTAGGAGATAGAAACTTCTACCATTTAGGTCACAATTAATTGGTTCTTAGTAAATAGTAATGAACAGATAATGAGAAATTTTTCTTGATTTATTAAAATCAGTATTATTATTATTTCGTGAGCTGTGATATAATGAAATATGAATTCAAAACTATATGAGGTATAGGGGTTGATATCACAATATCTAAGGCATATTAATTAATTCGTTAATTACCTGATTTGGACACGCTTCTTCCCATAATGTAAATGATTTACAGGATTTACTTGCAATTAAATGGCTTTAACTATCTTTTTAATTTATTTATCTCCATTACAATTACATTAAAATGTTAATATTCCTTCTAAAACTATAGTTGACTACAAGTGAAGACTAAAATAATCATCTCAATAAAATGCAAGTCTTTGTTTATTTACAGCTCCTATATATAAATATATTAATATACAAAACACATAGTTATAAGAGCTTATACCCTTTGTACCTATCACATTTATTTGTAGCAACCTGTCAATTTGTTTAGAGTAATATCTATCTAGTACAGGGAATATCTGAACAAATGGTAGCATTTTATTTGAAGTATAAATTTTAAATAGATAAATTGCGCATATATTTTTTTATAAAAATATGGATCTTATGGGTAAAAAAATAATTTTTTTAAAAAATTTTTTAAAATGAGATTTATTTATTTATTATAAAGATTTATGTAAAATTTATTCATTTAAAAATTTTAATCTTTTATTTTTACTATCCAAATTATGCTTTGTATCACACCGCCTGCTTTCCCACGCGCCATTTTAGCGGTTTGGAAACAGAAATAACCGCTTTACGTTGTCGAGTTCTTTATTATTTATTTCCATAGTTTTCTACCATCTGGACCTTGAATTCGAGCTTCTATTTTGGTAGTTCCTACTTGGTGTGCTCTGTGGCAAGACACCTAAACTTTGTAGAAAAAAAAACATCCTCTTTTAGCCACGTGTTATTACTGGTATTATCCTCGTTCACGTCTGTACTACCAAACAAACAAAAATAAAAACAAAAAAACTGTATCTCGAGTTTTGGATTTTTTTTTTAAAGAATAAATAAATAAAAAAGAAGCCAAGTGTGGCCGCGGGAAAGAGTGTACCGATACACAACCAAAACGGCTTCTTCTCCAAGCGTCAGGTATTACTGCAAGCAACAGACACGTGGCACTTGACGTCTCTTTTTGGGTACCGCCATGTACGTGTTTGCCATGATCGACAAGCAGTTTTAAAAACGATCACATAAGGCCGTACGTTTTTTGTTTGGAGTTCATCTAATGCCTGCCATGCGGTTACTAACGATGCTTCACCTTGCCACGTCATTACTACTATTCGGATCCACACGTAATTTTGAGTTCAGATAATTCAGAATTCTAGTGCGATTTTTAATTCAAAAGGGACAAAAAAGCATTCAGATGCCTTGAATATGCTTAGGAAATTCTTCATCATGTTTCCTATGATACGAATTTTCAACCATTTTAAAATGTTTTGATTGTTTGAATTAACATATGAAAATGTTTCTGAAAATATTAAAATCTCATATCACGATTAGTATTTGAGATAAATGAATGGAGATCCGCGTCCTGTATGAATGGATGGCAGCCAAATTCATAATTGTAGTACGACAAGGCATTCATCCTGATCCTCTTTCTGGAGGAACTTCACCAGCTATGTAAAGTATATATTGCCATGGAGTTTGAGATATATGTGAAGTTATATGTTAATTTTATTTTTAACTTATTATATGAGATGTGATATATTTATTATTATTTTATTAAAATATAAATAATTCGTCTAATAATAATAAATATATGACATCTTATAAATCAAATAAAAATAAACTAATAATATAATATATATAATTTTTCGTAAGATATATATATATAAAAAATTCTGTTAAATTATAATTTCATTTTCAATAAGATATGATAAATATATATATCTTATCGACTAGAATGATAATATGGTATATCTTATTACTGCATATCTATTGATTAGCTTTAGGCTGAAAAGAAGGAAAAAAAAAAGAAAAAAAAAACAGAGAGAGAGATTCGTGTACGTGACTCATTCTGGCTGGCTATCGATGCTCTCATCCAGTAGCGCTAGGGAATGGATCCGTCATCGCACTCGTCGATTTTACCACAATAGGATCAGTACAAACTATAAATTATAAATAAACGAAGACGTACGAGGCTATGTGATTTAGGTGTGGCGTCAAAGTTAGGCACACAACGCAACAAACACTACCTTCCAATGTATTGTTAAGAGTTTAATTTATTCCCTCCCGTACGTAAAATTTAGTTCAGAAATGGTACTACAAGCGAGGTTGCTGATCGATCAGTAATTATTATTTTTTGATGTTTAAAAAGAAATGCAGAGTCATTTTTCACTAATGTGGTGATATGTATTTAGTCAAGTTCCTGATGATCATTCATTTCAGTCGGGCATGATTTTCTTTCCCAGGAAATGAAACGGAAACTTCAAGAAAATTTATTCATGGTCGTCTGAGAGAGAGTAGTACTCCCTGCTAAGCAACTTCCAACCTCCTTACTTAGTGAAGGAAAGCTCAACGTAAGGGGTGACGAAATCATGACTCATGATCGCATAATAATCACTTTCCATTAAGTTTATAAGAATTAATTAATGCCGATGTTGCTTCCTCACCTAAAGGCCAAAATGAGGAGACTTTTCCGATTGTTCACTCGCACATGAGCAATTAGACCCAACTCATGAATTAAGCTGATGGAGGAACAGTCAAACCTTTTGTCTTTTTCATACATCGGTGATTCGGTCATCTTCAAAGTTGTACTCAGCAACTTCCATCGACTTTTTCCTCTTGGGATAATCTAAACTCTAAAGTCTCGTTTTGGTCAAGGTTGTAATGTGCGTATTGACTGTTGACCCAATATTTCAGCAAACTCGCTGCTCAGCTTATCATGTGCAATAATAAATCCGTCATTTCAAATATGGGCCTCAGCTAAATATGGGTTTTTGCAACTTTTGGGTTGGCCCAGACAACTGAAGGCTGCGTTAATTTTACTGTATTAGTAAACAGGTGGCTCCATTTGGGCCCATAAATCCATGCGTTATGGGCTTCCACTATGCGTCACACAGCGGCACAGAAACACCCATCCCCACGCCTACTGCAGAGTGAAGCGGTGACTCACTCTCTCTCTCTCTCTCTCTCTCTCTCTATGGCCACCTCGCTGCTCTGCCCGCTCTCAGCTCCAACCTCGTCGTCCATCTTCGAGGACCCTCGAGCATTTGGGAAAGTGCGTACTTCTCTTGGGTTTCAAAGGTCCCTTTTCCTTCACGGCACCAAGCTCTTCTCTGCTTCCATCGTTCACCCAACTTGGAGAAGCACGGCTCGAAGATGCTTTAGCTCCCCACTTGCCAAGTCCTTGGAACGCATCCCCAAGCACTTCAGGGAAGAAAATCTCAAAGATGGATGTGAGTCTTTCCCTTTCCCTCTTTTTTAAAATTTTCGAAGACACCATTTTTTTCTAAAGGTTTTGCCCCTGCCAATTTCAATTTTTTTATTTTTTATTTTTTGGGATTAATTACATTCTGCTCAGTCGAGTAAATTTTGTGTTTACTTATATTACTTATTTCTTGAGATGTAATTTTATTTTTCTTTCTGATGATTTCTTTCTGACTTTTGTTACGTTAAAGTGAGTTCGCGTTCCAATTTATGTATCAATGTAAATGTCTTCATATTTAAAATTTAAATTGATATTTTTTTTAATAAAATCTAATTTCTAACTAATCACATTGGATTGGTGCCGTGGGCAGAATCGCTTACAACTAGATTTTTCGTTTATAGTATGGGAACAAAATATGCTCCGTTATATGTAGATAGAATAGAAGTCGCATAACCTAAAAATCTACGTTTAGGTATTAGTTACCAACCACAATCTGAGGAAATTTGTGCGTGGCCCTTATTTAAAATCACGGTGATTTTATGTTGCTTAGTTTGTGTCGCTCTTCCACTAACCATTGATCGATGGTGATGACTATGGTTTTGACTTCGAACTTATAATTTGGTACGTAGGAAGCCCTCTGGTGAAAATTTCAGCATACTGATATTTATAGAGTGCTGTTGTCAGTATGAGTTTGAAAGGAGCTCCTCAGTTTATTTATTTCGTATTTCCATCTGAAATGTTGTGTGGTTTTATGAGAATTTACATTATCACAATGGACCATTCAGGGAGGCAAAGTAACCCGGACCCTAGGGAAGTTAACTCTAAGTGGTGATAGATCCTCTAATTTCTCAGAGATATCAGCACCAGCTTAGGGCATGAACCGGTGTATACAAGATTTATTCAAAGGGATCAATTTCTACATTGCTTTTAGTTCTGAGGCTAGCTTTTGACTTATAGGGTGCTTGTTAGAGCAAGAATTTTTTTTCCTATAACCTTATGATAATTTCTGGGCTGAGGTACACGAATCTATGAGATGCTTTAAATGCATCAATGAAAGTAAGCAACTATGAATACCTCACCAAAGAGTGCTCTAAATGGCTCTTGAGATTCATTCAACAGCTTGGAATCACTACGGTAGGAGAAGGGATGGTTACTGATATGTTTAAATTAAACTAGGACTCTAGGTGAGGCATAGAGTGGTAGAACAGAGCTCTCAAAGGATGCTAACAAATACCTAGTTATGTATATGATCATATTGGTAGAACTTTTTTTTTTCCCATTTCTTGCGGCATCCACATCTTGCAAGTTCTGGCTTGTTCGTATCATGTTGAATCCGTGTGTTCATTGTTGCTACTTTTGCAACTAGATTGCAAGGGATTGGTTATTGAAGCAAAGAGGATACACTTGCTGAAAAGCTGCTTTATGTTTTAGTCTCATCCAAAATCATAGCAAAATCGAGTTGCTACTTCCTCACATTCATTTTTTAATTGATAGTGATGGACAATTACAAGAATGCACCCCAATATCTCTATGGCCTTACTGCTTCACAAATGGACATGTTCATGACAGAAGATAATCCCGTCCGACGACAGTTGGAAAGAGTTACAGAGGTTCTTCTCCCTTCTTGCACTCCTTGGTATCATCTGATAGGCTGATTAAGTTATACTAAAAAGAATTCATTATATATTATGCTTGTTGGAAGTCACTTCTCTATAGAACCAAAATGTTATGACAACAAATTCAATTGGGTCCTTATCTTGTTGACAACTATTGGCAGGAAAGCATCTCTTCTGCCAAGAACTATTTGGACCATGGAGGGATGTGGAGTCTATCCGGCATGGGTGAACAGGGTCCTTCAAAATACAGTATGAGCGTAAGCATGTATCGTGGAGGAGCCAGAGGATATGGAAGACCTAGAACTGCTCCTCCTGATTTGCCTTCTTTGCTTTTAGATGCTCGAATATGCTATCTGGGCATGCCTGTAAGCCACCATATTCTGTCTCATGACAATGGTATGTGCTTCTCATTTTATCTAAATTGTCTTGATATTATCTTGTCTGCATTATGCAGATTGTGCCAGCAGTAACTGAGCTCCTTGTTGCTCAATTTATGTGGTTGGACTATGATAACCCTTCAAAGCCTATATATTTATACATAAATTCATCTGGGACACAGGTTAGCATTGAAATGTGTTATTTTCAATTATATATTCCTCCATATCCAAATTCTGATTGGTGAAATAATATTCACAGTTTCCAAAACTCTGAATTACTTTTCTGATCTTTCATTTGGTTTCTGTTATGCTATTTAGAATGAGAAGATGGAGACTGTTGGATCAGAAACCGAGGCATATGCAATAGCTGACATGATGGCTGTAAGTATAATATCAACCCTATCTGGTATTTTTTGCATCTATAATGATTGTAAAATAAATGGCACTGATTCACAAAACGGACCCATTGACATAGGCCAATTTTCTTCATATTTTATTTTATGTTTTGTTGTTTAACCTATCTTTTTTAACATGTGTATGTCTTTCACTATCTGCTTGAAGTATGTCAAATCAGACGTCTATACTGTAAATTGTGGCATGGCATATGGTCAAGCAGCAATGCTTCTCTCGCTAGGAGCAAAGGGTTTTCGTGCTGTACAGCCAAATTGCTCCAGTATGATTCATGTATCTCTAAAGTTCAAAAGTAGGATGCTGTATACGTGTCCCTTTACTGTCTTAATAATAGACACAGAACAAGGAAATCAGAATTCGGATATAACATCCCTACGGAAGGAGTCACTTATTTAGTTCTTCCACATTCATTCTCTAAAACCTATCCAATTATCATTTTTCCACTTTTATCCAGGTTCATATCCCTAGTGTTTGAGGCTTTCCCCATCTTCTTTCCCACTAGAGGAATGTCTACCATTTTTCCATATTTTTTAACTACAGTTTATTTCACTTTACCTTGCAGTCTGCTGATTCACTTGTATACTTGAAACAGTTGGACCTTATATTTGCTATATGTGCCTTCAACATATACCTTTAAGCTCAATACATTTCGTTTGATTTTGCCTTGCCCTTTTTTTTCCTAATTGCAGCGAAGTTATATCTGCCAAAAGTAAACAGATCAAGCGGGGCTGCCATAGATATGTGGATTAAGGTACTTGCTCTGTCCCTCTGTGTTCGTGTGTGTGTGAGATAGAGCTTCTTTGACAAGTTTCTGTCAGGCCAAAGAGCTGGATGCAAATACTGAGTACTACATTGAGCTATTAGCAAAAGGAATTGGGAAACCCAAGGAAGAAATTGCTAGAGACATCCAGCGACCTAAATATTTTCGAGCACAGGAAGCCATTGATTATGGCATTGCAGACAAGATAATCAACTCAAGGGATGCTGCATTTGAGAAGAGGGTAATGTTTCCATTGTTCTTTGTTTCTGCTTGCTTGTAAACGCTAATGCCTCCATGCTGGTTCTAATTATATAATTTTTTCCGATCAGAATTATGATGAGATGCTTTCTCAATCAAGAGCTATGAGAAGATCAGCAGGAGTTGGTCCGCAAGCTGCTCCCTCTGGATTTAGGTAAAATAAAGAGCAGTAGCAAAACATAGCATAAAGGTACAAAGGAAAGGTTGATGCTGGTAATCATCAAAAGCAGCCTTGGGAGGAGCTGGTTACTTACGGGGGCTTCAGTTGAGCCTCTAGCTATGATGCAAGAATGATAATGGACCTTTTTGTGACCTCAGGAGTCTGGGCAATTCTTCATTACTTTTTTATCTTTTTGAAATGTTGCATACGCGGTACCCTGCAGAATGCGTGATGTTTAATCACTTGCCCAACCAAAACCCATTGAAACAATAAATTTTGGCTTCTTATTTTGTATATAGGTCACCTATCTTTGGTTACTTTTCTACTTTTGAAGTGTTATTCACAAGCCCTGCACGCGGCTTAAGCTCTCTCTCTCTCTCTCTCCGAGTTCTTATTCCTCAGTGCGAAACAAAATAGAACAGAACACAAATGGCAGAAAATCGCTACTAAGAACAAACAACAGCGGTTTGTGGGTCGAGTCGGGCCTTGTCCCCTTTGTTTGACATTGGGCCTATTACTCTTGCACAACTAAAGTCACACTACTGCGATTTGGGCCTTCTCTATGATTGGGCTTTTATTGCCCGAATTTTGCAACCCAATGAAGAATGAGGGAACAAATTATCAAATTACTTGTATCAAAATTTCATTTCTGCAACATACTAATTTGTGATTGGAAAATATTAATTCATCGCTTGAATTTATCTTTTTATTTTAATCATTCATTTATTTAAATTTCTTTTACTTAATAATTAAGGAAATGACTTTTAATATATTGATGTCTGTGTTTTTTTTTAATATTTAAATATGTTAAAAAAATATGAAAAAAACAAGAAAAAAATAAAAAGGTAAATTTATACTAGGGCAGGGCAGTGCACTAACGTTGCCTTATATGATTTGTCATTTTTATTATTCTATTTAAACACATATTGATGTGTAAATATATATTTAAATAAAATGATAAAAATGATAAATTACATGTTATGTATTGTGAGGATAATAAATAGTATTTCTCAAATTTTATAGATTGAAATGCTAACACTAAATTATCTTAAATGTTCTATTTATTTGATGAGTTTTGCTATATACAAGTATAGTCGCGTACTAATTTGTGTACCAATACTAATTTATTCATATTTAAAATTTAAATTAACACTATTTTCAATAAAATTTATTTTTTGACCAATCATATTACATTGGTGCACAGATTAGTGCACAATTATACTTATAATTATATTTTTCCTTATTTGATAATGCCTCATAATATACTAAATTATATTAAATAGTTTTATTAAATAAAATTAGTTATTCCTATCCATCACGTGGAGTTACAAGTTTAATAAAACTCAAAACATCCAACATAACTGACGTGGAATTTCATAGCATTTTAACACATCAAACTCGTGAACCCATTAGCTGTCTATTGTCAATGTTACATAAGTAGGATTAAATAAGGGCGGCCTAATCCTTTTCGTTTCTTAGAAATCGTCAAGGATACGAAGATAAAAGACAAATTCATCAACCTTGGCTATAGGAAGAGCTGAAGCATCGCATCCCAACATAAAAGAATAAAAAAAGATGTCCCAGTTATTATGGGAACAATGAGGAGATTGTACATTTTCAGTTATGCAGGAGGATTGGGGTAGACTTTTGGCTTTGGCTTCACCTCTATTTCATTTACGCTGCGAACATAGATAGCATCTGGTTCGTGACTGCAAAATGAAAAGCCAACACATTAAAGCCAGTGTGTGTCACTCTGTGTGAGAGAGAGAGAGAGAGAGAGAGAGCTGATCTTACGGTTTATCTCCCTCTTCATATGTATAACTTGATGCCACTGCCAAAAGGCGGCCATCTCTGCTAAACGAAAGTGCTGCAATGCTTGTTGGATATTTTGAGTACTAGAAAAGATCAAACAGCAGTTCTAATGAATTCAAGCTTCCAAATATTTTAATCAATATGCCAGCATCACATAATCGAACTTATACCTGATACAGCCTCTTCTTGTTGTTCCCATCCCACACATTCACGTAGCCATCACAGCCCCCAGTTGCAAATGTACCATAGCTGCAGATTGAATGTGGAAGAATACATTAGTCACTGCTTGAATTGTATGAAAAGAACCTACTATCGTTAATCTCAGGCCATGGACTTCACAATCAGTCAACGTCAGTTCAAAGAGAATTATCCAACTCCCTTTGCAGATTTGAATTGCAGATTTGCTTTTGATTTGTGGAAGAATGGACTAGTAACTACTTGAATTATGCGTTCCATTAACTAAAGATTCAGTAATTCAATACACAAAGAATATCAAAAACTTACACAGGGTGGAATGCGATGGCATTTACTGGGTAGACAATGTCCCTTCCAGCCTCCGATTTTCTATGACACTTAAATGCATACCTGGATAAAGCTTACCATCTTCAGTAAGCAAAACGAAGAAGTGCAGCAGAATAAAACATAATGGCATGATTGTATTCTCATACAACAGTAATATTAAAAAGGCCAACCATTTCTTACCCAGTTGTTAAGACACAGGCGATGGCACACAACATGACCATGCTAATTCATTAAACCAGAATGTATGACATGCAATCTACTATACACCCCAGCAATTGTTTAAAACTAACAGAAGCACACTTCACAAAGATGTAACACACCGTTACTTGCAAATAGAGAAGTCCAGAGGCAAAGGGTTCGGTTTGGCCACTAAGATTTCTCATCTCAAACACAAAATTCCCATCTCATTATTACAACTTTCACAAATCTCTATACAAAATATAATAAACAATTTAACTTTTTCTTAACTTTTTATATCCAAAAATAATAATAATAGTAAAATATAATATTTTAATATTTTATTTTAAAACTCAAAATTCTCATATGAAAATTCTCAGTGGCCAAACCGAACCATGTACTGCCTTTATTTTTTTGTATCACTTACTCTTAGGTATGGTTTGGTAAGTAAGAATTTTGAATTTTAAGATAAAATATTAAAATATTATATTTTAATATTATTATTGTTTTGGGATTTAAAAAAGTTAAAAAAAAATTGAATTAATTATTATATTTTGTATGAGGATTTGGAAAAGTTGTAATGATGAGATGAGAATTTTGAGTTTGAGATGAGAATTTTCTTGGGCCAAACCAAACCTTAAATGTACGTACATTCAGTTGTCAAATCAAGAGTACACAAAAAGCAACATCAGAATTGATAACGCATCAGTAAGAAGTGCCCAAAGCACAAATAGCCAGCAGATTTTACAGAAACACAAAGGAAGCTGGAAAAACTGCAAAAAGTTACAAAAACAGGGAACATCATTCAATTAATTTATGCTTCTTAATGGTCCATCCAAAGATCAGCACATACTTTTTGGCTTGACTAGCCTCTGAGAGATCGAAAAATTCCATCGCAACTCTTCCTTCAACAGAACTCAGAGCATATCCTTCATAAAATAGTCAAGTCACCATTAAATCTTAGCGAATAGAGAGGAAGAGTATATCTTATGAACAAAATAATGGGCCAAAGACAGGCTTCTAGCTAGTGAATTGTCCTTTTTGCCTCTCTATTTTCCCACGATGTTATGCTATCTATAACAGAGGAGATTTATTACAACCTTCCAGATAGATATACTAAAAGTTGCTCCGGAAATATACTTGTTGAAATCAATTAAACGAATTCATATGCTATGGCACGAGAAAATAGCAACTGCCAATGTAGCTCAAATTCGTGTAAGAGACTTGACGGCAAACCTTTCTATGAATAGAACCTGAAACTGCCTTAAAATGGAGAGGGAGGAAGAAAGGAAGGAGTGGGGTGTTTAACCGTGAACAATGTGATTTAACTAGTGGTTTTGACAATTTTGGAGACTGACAGCAAGAAGGAAAAGATTGTTGCTCAATAAGGTCAGAAAATTACCTGTTCCATTTGGATAACAGCGCACACATCTAGTTTGATATTTCAATGAAGATTCCCTTCGCTGTTCAGGTTGTGACATGTTTCTTAAGTCATAGACATTCACGTGTCTTCCTGCAGTTGCTACAACCAATCGATTTCCAACAAGAGAAAGTGAGTAAACACGCTCAGGTTGTGGGTATGTCCCAACAAGAGTGCGATCCTGCCCACTTGCACCTCTAGGATCCCAACACTTAAGGGTTTTATCCCAACTACCTGTGATTAATTGCCCTGAGAGATTCAACAGATGAGAGAAAATATTACTTGGATTGTCGAATAAACATGAATTGGCAAATAAATGACACGAGGAACGGTTCTATGTGAAATGCCATAAAATATTACTTGAGTGATAGCAACTATAGCATCACCATTCTAAGGATGAAAGGGGCGTTAAGACCCTTTGGTTGTAATGAGTCCAATGACATGGGATCATACTTAAAAAACTGGATAAATGGGTTTTGTTATTACTATTGTTATTATTACATAGCACCTTTCAAGCTTTTAGGTCGTGTCGTTTTAGATTTGTCAACTTTTTTACATGTTCTGCTATCATCTGAACCACTGCACTTTGGTTTGCATGCAGACAAATCATCATATTACAGAAAAACCAACAAGAAGAAATTTACATAAGCAAAGGAGAATGCAAGTACTGCACAAACAAACCTGCTGCATAAGAGTACTCAACACAGCGTACGGGTGCATCGTGCCTTCCCAAAATATCCTCCTTGTTAGAGCTAAAGAGAAGCCTGAAACATTGATGCCACAGCGAAAAATATAAAATCTCCAAAATCATGATCAAGATTGGAAACTGGGCCACAAAAATTTGATAGAAGTAATGATCTAAAAAATATGATCTCGCTTCTTCGATGCAAGGACTCAGCTAAATTGAGGAGGATAAGCAAATCATAGATTAATCTTATAAATTTGATATATATTGAAACTCTAACCCACAAAGACGGTGTTTATTGAACCAAGCCAACTCTAAATGCTTTCCTATGACATGACACCTACAGCTTCGCAGATTTCATTTTCTTTTCCGTTCCCTCATTTATTCGGACAGACATAAAATTGGGGCAGAAAACAGCAATTGCGACCTGATTACTTGTATTTAGCTCAGTTGAGTGAATGTTTTCATGTTTCGAGTTCCGTACAACATAAGAACTAGTGCTCAACAATTTCGGTTTTCATTTTCCGTTCCCGCACTTTCTCAGCAACCGAACAGGAAAAACAGGGCCAATAAAAAGCACTGACCGCCTCACAGTATGATCGGCGCTGGCGCTGAACCCTGAGGAATCATCGTGGAAGCAACAGTCGAGGACGGGACCGCCGTGCAAGAACTCGCCTCGCAGAGCATTGGCGCTCGCATCGTACAATCGGACGCTCTGGCCAATTAGAATAGTGTTTGTAGCTAACTTTAGAATATTGTGAGCTAGGAAGAGGATTAGAGAGAAGAGATGGAGGAAGAAAAAGAAGAGCAAGGAGGCCGGGTAGTAATGGGGGTGGGGGGAAGTGAGGGCGTACCTTGTCCCATGAAGACACTAGCAGGTGATCGCTATGGTTGGAGAAGCGGAGGTTGGATATGCCGTCGGAAGGCGGGTTCGAGAGCTCGCGGCCAGGTGCCGGCGGTGCGACTGATGTCATCCCGTGATTGGCTTGCCTGCTCCAAGAGTACAAGGAGCCAAGCAGGTAGTGCGAGTGGGCGTAGGGTTCTTGGAGAGACCTGATGGCCGAGAGAGGGAAATTACAGTTTGAAAATAAAAGATAGATTTTGGGGGGGGGGGGGGGGGGGGTTTGATTTCAGATAGAAATTAGATATTGCTTGTGAAAAGAGAGAGTGGCGGCCGGATGGTTTGGTGGGGAATTTAAATTTAAAGCAGAGGGACATGATCGTGGGACATGGAGAGTGGCGGTGACGTTCTGACTTTTGGGCCTTTGGTCTCGTTGTTGCGATCCATCATTACAGACAAATGGTATTGGTTTATTATTGTTTTATTATTCAGTTTTTTGTTTAAATGTAATTTGAATTTAGATTAAAAATATTAATATAACCTTTTTGCATAATCTAAATTATTTAATTCATGTTTTGAGATTATTAATCTAAATTTAAAAAATAAAAAGAAAAAAAAAATTAGATAGTAAAATAGTAATAAAAAAATATAAAGTTATCATTATCTAACAAGATAGCGAAAAATGCGGTTTATAACAATAAATAAAGAGTACCCTACAAAATAGTACTATTATTCTACAGTCAAAGTTAAATAAAAGCAACTTATTGGGTTTGAATTAAAATAATTATATAATTATATCAAACATAAAAATATTATACATGTATTATTTCCCATATATAAAATGGAAATACATGCGGTTTGTAGCTACCCATTTTGACAAAAATGTATGTAAAATTAAAGAGGATTCAATTAGATGCTTGCTCTTAAGCAATATAGAATGTTTTCCGATTAGGTTTGTAATTTGTCAATTTAAGATCACTCTCATTATTGATGATTGTCACAATTAAAAATATGAGTAATATTACATATAATCATTTTTATGTATTATATATATATTTTATTAATTTAATTGAATGAATTAATTTTTTTTAATATACAATCAATTATATCACTGAACATACATAAAAGTGATTGAATATGGATTTTTTGTAAAAACATTATAACTAATGAAGTGGGTTGAATCTTCAACTGTATTATCGGTTCAAATAGTAGAACACCGAATCGGCTCAAAGATTAGGTTAGCCCAAGACTCAAGTCTCGGCCCGGTCGGTTCAAATAGTAGAACACCGAATCGGCTCAAAGATTAGGTTAGCCCAAGACTCAAGTCTCGGCCCGGTCCTTCCACCACCAAATTTATAGACCTCTCTTTGCTGTGCGCCAAAATAATATTTATTTATTTACACCGAAATTTTTTTTTTTTTCAGGGAAAAAATTCAATTAAGAAAAAAATAAAAAAAAAGAAGTAGAAAACTGATCGAAGTTATCGAACGGATCTCCACGGGCAGCACTGCAAATCCAGACAACACCAACAACGATTACATTTTCAGTGAAGGCTCTCTCTCTGGTCGCTCTTTCTCTGGCTCAACTTTTCCTTAGATTCTTTGCTTCTATCGTTTGCACCGTCTTAAACCCTAATAGTCTCCAACAAATCCACGATAAATTTATACCTGATTGATCCGCTTGGCTTCGAGACTCTGCACCGGTCAATGCAATGGTGGTCTGCAAATGCCGAAAGGTGACTACTACAATTCCTCATTCCATCTTTCTTTGTTCCTGATCGTTTTTGTGCTGGTCCATTAGTTGGGGTTTGGATCGAACCGGTTTCGTTATTCGAAACTTAAGGTGATCCGTGCTCAGCCATACGGATCGTTGTTTCCAATTCTCATTGGTGGGACAGTGGAAGCGGACCTGGAGCTTGTCTTTAATCGGTTCTTATATATTGATTGAAATTGCAAGATAATGTATGTTGTCTAATGTATTTGGCGGGGGGTTTTTTGGTGTTTCAGGCTACTAAATTGTATTGTTTCGTGCACAAAGTTCCTGTTTGTGGAGAATGCATCTGTTTTCCGGAGCACCAAGTTTGCGTGGTAAATTTATTGCTATTATTGTAGGAGTTTTTGTTATTTCGAACTTTATTTAATTGACACTTGTTTCGTTATAACCCCACTTTCAGCTGGATGTGTTGCTCACAGTCATTTTGGACTCTCTTTAGTTTTTTTCTTTATCCTATCAGTAGTAAAAGTCCTATATTTGTGGTGGTATCATGCGATTGGATTTCATTTATAATTGGATAAAAGTTTGGCGTGGATAATAGAAAAAGAGCTTCTAAGGGTTTGAAAGTGGAAGTGGGCCATGCGATTGAATTGCCATGTGATGGAACTACATACTTCGACATTAATTGACCAAGAGATTACTAATTCTCGATTACATTTTCTTTTCACAGATCTAATATTATCAATGTGCCATTTGAATTATATGATGTTATATGTCATTCACAGGACAAAACTGACTTTGTAGCACTCCCATGCACTTTTTGAGAGACTTCATAGTGGCCTCTATATTGTTTGCATACTTCTCCAGAAGAGAATCATTTTATTCCTCTGAATGAGCTTTTGCCAGACAAAACATTCTACATTTCCAAAGCATTATTGTCCAATTGCAGTGATTCTGAATTAACATTAGTTACTTTGACCGCTGAGTTTAGTTGTTGTGATGTTACTTCTTTTTCTCGTTGGATCTAGTTTGTGCTACGTGCATGCTAAAACTTTATAGAAGAGATGATAACTCGATTCAATCATAATCTACATTCATGCCTATTCACTTTCATGCTAAGAATGCATCTGTGAATTTGTATATATATATTTTTCATGAAAATTTCTGATTGATGGCGTTGTAAGGTTGTCCAATGCCTATGCTGTATTAATCTTGCTGTCTTTGCCAGGTCCGGACATACTCAGAATGGGTAATAGATGGAGAATATAATTGGCCTCCTAAATGCTCCCAGTGTCAAGCTGAGCTTGAAGAGGGGATTGGTTCTCAAACTACTCGATTGGGTTGCTTGCGTATGTGATTTTGCAGATATAGTTATTGCCTCTGACATGCAATTTATCTCTGTTATTAGAACATCTGCTGGAAATCTTACTGTAAAATATAATTTACAATTTTTTCGCTTCAGATGTTCTACACACAAATTGCTTGGTTTCACATGTAAAGAGTTTTCCTTCACATACGGCACCGGCTGGATATGTGTGTCCTGCATGTTCCACTTCAGTAAGATACTTCTAGAAGTTATCTGTAGATTTATCTTAGAATGCTCAATTTATTTATGTCCTGCTTTTGATGTCTTAAAGCATATGTTTATGAAAACTTAAAATGGCTGGAGTTTGTCTTCAAGTATTGCCAAAAAAAAAAAAAAAGAATAAAAAAGCATGGCTAGAAATGCTCTATACTTGGTAAAGTAAACTTTACCATCTAGTTCTGGTTTTTACATGATCTATTTTGTTCATAACACCTTTCTGTGATTATGGCTACAACTGCTCTAACTTGGTAGCATAAACTTTTCCATCTAGTTCTAGCCTTTATATGAGCTATTTAGTTCATAACGCCTTTCTGTGATTGTGGCTTGGGTTTGAGCTTTGTTAAGGCATTGTCTATTGCTTGTCATGGTTCATTATCTAATGAATTTTTCTTGCAGATATGGCCTCCCAAGAGTGTGAAAGATTCAGGGTCTCGTCTTCATTCATTGCTGAAGGAAGCTATTATGCAGGTTAGGTCAATTCTTGGCTCTTGCATGTTTGCAAAGAGAAGTACTCAAGTGATAGTCTTACAAACTGTTTAATAATGCTTTGCTTAGTTAATTTTTATTATGTTAAGTGCAAAACTTCCTTGGCAAGTATGATTCTCGTAGGCTCATCCCTAGAGTTAATGGTAGCTGTTGGTCTTATCTTCTTCTGTTGCGGTCTCATTCCATTTTTCTTTTCACCCTGAATTGACAGGGATCATTGTCCTTGATGTGGGTTGTGATAAATGAGCGATGATTTTTCTATTCTACACCTTCTCTTCATTTTGATTTTGGTAATTTTATAGACAATGAAGAATGAATACTGTTGTCTTTTTTTGGCTCACATCTCTGCTTACTCTCTGATTTTAACGATTTATGTAACTTGGCAATGTACCAGAGCCAGAGGAGTGTTTCTTCTCTATAATTCTTCGTTTCATCTTCCTTTTCTTGTTGGTCCCAGGCTTGGTATTTTGATCTAGGGCTGCTAAATTAGGCCCAGCGTAAATGCAGAGTGAGGCATTATCCGACATCATTTTACAATAAGAGTTGATATTAGCTTCTGGAAATAATTGAGTGTTCAATTTATTGGGGTGCAACTCTTTCACTTATTAGTGAATGTTTGAGGAGTTTTCTGCAGACAGGGTGAACGTTGAATCTGAAGAAAAATTAGTTTAAAACTCACAAAATCAGTTTGTTATTATTTCTTCTATCTTTGCAATTGCTTTAAAGATGCATATACTTGTGAACTATTATGTAGTCGATTTTTGGAGTTAATGTTTTGACATAGGCACCGACATGGTACAGTATTGCTTTCTCATTCATTTGGAAAATAAAGCTCTCAGTTTTGTCCGCTGTTATGCAGACTGGTCTGGAGAAGAATTTGTTTGGAAATCATCCAGTTTCATTGGCAGCGACAGAATCCCGTGGACCTCCTCCTGCATTTGCCTCAGATCCTCTAATTGCAGTATCTTCTACTGGAGGCAGGGAGAACAATGCAAGTTCATTGCCCTTGGTAGCACAAGATGGAATAAGTGTTGCTGAAGGATACTCGGCTGCAAATGGAGCAGGATCTTCCAAACTTCCAGTGAAAGATGTGTTGGAGATAAAAGTTCCTGGTACAGCTGGGGATTTTGTCAAGAACTCAAGCCCTGTAGGTGTATGAGGATTTCACCATCAACTTTTCCATCTTGAGTAGTGATTCTGGGCTCTGCTTGGTTCAAGTTGTTTTTGCTTTTTGATTTTCAAAATGCAACTTTTTTAGATTTTTAGTTGTAGAAACAAAAGCATATTTGATAACCTAGAAAATATCACGACTAACTGTCTCAAAGATCATACGTAAATGTTCAAGACAGGCTAATGCAACTGATGTTTAGCTAAAATGAGAAGCAGAGAAATACTTTACAGGTGCCAACCAAAGGCAGCCCTTGTGAGTTTTTTCTCTGTTTCAATTTGAAATTTAGTGTGGATGCTGGATATGCAGGTGTATACATATGCTGATGTTTGTGTATAATATTTTATTTCATGCATACTTGCCTGAAGAGAAAAAACTTACATAATTTTGTTTTAAATGCATTCCAGCCGGGTGCTACAACACGGAAGGGTGCCTTACTTGTTGATCGACAAAACTCCGAAATTTCATATTATGCAGATGATGAAGATGGCAATCAAAAGAAGTACACTAGAAGAGGTAAGTAGATAGTTTTCTTTATAATTCAAGTTTTCATCATGACATTGTTCATAAAAATGCCGCAAACAAAGCCATCCAACTCTAGGTCTGATCATAATTGCTTCATTATCTTCCTTTGGGGTTCTCATTTGTAGGTCCATTTCGACACAAGTTTCTTAGAGCTTTGCTTCCTTTCTGGTCAAGTACATTACCGACTTTACCAGTGACGGCACCCACACGAAAAGATACATTGAATGCCAATGATATCTCTGAAGGTCGTGTGCGGCATCAAAGATCATCAAGGATGGATCCAAGAAAAGTCCTGCTCATTATTGCAATCATGTAAGGTCTTTTTTTTTTTTTTTTGAATCTTCTCTCTCAAAAATACTAAAGGATAAAGATAACATGGCGGAAAGGGGGATGAAGGTTGAAGGGGGGGTGTTGCTGACCAGCATAATTTGGCAATGTTTGGTAGTTCAAAATGAATTGCTAATTCTTATAAATCAAAACAAGAATTCTCCTGGAATAGATCTCAATTCCAGCGGTGGAATAGAACATGTAAAACAATCACTATTTTCACTGATCCATTTTTTTTTTTAATCTCGTGCAGGGCATGCATGGCAACAATGGGTATTTTGTATTACAGACTAGTGCAACGGGGTATTGATACGGAGCTGCCTGACGATGAGCAGCAGTGAATACCAGTAATGTTGTGATACATTTGAGGTGAATCTGCTTGTAAGGAGATCAGCTGGTTACTGGTGACTTCTGTTGCTTTGAGTTTCTGTTCTGGTCCTCTCTCGGAACATGTGGCAAAAAATTCAAGTGGAGTGTAGGCAATATTGTTTGGGTGATGATGATTATAAGTTCCATGTCTTTGCTGTCCTTTTCTCTTCTATTTTTCACCTGCGCCTGGGGTTGATGTAGCTATGATTGCTTGTATACAGCATGCCGAGCTGGGCCCGAGAGCGGTACAATCTCATATTGATTTCCTTCTCGGTATTTAAAATCAATGCCTTTCATCTTTCGTTCTTAATTTTTGAAAAGAAAAAAATTGTTCTTTGTTTCTTATGTTGCACTTTTCTTCGACTGCAAGTAATAAATAATATGATTGAATGGATTGGATTGGAGCGACCATTTGTCGATAAAAACTGGATAAACTGCAAGCTTAAGGAGTAAAAAATGGCTGGTCTAAGAAAGTAAGCAGATTCGAATCCAATACGGTGAACACTGAATAGCTGGGTTTGCTTACTATCACTGGACGGGAAAAAGGAAAAATGGGCCGGCCCAATCTTTCAAATCTCATGTATTTTGTTTTTTTTTTTCCAAGCAATATATGCATTCATTAAAAAAAACTAATACAAAATAGTAGCGGATTAATATTACAATAATTAAATAATATTAAAGGGAGGGTTTTTTTCACTCGGGAAATTCAGGAGACTGGGAGGGATGTAGTTTAGGAGTATGCTTCCAAAGGCTTGCTTAGTCCATTTATTTGAAAATTTGAAAAAGTAGTTTAACTATTTATTTTATTTTGTATGAAAATTTAAAAAATTTGTAATAATTAAATAAGATGAGTTGAGAAGAATTATGAAAACAATTGAGGTCTTAAATTTACTTATCTTTTTGTCGAGATTTCTTGATTTAAGAAAATTATTAAATAATATCAAGATATCGAGGTGTGATAGTTTCATCTTATGATTAGAAGACATGTTATAAAATATAGTATTTACATAACTGATTTTAATGGCATAATGTCCTCGCATAAGGTGAGAATACCACACTATTCATACTCCAAAAGTAGTTAATAATTTTCTAGAACAAACCGAAACCAGTTATTACACGTAAAAGACTAAATTAGAGTAAATTGGGGAGAAATTTTGAAAATTCAAAAGGAGCCCAATCGGGAGAAATAAAAAATAAGAATAGCACTACAGGGTGTAAAACCAAAAGAATATTTAATATTAGAAGGTCAACATAATTGAAGTTATAATGAGTTGACATCCAAAAGTCAGACTAAAAATAAATAAATAAAGGGCTTAACTTGTTAGTAATAGTTTTTCAAAACCAACCTCACCGAGCTCACACGTGTCACAAGAAAAATGGTAAAAAAATAATGATTAATAAATGGTAAGATATAGTGAGGCTTTGGATGACTTCACACTCAAATGTCAAACCCAAATACATAAAGAAAGAAGGGAACAAGCATGAACTTTTGTCGATGAAAAAGCCCCATTCTATAAATTGACTACTATTTTTATAATGCCTATATTGACTTAGATGGCCTATAAAATAAATAATTGTAATATATATTTATATAAATATATATTCTTTTAATATAGTTGACATTCCAAGTCAATGACACGTGGTCCCAGAAGGCATATAAACCATCTCTGATTTGCAATTTAATTAATTAAACGGACTCAAATTGAAATCATTAAAAAAAAAGTTGAAACTAATATTCTAATCATTACCGTGTACATTCTAAAGTCAAACCCGAACACATTAAACAAAAATAATAATCAAGTCAAACCCAAATACGTAAAAAAAAAAAAAAGCAAAAGAAAAAAGAAAAGGCAATATTACTACAAGCTGGAAATAACATACATAAATTAAAAAAAGTAAAACATATAAATATATATTATTTATAATGATTATATATACTTTTACAATAATTTTCTAGATGATTTATAACAATGTATAAAGATTACGAATTGAATTCTCAGTACACTTTTGTAACCAAATAATTACTTCCCTATTAATTAGGTCTCTGATCATTTGATAAATGATCCTTAAGATTGAAATAGTTGTATCAAAATGAATTCATTATTATCTCTAAAAATAAAGCAGTACGAGAAAATGTTTATTTGTGATAAGTTATTTGCCATGAAAAAAAAAATGATAGTTTCTCAATCAAATGAGCTCATTCTCATTCCAAATAGTAATTCTTGTTTCAAATAATTCGTTACAAATAATTATTATTTGTTATAGTATATATATAGGTGCTCTTTGGCATTGTATATTGGGTAACAAAAACAACATTAATGATGAGATGAGATGAGAATAAAATATTGTTAGAATATTATTTTTTAATATTATTTTTATTTTGAGATTTGAAAAAGTTGAACTAATTATTGTATTTTACTATTTTGTGTGAGAGTTTAAAAATATTGTAATGATTAGATGAAATAAAATGAGTTAAGGGACTCTCTCAAATCCAAACAACCCCCAAAGTCATAATCATTGCTAAGAATTTTATTTATTTAAAATTATCCATCCTCTAGAAAATAATGGAGTTTTAATATAGAGCAATGCTACATACAGTCGTGAAATTGCAAACGCCGCGCAATCACTTTGAAAAAGAGTGGAGTCCACGATTAAAAAGTTAGTTTTTTTTTTTTTCATGTGGGTCCCATATTAATCAATTTTTTTCAAACCGACTACACGCCGCTTGCACAAACATGATTGCAAATATAATTTCTCTTTAATATATGATTCTCCAATATTAGCGCTTGCAAGCGAGATGTCAAGAGATTCCAATTAAGGCAGAAAAAGGATCTTGAAAAATAAAGAATTAAACAGCAGAGCAATTAATTAATTATTAAGCATATGAGAAATTTACATCCATGATTGGATAAATGTAAGGATATTTCTATATCAACCATTAGCTCATAAACCAATTAATGTATTTGGAGTTCTATTAATACACTATTTTTTTTTTTTTTTGTGATTGATCTGGTCTTCATTATTATTGATATTTTTTACAGACAAACCCGTCCAAGAGACAAAACTCTACCTAAACAGAAACTCAACCTCACCGTTCATAGAAAGAAATGACTCAACTTCTACAAACAAACGTCCACAAACTCTTTTTTTTATTATATATATATATATATATATATATTAAGTGGGGATTGATGAGCGGTTTGAATTCAGATCAATGACGAATATATATTCTCTTGATGATCTACACATCTCTCATGATGTATTGATCACAATTTTTGTTAATTTGTACTTTAAATGCATCCGAGTGTTACATATATATATATATATATATATATATATATATGATGATAATGATGGGTTCTCATCAATGACTTTTAAGGAGTGTTGCAAGGAACATGAGTTGGCTAACTGCTGGTTTCAATTGGAGTGTGCACATATCCAGTGTAGAGATTTTATTGTCTTGGTTCCACGTACGTAGCATTGAGAATGTCAGATAGATATCCATTTCCAACACCATTATCACTGTGTTTTAACGAATTGATTTATAATATTGATAATATTCAAGCTAGCTAGGTGACTTAATTCCCACGTTCTCACGCTTGCCGACTTTGATAAGTACTATATTCTCTATCCATTACTTCACCAAACGTCCTTACTCAGATTCGGTCCTTTTTAATTAATGACAAGCTTGTTAAGCACAGTTATTCCCTTTCAATAATATTCTTCGACTCACAAATCAATCTTTCCATGTTTCGTTTTTGAGTTGTGGCTCAAGGTGTTTTAGGGTAATTAAAGGAAATTACACAATGTTTTTTTTTTCCATTGTTTTAAGGAATATTCCTCTCCTCTCTGAGTTGTCTGGGCCCCATTCTGGGAGATTGGTAATGATGAGTACTTAGATCCTATATATAGGGAAGAGGTCAACCTCCAGGAATTAATTAGTAGTACGTGTGGTATAAATATGTCTTCATCTTCTTCCCCACCGAGCATCGGGCAAATTGATCATCAGCTATGGAGCCTATGGGAGCTATCTCTGAGGGAGAATGGGGCTCTCTTAGTGGCATGTATACTGCTGAGGAGGCTGACTTCATGGCTCAGATCCTCAATAATAATGCTTTGTTACCCAATGAGCTAATTGGGGATTCAAGCTTGGGAGTCCCTTCTACTTTTCGGCCTGCCCATGAATCAAGTATGAACGTTGAAGGGCTCAGTGAAAGTCCTTACCGTACTTTATATATGGCTAATTCTAATTTGTGCAGTTTTTCAAATCGGAGTAGTTACAACGGTACTGGTAGTTTAAGGCAACAAAGCTACTACTTGAGTGATTCTCATCCAGTTTTGGCATCGAATTGTTGTGCCTTTAACTTGTCTGAAAATCACACAAAATAATTTTAAAGTAGTTCAGCAAATTGCTTACGTCCACTGGAGCCTCTTTTATAAAATTTGTACAAGATTTATGAAAATCTACAAATTCTCAATTCTCTCACGTCCCTCTTTCTCTTTCTCTTTCTTTTCTCTTCTCCCCACTACCTTCTCTGCAGATCAGAACTCTCCTATTTATAGGAGGATTTCTCCTCAACAAGTTGCTAAATACGGTGCAGCAAATTGCTGCTATAATTATGGGAGGTGCCTGATAAACGGTGCCTAACAAAACAATGCACCTTACGGTGCATGTGCAACTCATGGCCACTTGGGTGGCTTTCAACAATCACCCCCTCCACCCAAGTGTGCCATACTAGGCTGTTTACAAATTGATTCATTCTTCAAATGAATGCACCTCTTTCTTTGACATGAGAGACTTCTGCTATCGAATATGCTCCATTACACCCGAGGGTGCTCAGCAGTGTACAATACTGATCAAGTCCAAACAGTGTTGGAACTTGATTCCTGTGACGACCTTCGTCAACATATCTGCTGGATTATCTTCAGTGCCAATCTTCTGAAATTTGATGTCATCTTCTTCTAATATTTTACGTACAAAGTGAAATCGGATATCTATATGTTTTGTTCGAGAGTGATAAACCTGATTCTTGGCCAAATGGATTGCACTTTGACTGTCATAGTAAACGGTAATCTCTTGCTGCTCAAAGCCCAAATCTGTTACCAATCCCTGTAACCAAATGGCTTCTTTCACGGCTTCTGTTACAGCCATATATTCAGCCTCAGTTGATGATAGTGCAATTGTTGACTGCAAAGTTGATCGCCAACTAACTGGTCCTCCAGCCATAGTGAACACATAACCAGTTGTCGATCGGCGTTTGTCAAGATCACCTGCATAGTCTAAGTCAACATATCCAGTTACTAGACTATCTTCACTCTTCTCGAACCTCAAACCAACATCTACGGTCTCAGTAATATACCATAGAATCCACTTAGCCGCATGCCAATGAACCTTTCCAGGATTATGCATATAGCAACTAACTAAGCTAACGGCCTGGGAGATATCAGGTCGTGTACACACCATGGCATACATTAAGCTTCCAACAACACTTGCATATGGGACATTCCTCATGTAGTCCCGCTCTTCATCAGTTTTAGGAGACTGCAATGCACTGAGCTTGAAATATGAGGCCATAAGAGTACTCATCGGCTTCGTCTTCAAGTCGATGTTGAATCGTTGCAGTATTCTCTTCAGATACTGCTTCTAAGTAAGGTGAACTGTACCTTTCACCCTATCTCTGCTGATCTCCATCCCCAGTATTCTTCGTGCTTCTCCCAGATCTTTCATTTCAAACTCATTACTTAACTGAGTTTTTAAACGATCTATCTCCCCCTTACTTTTACAAGCAATTAACATATCATCTACATATAAAAACAAATAAATGAAAGATCCATCTGCAAGTTTTCTGAAATATACACAATGATCGTATTAGGAACGAGTGTATTTCAGATCCATCATAAAGCGGTCAAACCACTTATACCACTGCCGAGGTGACTGCTTCAAGCCATAGAGAGACTTCTTCAGACTGCATACCCAATTTTCTTTGCCAGCTTCTTTGAATCATTCTGGTTGAGACAGATAAATCTCATCTTCCAGATCACCTGTAAGAAGGTTGTCTTCACATCAAGCTGTGCTAACTCAAGATCATATTGTGCAACCAAAGCTAGCAATATCCGAATGGATGAATGCTTCACAACAGGAGAGAATACTTCACTGTAGTCAATTCCTTCTGTCTGAGCATAGCCCTTGGCTACCAACCTAGTTTTGTATCGCACTCCATTTTTAGCAGCTTGATCATCTTTCTGATTGAAGATCCACTTATAGCCAATTATCTTCTTTACTTTTGAAAGCGGCACAAGCTCCCAAGTCTGGTTCTGGTGAAGAGAATGCATCTCTTCATTCATCGCCTTTGTCCATTCAACTTGTTCACTGGACTGTACGGCTTCTCTGTAAGTGGTTGGGATCTCACCCCCTTCAGCTGGTAATGCATATGTCACATAGTCTACATAACGTGTCGGTACACGTCTCTCTCGTCTCGGTCTGTTGGTTGCTATCGGTTGTATTGGAGGTACTGTGACTGGACTATCAACCTCATCTTGTCCATGTTCTCCATTTGTTTCTCTTGAATCCTTTCGAGTGGAAAACTTCACCTTTTGTGAATCACCAAGTGTTTCGCTATCATGGCTGCCTTCACTGGAATCTTTATGCTTATGTGACTTAAGCATCTCAGATTCGTTGAATGTTACATCTCTATTGATAATCACCTTTTTGGACTCTATGCACCAGAGTCTATACCCTTTTACACCGGTACTAAAGCCCAAGAATTTTGCTTTCTTGGCTCTAGGATCAAGCTTACTTTCTTTAGCATGATAGTAAGCAGGACATCCGAAAACGTGTAAAGAGTCATAATCAGTAGCATGTGTACCTCTCTACATTTCAGTGGGTGTCTTTCCGTCATTGGCAGTTGTGGGTAGTCGGTTGATGAGGTGGTAGACATATGTCATAGCTTCAGCCCAAAATTTCTTACTGAGTCCAGCATTCAGCAACATACATCACACTTTCTCTAATAAAGTACGATTCATTCATTCTGCCACATCGTTCTGCTGCGGTGTACCTCGTACCGTGAAGTGTCTGACAATTCCCTCTCTTGGCATACTTTCATGAAGGGGTCTGAAGTGTACTCACCTCCATTATCAGATCTGAGCCGCTTGATCTTCCTGCCGGTCTGAGTCTCAACCATTTTCTTCCAATCAAGGAAGATTTTTAACACTTCATCTTTATTCTTCATCGTATACACCCACACACGACGAGAATAATCATCAACAAAAGTTACAAACCAATGTTTACCTCCCAAAGATGCATTTTGGGTAGGTCCCCAAACATCGGAGTGCACATAGTCAAGTATTCCCTGTGTATTGTGTACTACGGTTCCAAACTTGATCCGCATCTGCTTCCCCAATACACAGTGCTCACAGAAAGACAGTTTACCTGTCTTGGCACCTTTGAGTAAGCCTTGCTTCACCAGTGTTTGCAAAGCTTTTTCTCCTGCGTGTCCCATACGCATATGCCAAAGACTGGTGGTGTCAGCATCAGTCTCATCTATCTTCTCACAGCCCGTGGAAGCTCTTTCATCAACAGTACTTCCCTGCAAGAAGTACAAGTTTTCTCGCTTTAACCCCTTCATTGCCACCTGAACTCCCATTAGTACTTTGAGAGTTCCGTCTTCAATGGCGATTCTGAATTCCTTTGAATCCAGAGATCCCAGTGAGATGAGATTCTTCCGCAAGTCCGGAACATACCGAACTTCTGTCAGAGTCCTGACGCTGCCATCATGCAGCTTTAACCGAATGCTACCTATTCCCTGTGTCTTACAGGCACTATCATTGCCCATAAGTACTGCTCCACCCTCGATCTTTGTGAAGTCAGTAAACCAGTCCCGATTGGGACACATGTAATAGGTACATTCGGAATCCATAATTCATTCATCGGAATGACAAATGGATGATGAACTTATCAAGGAAAAATCTGAATCATCATCTCTGTCCACGACATTGGCTGTAGAGGGTTGATTCTACTGTTGTCCCTTCCGGTTTGGACAATCCTTCCTCCAGTGTCCTTTGTTGTGACAAAAGGAACACTCGTCTCTGGCGAGTTTTCTGTCGACTGATGAATCACGTGATGTGGCCCGGGTTTTCGATTGAAAACCGTTCTTCTTTCTGGGATACCTTGACTGTGGTCTCCCTCTTGCTGTTAAATCTTCACTTGATGTATCTTGCTGTACCTGCTTATCCTTTTTCCGGTACTCATTGCTAATTAAAGAACTAGATACATCGTCAAAACTAATACTTTCCTTCCCATACAGTAGAGTAGTAATTAAATACTCATATGTATCGGGCAAGGAATTTAACAAAAGTAAAGCTTTATCTTTATCTTCGATTTCAACATCTAAGTTTAACAAATCAGCAAGAATTTGGTTGTAACTATTCAGATGTTCAGACATAGAAATACCTTCACGAAATTGGAATCTGAAGAGCTTCTTCTTCAAGTGCAAACGGCTCTCAATGCTCTTTTTCATGAACTTATCCTCTAATTTCTGCCAAAATACCCTAGCATTTGTCTCTCTCATGAAAAAATACTTTTGTTATTTGGTAAGGCATAATCGGATTGTACTACAAGCTTGAGTATTAAGCTTCTTCCAACCCTGATCAGTCATATCATCTGGCTTTCCTCCCAACGCAATATCCAACTCTTGTTGGATCAACACGTCCATGACTTCACACTACCACATGCCGAAGTTGCTTGTTCCATCGAACTTTTCAACTTCAAACTTGGCATTTGACATAGTGGACCGACGTCCTGAGCTACTGGCATGTTCAGAGCTCCTGTCTCTTCTAGATCCTTCCATTTGAATTTAGAAAATTTAGACTCAAAATTTTAAAATTCTAACCGTACGGATGAGTCCGGAACGATCCAAATAGTAGAAAATCACTATTTGATTGCTGAAATCAGACTCCGAATGGTTTAGATCAAGCCGAAAATGGATCTGAAAAACGGACGGTTTTGATCTGTCTGGCGCGTGGGATGCATGCGCTGCACAGTGCGAGTGGGCAGCGAGTAGGCGCATGGATTACACGCACTACAGTACCTTGTGCGTGTGGGGGAGAGTGAGGCGCGTGGAGTACACGCGCCGAACCTCTGTAGGGCGCGTGGGGGCACGTGAGGCGCGTGTCCGTCACGTGTCTTCAACCTCTGGAGCGCGTGGGGGCGCGTGGGCGCATGTGGCTCAGTCGTCTTCAACCTCCGATGCGCGTGGGGGCGCGTGAATGACAGCAGATGCACGCGCTGACCTTCTAGGGGCGCGTGTGGGCTCCTCCGACCTCCGTTTTCGATTCCGTTTGCGGCAACGGATTCATCTCGACGCGAGGAACACCTTGGAGTTTTCAAAAATTGATTTTGAGCAACTTGAATTTTTGGACAGCTCGAACCAGAGCTCTGATACCAATTGTTGTGCCTCTAACTTGTCCGAAAATCACACAAACAATTTTAAAGTAGTTCAGCAAATTGCTTACGTCCACTGGAGGCTCTTTTATAGAATTTGTACAAGATTTATGACAATCTACAAATTCTCAATTCTCTCACGTCCCTCTTTCTCTTTCTTTTCTCTTCTCCCCACTACCTTCTCTGCAGATCAGAACTCTCCTATTTATAGGAGGAATTCTCCTCAACCAGTTGCTAAATACGGTGCAGTAAATTGCTGCTAAAATTATGGGAGGCGCCTGATAAACGATGCCTAACAAAACAATGCACCTTACGGTGCATGTGCCACTCATGGCCACTTGGGTGGCTTTCAACACGAATGACAGCTCAATGTCCATGGATTTTGGAATGATGGGAGTGAAAAACATCGGCTCCTTTCTCATTGAAGGGGATGACTGCTTGAACCAAGAAAAGAGTGATGGCAATGCAGAAGAGCCTGCGGCTGTTCTTCCTCAGAATGTTTCAGTACTGCACAGAGAGGAAACTCAAGAAATGCCACTGCCAGAATCAATCCTGGAAGGCAAGTATAACAACGCACCGGATAATTCCAAGAAACGATCTCGGATAACTGGAGATGTGAGTATAATCGCAAACTTTTCACCCTAATCTTCCTAATGTGTTACATTTTTGCCTAGGAATCTGATTCATGAAATATTAATGTAGTCTGAGACGAAAAAGAGGACTTTACAATCAAAGAAGAATAAGAAGACGAGCGACAATGGCCGAGAAGATAATAATACTGACCTTATCGGGCAGAGCTCGAGCAGCTGCTCCTCGGAGGATGACTGCAATGTTAATTATCAAGAGCCGAATGGAGGCTTGAGTTCACATTTGAGCAAGAAAGAGCCCGCTTCTTCAATATTGAATGGAAAAACAAGAGCGAGTAGGGGATCAGCCACTGATCCCCAGAGCCTATATGCAAGGGTAAGTCCCTATATAAATACAAGTAGCACATTGATCGACAACTTTAAACTTTCTGTAAGTTTGCTGCCCGGGAATATGAAGACTTATATAATTGATATTTCCTTTGTGTCTTGCAGAAAAGGAGAGAGAGAATAAATGAGAGGCTGAGAATCCTACAGAACCTTGTCCCTAATGGAACAAAGGTAGGCAGAGTTCTCTCCATGAACTGAAAATAGCCAAATATTGTTCTATTTATTAGTCCAATTGTTACGCAGAATTCTCAAAAATATTTCTTATATATGTATTGAAGGTTGATATTAGCACAATGCTCGATGAAGCTGTCCAATATGTGAAATTCTTACAGCTCCAAATTAAGGTAATGACAAAACAGATTCCTTCTTTTTACAGCTTGCAAGAGCAGCACTCCTAGCTAGCTTTTCTACTTGAATCTCTTGATCATTAACCTCATCTTTAGTTTTCTTGTCTGGACATTGTAGCTTTTGAGCTCTGATGATCTATGGATGTAAGCCCCCATCGCTTACAATGGAATGGACATCGGCTTAGCCCACCCGGAAAATAGTCACAAGACAAAACAAGGGTCCGCTAACCATTATGTAATGGCTATACCTCATAATTAATGGAAATATTACTTGTATATGGAGCTACAAAAGTCCTTTTTGAGGAGTGATTTTCTTCAAAGATTCAATACTACATTATTGTTTTGTACATATTTATCGCTCCACTACATAAAATGAAAATCCTGGTCTGGCCACCTCGTATAAGTTCAAATTATAAAAAGGTGATCAATGTTGTTTTTACCTGTAAGTGTAAAACCAGTAGGTTTCAGTCAGACATTTCGAGTTAAGATGTAAATGAATTCTGAGATTGTTTTCTCAATCTAACAATAAAGATTTAATTAGATCTGTTTTGGTTTCTTGATGCAAATAATATTGTCCCGTTTGGTTCGCATTTTACAATTGATCGCTAGCTGTACATGAATTCATATAATCAGAAGTAATACTTGCGTTGCCACGTGGGACATACCCAGTTTTTGCCTTATCTTTTAAGTGGATTTGGGTCGTTTACCAAAGTGATCATAAAATTATATTAGGGGGTGAAAAAATCAATTTTCATCTTTATTCAAGATGTAGTGTAGCTTTTGCACTCTCCATGTCCAACTATTTATAGTTGCCTCAATAATTATACGATCAACATTTACCTTCAGCCTTGTTTATGTACACCACGTATGGCGAGAGCACTTTTCTCCATACCAATATCCCCTGATTTTGTCAACTCACATTCAGGTTTTGACCTTCTGATGGTGATTGAAGTGCTACATTTTCTTTTGATCTCTAATGTAATATCATGTCTTTTTCTCCACTTTTTTGTCCTTGTTTTTTTGTGTGCGCCGGGGCGATTTCAATCTTGGATTTTTCGTCCAGAATGTGCACAAGAATCAAAACAGAATGGTTCTAGTGTCTCTTGCAGGAAAGCTTTCTTGTAGCATATGCAAGACAACAACCTAGTGTCTAACCAAACATTAAATTTATATTTTTGCTGGTCTCTCTTAGTGCAATGCATACAGCAGAGGAGGCCAGTTTTATGGTCCAGTGGCTTGATAAACCTTCAATACCCAATGGGACAAATACCCGTTCAAGCTTAGGAGTCCCATATACTTTTTGGCCTTTTTATGATTCAACCATGAACATGGCAGGGCTCACTGAAAGTTCATGCATTTATTTGGAATTCCCTAGTACTAGATTTTACAGTCTTCCATCGGAGAGTAGTTACAGTGGTGGTAGACTGAGCCAAAAAAGCGACTACTTGAGTGATTTCCAACCAATTTTGACATCCACTTATAACTTCAGGTCCATGGATTCAGTTCCTTATCTCATTGATGGGGATGACTGCACGAACCAAGAAATAAGTAAGGGAGATGCAGAGGAGTCTGCTGGAAACATGCCCGAAACTGTTCTCCTTCACATGGATTTACAGCAAAAAAGGAAAACTGATGTTCCAAAACCAGACTCGATCTCGGAAGTCAAAACTGACAAGCCATCTGAGAATTCTTGAAAAGATCTCTGAGTTCAGGATATGTAAGTGTAATTGGCAAATAATGAGCTTTCCCTCTTATTACCATTATGTTACATTTTGCCAAGTGATGAAAGTTTGTTGTTTTACCTGTTGACTATGATAGGAATGACTTGTATGGCATTTTCTCATATAATATAGGTTAATAGGAACAAGAGGATTGCGCAGTCCAAGAAAAGTCAGAAACTTTCTTTGACTAGCAACAGAGAAAAAGGTGGTTGGCCTTGATGGACAGAACTCGAGCAGCTGCTCCTCGAAGGATGATTCCAACACTTCTCAGGAGCTAATGGAGTGACTCCAAGCTTGAGCAGCAAAGAGCTTCCTGTTATGAGTGGAGACAAAACGGTGAACAGTGAGTCATGCACCGTTTCTTTCCTTAGCATATTAGGTGCCACTCACAGACACGCACAGTGTCTGCAGCAAGTGACACCTCAGATTCCTGCGTAAATCACTGCACTGAAAAAAATTATAGGCTGCTCTCTCCTATAAATAGGAGAAGCTCAATTGAGGTGTGTGCAGACAAGTGTAGAGAGAAAATAGATAGTGTGTGCTGCGTGTAGCACTGTGCAGAGAAGACAGAAAGAGAGTGGGTGAGCAGAGAGAGTTTACAAGAGAGGTTTTTGTAAAAATTATTTCATAGTGAAATTACAGCAGCTGTGGACGTAGGCAATTGCTGAACCACGTTAAATTTCGTCTCTCCTTTATTTAGAATCATCTTTGTTTCCGACCAGCTCCTAACAACTGGTATCAGAGCTCTGGTTCGAGTTGTCCAAAAATTCAAGTTGCTCAAAATCAATTTTTGACAACCCCAAGGTGTTCCTCGCGTCGAGACGAATCCGTTACAGCAAACGGAATCAGAAATGGAGGTCGGAGGAGCCCACACGCGCCCCAAGAAGATAGGCGCGTGCATCTACTGCAACTCACGCTCTCCCACACGCATTCGAGGTTGAAGACGACTGAATTTCATGCGCCCACGCGCACTCACACGCCCTAGAGGTGTTCCGCGCATGTATTTCACACACCTGAGCCGAGCCGAGCTGTGTAGCCATGACCGAGCCGAGCCGTGTTCCTAAGCCGAGCCAAGCTGTGATTCTGAGCCGAGCCGAGCTGTGATTCTGAGCCGAGCCGAGCCGTGTTTCTGAGCCTAGCCGTGACTAAGCCGAGCCGACGCCATCCTGCCACTTGTCGCACTCTGGTTGGCCGAAACTGTTTTGGCCTGTTTAAACTCAATTTTGATCCAATTTTGACGATTCCGAACTCGTTTCTAGCTAATTTAAGTGTTTCGGATGCAACGGTGATCTTTGTTTGTTCAAATTTGAATTCATTTGTAAAGTTATGGCTGGAGAAGAAGTTAAAGGTGCTGGTATCGAGAAATTTGACGGTACATACTTTGGCTACTGGAGAATGTAGATAGAGGATTATCTCTATGGGAAGAAACTACATCTTCCACTTCTAGGAAGAAAGCCAAATGACATGAGTAATGAAGATTGGAGTTTCCTTGATAGACAAGTGTTGGGAGTCATTCGACTGACACTGTCAAGATTAGTTGCACACAACGTGGGAAAGGAAAAGACCACAGCGGATTTGATGAAAACTCTATTAGACATGTACGAGCAGCCATCAGCTAATAACAAAGTGCATTTCATGTACAAGCTATTCTAGTTAAGAATGGCAGAAGGAACTCCAGTTATTCAGCATCTGAATGAGTTCAACACCATCATCAATCAATTAGCTTCAGTGGGGATTGAATTTGATGATGAAGTACATGCACTGATTGCTCTGGCTCAATTGCCAAAAAACTGGGAAGCCATGAGAACAGCTGTTAGCAATTCTTATGGCAAAACAAAGATGAAGTATCAAGATATCCGGGACCATATTCTTAGTGAGGAAGTTCGCAGAAGAGATATAGGAGAAGTATCAACTTCCAGTTCTGCCTTAAACCTCGAGACGAGAGGTAGAGGAGCTAGTAGAAGTTCAAATCAGGGCAGGTCAAAGTCCCGAAGAGGCAGAAGTAAATCTAGGTTTGGAAAACAAGTACAGTGCTGGAATTGTGGCAAGATTGACCACTTCAAAAATAATTGCAAGGAAGCAAAGAAGAAGAATGAGCATGACTCTGCTAATGCCACAATAGAAGACCTCCAAGATGCCTTATTCCTTTCAGTCGACAACCAAATTGAATCTTGGGTGTTAGATTCAGGAGCTTCATTCCACATTACAGCACACCGAGAAATTATGCAGAATTATGTCACTGGTGATTTTGAAAATGTGTATTTAGCAGATGGTGAAGCATTGGAAATCGAAGGCATGGGAGATGTACCAATCAATCTGCCCAATGGAAGTGTATGGTTGCTACAGAAGGTGCGACATGTTTCCAAGCTCATGAGGAACCTGATTTCTGTAGGACAACTTGATGCTGATGGGCATTCGGTACTATTTACTGGTGGCACGTGGAAGATAACAAAAGGAGTTATGGTAATAGCTCGAGGCACAAAAACATGTATTCTATACATGACTTCAAGCATTAGAGATACTGTTGCAATTGTTGACGCAAATACCAACCTATGGCATCAAAGGCTTGGTCACATGAGTGAGAAAGGAATGAAAGTACTATTATCCAAGGAAAAGTTACCAAAGTTGGAATCAACTGATTTCGACATGTGTGAAGGTTGCATTTTTGGAAAGCAGAAAAGGGTTAGTTTCTTAAAAGATGGCAGAACTCCAAAGTCTACAAAGTTGGAGTTGGTGCACACAGATTTGTGGGGGCCATTCCCAGTCGCTTCTCCTGGAGAATCGCGGTACTATGTTTCCTTTATTGATGACTCAAGCAGGAAAGTATAAGTTTATTTTTTGAAAAATAAATCTGACACATTTGACACTTTCAAGAAGTGGAGAGCCATGGTTGAAAATGAAACAGGCTTGAAGTTAAAATGTTTGAGGTCAGACAATGGCGGAGAGTACATCGACGGAGGGTTCAAGGAATTCTGTGCTACAAATGGGATTAGATTTCAGAAGACTATTCCAGGGACGCCGCAGCAGAATGGCGTAGCTGAACACATGAACAGAACTCTAAACCAACGTGCCAAAAGCATGAGGCTGAATTCAGGATTACTTGAATGTTTTTGGGCTGATGCAGTTAACACTGCAGCTTATTTGATTAACCGGGGACCTTCAGTTCCCTTAAAGTTCGATCTACCAGATAAATTCTGGAGCGGAAAGAAGGTAAATCTTTCCCATTTGAAAGTTTTTGGCTGTGTATCATATGTTCACATAGATTCTACTGATTGTAACAAGTTAGAAGCCAAATCTAGAAAATGTTTTTTCATTGGTTATGGTGATGAAGAATTTGGCTATCGATTTTGGGATGATAAAAATCGCAAAATCATCAGAAGTAGAAATGTGATATTCAATGAGCAGATTCTGTACAAAACTAAGTCACAAGCTAAACCTGAGGAGCAGCCAAAGAAACCTGAGGTTGTTGACTTTGATGTTACTCGAGTCAACACTGATCAAAACGAGGATCAAAAGAATGATGATACACAGATCGAACAACGTACACCACTCACTGTTATTCGAAGATCTTCAAGGACAATTAGGCCACCACAGCGGTTCTCACCATCTCTACACTACATCTTGCTAATAGATAGTGGTGAACCAGAAAGTTATGATGAATCTCTATGAATTGAAGATTCGATCAAGTGGGAGAAAGCCATGCAAGATGAGATGGAGTCACTGATGTCAAATCAGACATGGGAGCTAACTAAGTTTCCAAAAGGCAAGAAGGCTTTGCACAATAAATGGGTGTACAGAATTAAGGAAGAGCACAATGGTAGCAAGCGCTACAAAGCCAGAATGGTCGTGAAGGGCTTTCAACAAAAGGAAGGTGTCGACTACACAGATATTTTCTCCCCAGTTGTAAAATTGACCACAATCAGACTAGTGTTGGCAATTGTGGCTGCAGAGAATCTACATCTTGAGCAGTTAGATGTGAAGACTGCATTCCTTCATGGTGATTTAGAGGAAGACATCTATATGCACCAGCCACAAAGATTCTCAGTAAAGGGAAAAGAGAATCTAGTTTGCAAACTGAATAAGAGTTTGTATGGCCTAAAACAAGCTCCACGACAATGGTACCGAAAGTTTGACAACTTCATGTGCAGTAATGGATTTACAAGATTGCAGGCTGACCATTATTGCTATATGAAGAACTTTGACAACTCTTATATTATCCTACTGTTATATGTGGATGATATGCTCGTTGCAGGTTCAAGCATCGAGGAGATCAATAAACTGAAGAAGCAGTTGTCAAAGCGGTTTGAGATGAAGGATTTGGGTGCTGCAAAACAAATCATTGGTATGAGAATTATTAGAGACAGGTTTAATGATACTCTCAAGCTCTCGCAGGAGGAGTATGTAAAGAAGGTGCTCAAAAGGTTTAACATGGACAAGGCGAAACCAGTGAGCACACCCTTAGCTGGTCACTTTCGACTAACTAAGGATCAGTCACCAAAGACGGAGGAAGAGCAAGAATGCATGAACAGAATACCCTATGCATCTGCTATTGGTAGTCTTATGTACGCCATGGTTTGTACAAGGCCAGATATTGCACAAGCAATGGGAGCTATGAGCAGGTATATGAGTAATTCAGGAAAGCAGCATTGGGAAGCAGTTAAGTGGATTTTAAGATATCTACAAGGCTCTTCAGATACGTCACTATGCTTTACAAAAGCAGGTTTAAAACTACAGGGATATGTAGATGCTGATTTAGCAGGTGATGTTGACAGCAGAAAAAGTACTACTGGATTTGTGTATACGCTGGGTGGTACAGCTGTATCGTGGGCTTCTAAGTTATAGAAGATTGTTGCTCTCTCAATTACAAAAGCGGAATACGTTGCTATAACTGAAGCGGGGAAGGAAATGGTTTGGTTGCAGTCATTCTTGGAAGAATTGGGAAAGAAAAATGAAAAAATGTATTCTGCACAGTGATAGTCAAAGTGCTATTTTTCTTACAAAGAATCCAGCTTTTCATTCCAGAACAAAATACATACAGTTGCGATACCATTTTATCCGATCTCTTATAGATAGTGGACAGCTGATATTTGAGAAGATTCGAGGAACAGAGAACCCGGCAGACATGTTCACTAAAGTAGTTACTGCTGACAAACTGAAGCTGTGTATAGTTTCAGTTGGCCTCCGTACTTAAAAACATGACTTGAAGTTGCTGTAATGGTCGCTATGAAGATATGTAGACTCATTGGTCTCCAAGTGGGAGATTATTATGAGTGGAGACAAAACGGTGAACAGTGAGTCATGCACCGTTTCCTTCCTTGGCATATTAGGCGCCACTCACAGACACGCATAGTGTCTGCAGCAAGTGACACCTCAGATTCCTGCTTAAATCACTGCACCGAAAAAAAAAATTGTAGGCTACTCTCTCCTATAAATAGGAGAGAGCTCAATTGAGGTGTGTGCAGACAAGTGTAGAGAGAAAATAGATAGTGTGTGCTGCGTGTAGCGCTGTGCAGAGAAGACAGAAAGAGAGTGGGTGAGCAGAGAGAGTTTACAAGAGAGGTTTTTGTAAAAATTATTTCATAGTGAAATTACAGCAGTTGCGGATGTAGGCAATTGCCGAACCACGTTAAATTTTGTCTCTCTTTTATTTAGAATCATCTCTGTCTCCGACCAGCTCTCAACAAAGAATTGAAGGCAAAGCAAGAGCCACAAGAGGATCGGCAGTGATCCCCAGAGCGTCTACGCAAGGGTAAGTTCACTACAAATGCTACCACTTGTCATCACCAAACATCATTTAAAAAAAAAAAAAAAACTGCTGCCAATCAATATAATTAATAGGTAAGAAATTATTCCTTCCCATGCATTTTGCAGAAAAGAAGAGAGAGAATAAATGGGAGGCTAAGAATCCTACAGACTTGTCCCTTAATGGAACAAAGGTAGGCAGTTTGCTCTATGTAGCATCAATGGTGAATGGAGTTCCTGGAACTTATTCAATGGTATTGCAGGTGATATTAGCACAATGCTTGATGAAGCTGTTGAATATGTGAAGTTTTTACAGCACCAAATTAAGGTAATAGCAAAACAAAATCCACCTTATTCCACATCCTTTAGGTAATTGACATATCGCTATTTCTAAATTTAAACTTACTGGTCTACTTTTTCATTTTCTTGCTTGTAGCTCTTAAGCTCCGATGATCTATGGATGTATGCTCCCTTAGCTTATAATGGAGTGGACATTGGACTTGATCTGAAGATCAACCTGCCCAAACAACAGATATAAGATATAAAAAGAAAGGTGGAACAGCTTTCTACATGATACCAGAAGAAGTCATTTCATCAGCTTGTTTGGATGAGTTATTATCAAGTTCTTTTAGTTAATTTTCACTAGGAAATAAATGGTATCATGAACATCTCATAAAGTCCGATCTGTTCTATCTTGTTCCCATTTTAGAGTAACGGACGTGATTTGAGCTGCGTTCTTTAGTTGACATTACTTGGTAACTTGGAGGGATAAAAGGAAGCATAGTACTGGGCCTGCTCCAAACTGGAAGTAACGACTAGGTCTAGGCATCTGTCACCAAACGTAGTTATCATTGTATTTAGTTTTAGATTGTTGCAGGTGTCTCATGAAGTACCTGTTTATTTTGGTTCCAGAGTACTATAATTAATTGGGAAATGCCCCCTTATTTGTTTAACGACAAGAACTTGATTAATATATAGTATCACCAGATCATTGATGGCACTTTATGCAATATGTAAGATTAATAATTCACTTAAGTGGGCACATTTACTCTACTCAACAGTGATTGACCCAGAGGAAAAAAAACGCAGCGGTTGCTTTTCATCATGTGAGAGCACACTGAATCAATGACAATCATCCTCCATTGAATGATTAGATTGGATAAATTAATATAGAGATCGATGCAAAAGACTGCTCCAGCTGTCTTAGCAGTGGGTTTTATGTATTCATGTCTGAGAGATTCAAAGAGATGAATTAGAATCACGAAGCTATCACATGTAGTGCAACTCCAAAGATTATTAGTAGGCCAGAGTTTGCTTTGAATCAGTCGCAAAACTAGGCAGGCAGGTTTTTTTGGAAGATGAACTGATGAACACCTTGAGAGAGTATTCAAGCGAGACTGTAATAACATGTTGTCGGGCTTGGATATATGTTTTTTTATACTGTTTATTGCATAGAAAAGTGCTGATACACCAAAACAATGTAATAACAAATACAAAAAGGAAAGATGAAATTAACAAAAATGTTCCATTTCAATCTCTAAGGTCAGCCCAGAACTTAAGCCAGGCCGCCAACCGATAGAATATCTGCCATGGCAAGTACACATATGTAAGAGGTAGCCCTTAGATAAAATGGATATACCTTGATAAGTTTACACGTTCACATTTCAAGTCTTGACCATCAAATGCTGATTCACAAGTTCCATATTATCCATTATTGCCCTATTCTGTTTAATTCTATGCAGCACGAATTTAATGTCACTTCACCGTTTTCTTCCTTTTTTCTTTTTTTTTTTTTTTTTTTTTTGTGGTGAATTCCTGAATGAAAATTTCTTTGGTACTGCTCTATCTCATTGGGCAAGCCTAATTATTGGATGCATACTTTCTTTGGTGCGTGTGTAAAAAACATTGAAACAAGAGCGAAGTTGAAATCATGAGATTAAAAACTGGTTTAGTCACCAACTTAATTCAATTTTAAAATCATTCGAATTGGGGGAGATGTCATTATCATTATGTCAATACAATTATTAATGGTTTATCATCAGCCCCACGTTCTCTCCATAAAGTCTCCTCACCAAATCCGACTCTTATATTCTTCCCTTTTATGCTATAGGATACCTTTTTAATTATCAGTTTTGATACTAACCAATAACAGTTAACCCTTCCAGAAATATTCATTGACTCTTTTATTTATTTTTGCATTATTTTTTTTAAGATTTTAGTAACCAGGCGCTACAGGCCACTGAAAGGTTGCATCATTCTAATATGCTTGAACTTGGTCCCTCTCTGAGTTGTCCTTAGCGGGGCATCAAAAGATCTGATATTGATAATTTGGGCTTTTGCATCTAATAATTATTGGCAATCATGTGATCACCAAGAAGTCAACCTTTTCTAATTATAGCTGTCGAATATAAATACTTCCATAGTTTCGTCTTGAACCATCGTGCTTCTCTAAAAATTTGAACCCTTAGGAAAAACAGAGATTTCCCAAGAAATGGAGTATAGCAGAGCTATATCTGGGGAAGCTATATTTATGGCTCATAATGAGGGCTTAAGCTTTGAAGTCCCGTCTACTTTTTGGCCTTGCCATGATTCAGCTTTGAACATGGCAGCCCTAGGTGAAGTTTCCGGCTATTCTTCTGATATGTCTAATTCTAAGTTTTACACTGCCTCACATTTTAGTGGCAGTAGCTACTACATGAATGAGTCTCATCTAATTCAAAATTCCAGTGGTAGCTCCATGTCCATGGATTTTTGTTTGGCTGGCATGAAAAACAGCAGCTCTTTTCTCATTGAACGAAATGATTGCTTGGACAAAGAAACGAGTGAACGGAATGCAGAAGAGTCTGTTGGATATGTGACCGAAGCTGTTTCTCCTGATATGGATTCACGCCCTATAAGGGGATCCAAGATGTCAGCTCCTGATTCAATCGTGGAAGACCAATGTAACAACTCATCTGGGAAATCCAAGAAAAGATCTCGGAGTTCAAATGTGAGTATGCTGACAATATTTACCTACTCACCAATGCGTTACCATTTTTCCAAGTGAAAGAAGTTATTTCCTATTCACGATGAAATCTTAATTTCAATAATGCAGGTCCCAAAGAACGTAAGAAATCAACAACCAAAGAAGAATCTTAAGCTTTCTTGGCCCAGCAACGAGGAAGAAGATGGGAATAATGGTCTTGTTAGGCAAAGCTTGAGCAGCTGCTCCTCAGAGGATGACCCCAATGCTTCTCAAGAACTGAATGGAGGAGTGACCTCAAAATTGGCCTCAAACTTAATAGGGCCTGCAGCTTCAAACTTGAAAGGAAAAACAAGAGCCAGGAGGGGGTCAGCCACTGATCCCCAGAGCCTTTATGCAAGGGTAAGTCCCCCACAAACGCTTGCACATTGACCCAACTTTATGGAAATTTTCCTGTCCATGAATCTGATTAATTGATCTTTTCATTTGTATCTTGCAGAAGAGAAGAGAGAGGATAAATGAGAGGCTGAGAATCCTACAGAACCTTGTTCCTAATGGAACAAAGGTAAGCAGTATCCTCCATCTGAACATATTGTTCTCCCAGTCTGAAGTGCACCTGAAATTCTCAAAATTGGTTCTTTGATGCTGCAGGTTGATATTAGCACAATGCTTGAGGAAGCTGTCCATTATGTAAAATTTTTACAGCACCAGATTAAGGTATTAGACAAAGGGAATCCGTATGGTAAACATTGAAAGATCAGCTTGACAAAATGGTGCTACCTTTATCTTTCCATGTTCACTATCTAACCCCACCTTTTTTGTTCTTTCTTGTTGGGGGCTCTGTAGCTCTTAAGCTCCGATGATCTGTGGATGTATACTCCCATCGCTTACAACGGAATCAACATTGGACTTGATCTGAAAATCACACCGCTTAGAAAACCATAGAAGATAAAAGGATAAGACAGCCGTCCATAGATCAGCACAGCACCGCATGTGAAACAGCCATGGCAGCTACAAGTGGGGTTTATTTGCATCAGCAAGGCAACTCTCAAAGTCCTATTATCAAGGTCTATGAGCGAAACTGTCACAGATAATTCCTAAAACTAAGGCCGCTTCAATGAGTTTCCTTCCGAGTGTGACAGACATTATAATTTGAGCAGAATTTCTTCTTATGATCACAGTTTTGAGATCCACCGATTCAGATTGGCGGCCCAATGTAAATACCATGTACATTAAAATGATTAATATGACAGGAACTGGTTATCTCAGTTGTGGATATTCTGCTTTAACATACTTTTAAGGGCAAACACAAATGTTTGATACGCAATATTCATCGAGAGCCGAATATGAAAAGTTGCAAATATGGACATAATGTAAGTAGAGAAATAACACTTGCAGTCGTGAGTGTGCAAGCACTGTGTAATCACTTTGAAAAAAGTGAATAAATACGGGACCAACATCAAAAGAAAATTAATTCTTTAATAATAGATTCAATCTTTTTCAAAAGGAAAATGATAAACTTACTTTTTATTTACAATTTGCATACAACTATGTAGAAAAATAATATTATTT
This sequence comes from Carya illinoinensis, assembly GCF_018687715.1. Taxonomy (NCBI): domain Eukaryota; kingdom Viridiplantae; phylum Streptophyta; class Magnoliopsida; order Fagales; family Juglandaceae; genus Carya; species Carya illinoinensis. Next base: position 1,827,890 of record NC_056756.1, read on the forward strand.
TAAATTTTACTTTGACTTTATTGATGATTTGATGTGTTTAAATAAAAATATTATTATATTTAAAATTGTTTATAAATTGTAAATTGGTTGATGGTGTATCATTATCCTTTTCAAAATGACTATACGATACTTGCATATTTCACGACTGTATGTACATTAGGATTACTCTTGTAAGTAACCAAGAAGAATTTTAGCCACCTAAGCACATGTTAGGGTTCTTGAAAGTGACAGCTCGTATGTCCATAAATTCGACACAAACCAGGGCTTCTTGAACCTCGCCAACATTTGCCATCACAGCCATGGGTGAGAAGACGGTGTCAAGTTCCGTTCATTCTCTTCAAGTCCCTTTCGTTTGTCATGGTCTTTGAAATTCTTGAAAATTGAAATTGAGGGGCATTTATATCATATGGAGGATGCATGACCCTTCGAAATATGAATAGCTAAATATATTGTCAACCTAGATGCATGCAAAGTGTCTGTCTTTCAATCTATACAACCGACACCTTATAACCTCAAATTTTAAAGAACTGACATTTTACACTCTCAAGTAAGATCTCTAACCTTCAAGATTGTCCATGTCAACTGTTTTTCTCCACCTTAATGATTAGAATTGAACAATGGAAAAAAGCTCAAGTTTTTATCTGAAGAAGTAGGTGCTTTTGGTAGCTTAAAATGCAAAAGTGCAAACTTTAACTGGAATTTTTTAAGAATCCAAACGTAGGCGGTGTAGCTCTTTTACAAGGAACTAGGGCTTATCTGATGTTCCGGATGGGTGTCCACTAAACGCATCTAAGCCAAAATCTGTGGGGCTTCCGGGGATACTTTAGAAGCTTCAATTTCCTCTAGTTGCATAAGTGCTGTGGAATTATCCAAGCAAATACGAGAAGTAGTAATGGCATCAATCATCTTTATAATCCATTTTGGTGCATAGCCAATAAAACAAATCCATTTCATCACGACTTGTTACAGCATAAAAAATCTAAACAAAATATACCCTTTCACTAGTAGTCACTTTCTTAATTATTAAAAATAAAAAAATAAAACACACAAGCGGACAAACTGAGAAGGAAGACTACTTGGAATCTTTCATATAAATAAGACAGGCGCGCCCAAGTCAACAAACCTTTTTGTTTTTTGAAGTGTCAATGAATAGTTTCTCTTATGTAAAAGGTCACTTTCAATAAATATGAACTACAAGCAAAACTGAGAGAATCGTGTCCTACCATGCCAACAGAAATTACCATTATCCTAAAAACAATCAAGTATAGGACACTGAAGTCATCCCGTCTTAAATGTTAAAAATGTATAAATAAATTACAGAATTCCTGTTTAAATTAGGGAGTGAGACTTTCCAGGAGGGGAAACGGACTTCCTTTTAGCTTTGCAATTTACTTCCTACCCTAGTTTTGTTGTTCAGCACGATACTCTGCTAACAAACATGACAACTTCTACTCTGCATTCTTTTATTGTCTAGCATATTATACAAGAATATATAATCCACTCTCAAAACTCGTGTCATATAAAGATGGGTGTATCGAATCTACCAATGCAGGTTTGCCAAAAATCCTCAAGAAAAATGAAGGATGGAGTTTTCCTCTTTCAAGGATGTTCATCGTTGACATGGTTTGGTACTTCAGCTTGACTATCTAGAGGCATATACTGTGCCATGATAGCTCTGATTTCTGAATCCATGTACGACTGCAGAAACAACAATGGAAACATCAATAATTTGAATATTTAACCCGACAGAAAGTAAAGCTTTATAATCTGAAATTTAAAGGCATGTTTGGACACTAGTGTCTTAGAATTTTGTGAATAGTAGTAAAATAGTTTGAGTGAATATGTTTCATTGAGTTTTAGGAAATAAGAGAGAAAAAGTTGAATAAAAATATAATCAAGTTAAAAAATTGTTTGCATATAATTTTTTAATATTATTTTTGTTTTAAAGTTTGTAAGAGTTGTATTGATTTTTTGTGTTTGAATAATAATTAGGTAATGATTAGATTAAAAAGTTGAAAATTTGAAATTAAAAAGTGTTTTGTATTTGAGTGATGTTTGAGAATGAAATTATGAGAAGTTTTGAGAAGTTTGAAAATTTTCAGTGTCCAAACATGTCCTAATCTCCTAGAACCATCTCAAATTATATCAATTTCACGCTCACTAAATGCCTTCTAATAGTTTTTTATAAACCAAAAACAAAATGGAATTCATAACCATGCCAAATATCCAATTCCCTTTTAAGCCACCTTATGAACAGTAAACTTCTCATTTTTTCGCAACACTCATGTTGAAGTAAATGCTAAGTAAACAAACACAAGTATTACGAACTTCATTAAATAAGCTCATAATAACATAAGACCATTAAAGGTATGTTCCCGGAGCTGTTCAGAATTTCTAGTGATGAGGATGCATCAGTGTCAAACCCTTGGCAATGCATTAGTGATACTAGCCAATGGAATAACAACTTTATTTGAGCTGCAAACAGTTGAGAATTGGAGTTATCTAGACATTCTTCAATCTATTGTGCTTTGCCAGTAGGGGAGGTGTTGGCGAGAATAAGATAAAGTGGATTCCATCAAAACCAAGTAGGTTCAAGGTCGGCACTTTTCATTGAATATGGCCTGCAAGTACTCTAGGAGTTTGGAGGAACAAAGCAATTTTGCAGGAGGCATTCTTTGTATGGGTAGCTGCATTGGGGAGAATCATTAGTATGGACAATTTGAGGAGAACTTTGGTAATGGATTGGTGTTGCATGTGTAAAAAGGAGAAACATTCGATCACTTATTGCTGCACTGCAAAGTATCTAGAAGAATTTGGGCCCAGATGTTCAAGATTTTCAATGTTGCTTGGGTGATGTCCCAAAGGGTTGTAAAGTTCTTGGCTGTTTGGAGGACTCGGGATGTTGGCCACGGCAGTGTAGAAGCTTGGAGGCTTGTTCCTTCATGTCTGATTTGGTGCTTATGGATGGAACAAAATGTGTGGAACTTTGAAGATTATGAGCTTAATTCTATAGCTCTAAAAACATTGTGCCCGGATGACCTAGAGTAACTATGGCTGTCCTAGTTATTGTTTGGGTGCTTTCTATCATATACACCCTGTGACTAGCGTTGGAAATAGGCATCATCAATGTGCACAGGGAGTATAATTTTGATGATAGGAATTTTCAAGTAAAGCATTGACCCGCAAAATTATCAAACTTTTGAATTAATTTTTTTTTTGAAGTACCAATATGAGTAACGTTTATCAAGGGGCCAATAGAACAGAACCCACTCATCTATGAAATCCAACACATGAAGTCAGGAAACATGAATATAATGCAACATGCTTACCCGCAGTCTGTATTTGTACACAAGATATGCCCCACCAGCGGCTATTGCCAAGCCTATCAATATGATCCAAACTGCAGTCCATGCAGATTTTGTTTCCCTAGCACTCTTACCTGCAGAACGACCAAAGAGAGGTATTTATATAAGCAAATAATACGCATCACATTTCTGGTGTAAAGACGAGTCATAAAAGATGGATAGCTGGACTCACTAATGCACGTATCATGGTCCCTGATATATATAAGATCTCCACTGCAACTGCAGTCATAGCTCCCCCAGGTATTCTTGCAGCCACACTCAGGGCACTGACAGGCTTTTTTCTCTTTACATTCATCGATATCTGTGAGAAGAAAGAAGTTAAGAGAAAAAAAACTTCATTAAAAAAAAAATCTGTCCAATATGCTTGACCTAGAAACGCCCCTATCTGAAACAACATCTCTCTCTTTTTGTACAGGAAGAAAAGAAAAGGTACAATTAATATTACAAGGAAAACTCAGGAGATTTAAAAGATCTAGAAAAGAAGAGACATGCACACCACTGGGAAGTGCAGTTCATCTGGGAATCACCCAATAAAACCCCCAAACCACACTTTACAACATAATGCTCCTTATTCCATGTTTCAAATCCTTCTGCTTTCAACTTCCGTATTAAATATTTAACTGGATAGACCAAGAAAAGTATAACCCTTCCACCATTATTGCGCACTTTGCAGAAACCATTCTGGTTTTAGTCACATAGTTTCAACCTTACAAGAAGAACTTCGAGTAAACCGCTTGCAACTTAGAAGTTTTCAGTTTCAAAGTGTTAGTACACTTATACCATATACAAGTCCTGCCTATCTTTTACTCGTGTGGCCATATTGACCATAATTAGACATAATAATATACCAAATCCATCTAGTCATGTTACAGCCCCTCATGACAAAAGAGTGAGAACTATGGTTCTAATCATGGAATTTAATGAGCAATCAACAACTATGGCTCTTAGCACTGATAAAAAAAAAAAAAAAGATATTGATATTCCTTCTCATATGACTTTAGTTTGTAGAAGATGATAAAACTACAAACGACAATGTGTCTGTTTCTTACCTTCACAACTTTTGAAGCCATCACCTTTAAATCCAGGAGGACATTGGCATTTTAGCTCCCCATTATCCTGTTCATGTAAATAATTAGAATGTGAACCACAAAGCCTGAGAGAGAGAGAGAGAGAGAGAGAGAGTTGCAGTTACTAACCAAACAAGCAGAGAATGTGCGTCCATCTCGAGAGCCATGCCAACAACCTCCATTCTTTATGCTGCACCTCCCTGGTCCACTTGCTGAAAGCCAAAAATAAGATAATTTAATAACGAGAACTGATAAAAGAGTCTCAAGACATTCTCTCAACTAAAAACTAATTTCTTGATAACAAGTACCCTTAAGCACTCACGATCCCCCCCCCCCCCCCTAAAAAAAAAAAAAAAAAAAAAAAAAAAAAACAAAAAATTCTTGTACAGCTCCAATACTCTGTATTTCATGACTGAATACCTTGCATGCAGAAACTTTTGTGAATGTGAGTGCATATACTAACATGGACTGACCGTTGCTTTATAGAACACAAATACACAGCCAATTATTTATAAAATGATAGGCAGATCATTCATTTCACCGACATAATTTCACCGATATATCAAAGAATATACTTTTTTTGTAAGGATATATTGCAGAATCTACACAAACAAATATATGGGTCTACAACAATAAAGACAAAAGTTTTAAAACATTAGCACCAATAAAAACCAAGTTTTCACTAGAAAAACGTTCCATGAAACTTGCAAAAGCATCTTTTACTAGCATCCATGCTCCACATACTTGATCAGTCACTAGATTATACCCGCAATTTTCGCAAATAGCATTCCTTAGATTACAATTACCACACTACCAATTTGGTTAAGCTTGATGCAAATAGAAGCTACAGCATACAATTTTACCTTCACAAATGGTATAACCATCCCCTTTGAACTGTACACCATCCACCAAGGGGCATTCACATACCCTCCCACGAAATGTGTCCTGGGCAAATAAACACTACTCAGTTGAAAGATAAACTGCAACTGATGAGCGAAATTTAGAATTTAAATTCCGACCAACTCAACTTAAACTCCAACCGGAATATAGGCAAAAAAATAAAAAAATAAAAGAAGGGAAAACCAGACCTAAATGAAATAGAACATTTAGTATTTTTTATATATTTTTCATAAATAACAAGTAGACACCCGATTAGCCTGAAGGTTTTGGTTCCTACCTTGCAGGCTGTGAGATTGGCTGATTTGTCTTGCCAGCAACCACCATCATTGTCCAAGCACTCATTTGTCTCCACATCTGGCACAATTTAGTCCATCCAGAATAAACATCGCCTAAAAGATGCACTTGCTCTTAACGAAGCACCAAATTTATGGGAAATACTTACCACTACTCAAACAAACAGCTGGTTCAGTAGTTTCCTCAAAACCAGAACAGATGGCCTTCAGGACTGCACTTTTTGCCAATTTTCCTGCAAGAACATATTTTAGAAAGGGAACATGCAGGTTGCTAACTAAGAAACAAAGTACACAGACGAACCTCGATACTGTCGGTTATTGACAACAATGGTGGGCAATATGGTAACATCACCTCTCGATCCTTTCCCAACCTTTCAAAAAATATTCTTGTCAATGCCCAAACACAGTTAAAAACTTCATTGGGAAGTTAAAAAAAATTTTCTTACAAGTAAATTTTTTTTAATTGGCGTAACCAAGTACACAGGGTGTATACAAGAGAATATATAGGAGATAATAGATAGAATACAAAATATTAAACAAAAATGAATAGATAGGAAATAATACTTGCGCGTCCTGCTCTTCTTTTAGAACATGATTTTCAGAATCAGCATTTGGGTCCCCCATACACTTCTCAATGTTTTTTATATCAAGATCTGTGCATAAATCACATGAACAGTTTATAAAACATTCATCATCAATTACCGATATTTGCCATGTAAGATGATATGAAAAAATTCCATTACCAAGAGATTTAATAACACCATTGGCACATTCCTTGTTGTATCTTTTTTCTTTCATAGGACATCTAATTTGAAAATCAGTTACATAGTCCCACCACACCCAAGGCTTTTTGGTCTCATTTGCCACTCTAAAAACACATAGCTGCCTTAAGTTCTCAAGAACAACGTCTTTCCCTTCATAACCTGTGCCGAAGTCCTGCTCAGGATCAGGAGCACAATATCTTCCATGATTGATGCACTGGGACTTGCACTGTTTACTTAAGGTGAATGCCTGGGGGCAGTACCAAGTTATATAATGGGGTGTGAATTGAGTGTAACCACCTTTCTCAAGTATCTGTGCTGCACCCTTGAAATCCTTCACAAATTCCATCAACATGTCACATTTAACTCCACATTCATCATTACTGTTGGTCCATAGTTCATATTCCACACGATCATCTGGATGCGGGACAGCTTCTCTCCAGTCAAGATTCACATTTATCATTTCCCCACCACTATAAGCTTTCTTTAATGCTTGACCAAAACTTTTTTCAATGAGTGCAGAAGGAATTGTTATGTTCTCAATGTATTTAGCCGTGGAACCATCCTCTTCTGGAGAGTCCATGGTAATCAATGCTTCTTCAATGTTATCTGCAACAAGAACTGCAGAAGCCCCAGCTTTTTGGGCGTTCCACACCTTCAAAGCGAAGAAGCAATCTGAAAATTAACATAAAAAAAGTTAAGAATGGTTTTATGAAGAGAACATCCGAGATTAACTGAATGCAAAATACCAGAACTCAAGGTTAAGGACATCAATGAAAATGAGTATCAAACGAGAAAATGAATCAAATTTATACAAATGTTACTTCCACAATTGACAAGACACTAATAACTTAAACATCAAGCATTGCCTTAATTAGAAAAGTGTCCCCTCACAAAGCAAAATCATCTGAGTCCTAAAAAGTTACCTCGTCAATGAACCTGGACAAACTAGCTAAACATCAAAGCTTGGTCAAACAATACAAAACTAACTATCCCTCAAACCTAATGACAATAAGAAATTTTAATCACTTGGAAAACATTGGTCTTTTACCAATATTGTAACTTATCAATAGCTACAATCCAAACCATGGTAGTTTTTCTATCAGCATGTGTGATAACTCATGACATCTTTATAACATCTCAAGAAAAATTTTAAATTTTAAAGTTGTTCACAACAAATTTAAACCTTAAGCCGCAACACTGCATGCTAAGACCCAAAGCATTGACCAAAAAATAAAAAGGAAGCGCTGGATCCATGATCAATTTGAACGACGTAAAAGCAATGATATCCAATTTACAAAAGGGCATCGTGTCAACCAATTGAGACAACCAAAAAGAGCTCCAAAGAGAAAATTGATACAAATAACCAATAGGATACGTCCTAAATTAAACCGCACCGAAGTAATTGAACCTCAAGCCTCACAATAACAAGAAACTATGTCAAAACTACCAAAATGTTGCCTCTTCAATCAACCAAAAAGAGCTAAAAGAGAAACTTTATCCAAATTACCGGCGCGTATCTCCTCAGTTAACCAAAAACTGATCAAATTGAATCTGACCTTATCAGACAAGAAAATTAACCAAAACCATCCAAAAGGTCTCCACGCAATCTACCAAAAAGGGTTCAAAATATAAAAATTGATCCAAATGGCCAAATAGGTAACACCTCAATCGACAAAAAGAAAGTTGAACCTCAAACCTCCGAATAACAACCAAATTATTCAAAACCGCAAAAAGGGTACCTCCACGATCGATCAAAACGAAGGTCGGGAGAGCACCAGGCTTGGACTTGAACGAAATCCCGAACTCGTCGAAGCCTTTGCAACCCTTTTGGTTCTCCCTCGGGTACATAACAACTCCAGCCATGCTGCCACCATATTGAGGTATCCCAAAGTTCCCAATGGCACTGTCATGCGTGCCTTTGATGCTCTCCGGGGATGTCACCCTCAAGCTATTCTTCTCCACCACAAATCTCGCCAGAGATACGGGTATCAAAGAGACCACCAGAAACCCTAGGAGGAGTCTCAGTGCTGATCTCTGAAGCTCCATTTTCAGGTCTAATTAAGATAACGAGAAATTGGGTTTGGTATTTAGATCAGTTGGTTGACAACAGAGAAGAAAAGATTGTGCCTTTGAAACATGTAATTTAGAGGTTGTGGAATTTTTGTTCCGAGAAAATGGAAAAGTTCGTGCAGTTTTTGCTTTTGTTTTTAGTTTTCCAAAAACAAACAGAGTGGTGGCTTTTGTCGTCGTCGTCGCAGTTGTTGATTTGTTGGATTTGTGTGCGTGTGTAGGAAAGAACTTGGGAAACCACGAATGATGTCCGTGTCTTGGAAGAAATTAAGCATCAACGTCCGTAGTTCGAACTGATACGCTACAATATTATTTTTTTATCTTAACATTATTTTTTAATATTCATCCTTAAAAAACGGATAAGGGAGTAAAAGATTAAAAAGAAAGAATGGACGAGAGTAAAAATACAGTTTTTTTTTTTTTCGAAAAGGTAAAAATACAGAGCTTAGGGAATCATTCTGATGCCGTATTACTTTCGGAAAACCTTAGGATATCATCTCTTTTTGGTAGAGAATAATAGCTGGGTAGAACATTAGGGTTAAAATTCTAGTTCTAACTTTCTACACCTAAAAGTAGTATGTTTTAATCAACATTCTTGCTCAACACATGTCCTCTCTCTCTCTCTCTCTCTCTCTCTCTCTCTCTCTCTCTCTCTCTCTCTCTCTCTCTCCCTTTTTTTTTTTTTTTTTTCGTTCTACGATTTGAATATCTATCGGGAATGGTTTTCCATGCCATATCTCTAATGTTTCTTCACTTTTTTCTTTTAATTTTTCATTCAATAAATTCGTGGCTAATGGGCTTTCTGACTGAGTCAATGAATCAGTTCATTCTAGAACAGCAAGAACTTTCAAACATGTATAAATTTGGTATACTTCCTTCCACGTTTCTAGTTTCATTTTCTGTTTTTTTAATATTCCTCCAGCCAGTTTTTAAACTAAAATACCTCCTACGTACAAACTGCTCTTTGGCATCCTTGTATACTTTATCTACAGCCAAGCACTAAAATAAGTAAGATGTATATGCAGGTTTTGTTTGCACGGTGAACGACTTTTCCGACATGTCATTTACTCAAAATTACCCTTAAAAGGTTTAGATATGGTTGCGTCTACTGCACATACGTATGAGAAGTCATTGGATATTACTTAGATTAAAAAACGAGGTAGACATTAAAGTGTGGAAGAAAGCTCGCTACGTCTAATATATGACGGTCATCCATTACCAAGGAGGGTGAAGTAACGATGAGAAGAGGAAAATCAGCGAGTACCAAACTTCCAATTGACAGACATGGGGACCCTATGAAAGTCGGTCAAGTTGAATATTTATAACGTTGGACTTGACTTTTGGTTTTCAATTAACCAAAACCCAAGTTACCAAAAGTTCAGTATGCACCACTTTAATATTTGAAAAGGGATGCAAGTTTTTATAAATAAAGTAGATTCTATTTTAAAATATTCTTTATCAATAAAATCTCAATTTTTTTTATAAATTGTTTATATGAAATTTATTTATTTGGCAGTTGTACCCAACATCTCAAAATGGATTGAAATGCTTGGTGGATTGCTCAGGAGACTATTTTTTGTGAGGAAATAATCATGAATGTCATCTATTCATTAAAAATATCTAGACCAATAAATGTGTAGCAAAGAACATCCTGATTTTCTCCAGCCAAAATCATGTCATTTAACACTAACACGTTGTATACTGTGTGTGATACCCATATGATAAGAGGATAATGTAAGTAGTGTATGGGATCCCTTATTGTTTGAAAATAAGAAGTTATTTTCTTTTTATAATGTTCTAATGTAACTTTAATTATATCATTAACTAATCATTTTAAAATATAGGCCATGTGGTTTAGACATTCCATTGGAGCATTACACTGTGTTTCATAAATGTTGGGATTTTTTTGTGTCGTGAATACGTGATCAGCATCCCTGGCTTATGAAATTGAGCTTAGTTGGGTTTATATATTGGTCGAACCTTTTCATCTCTCAGTTTAAACTTTCAGTTTGGATATATTATCAAAGTCTTTGATCTTGAACTCTAGATTTCATGTCCGTATGTCAAAGTCTATACCTGTATTTAAGTCAAAATAGCAATTGTGGGAAGGTGGATGAGTTACAGCTGCATAATAGACCAATGACAGTGGAATGACCTCTGATGAAATTATTTATTTCATTTCCTTATTAATTTCTTCTCTTATTTGGGGTATAATAAATAATAAAACATCCAAAATTTTTTGGAAGATTAAGAGTGAATGAAAATGGCGTATAACATATAACATAAGCAATTAATCGCATGAACTTGAATCAATTTGTTTGAACAAAAACCAATGTATGAAATGGGATTTATCTTTGAAATGCTGCTCAATGAATTTATTGAACCAAATAAAATAAGAAAAAAAATAAAGAAAAGCTCAAAAGAAAACTAGTGAAACGGGGCATTTCATTGGATGAAAGAATCATAACGAATTACATCTGAATTTCTTGCAAAAAGGGAAAAAAGTCTATTTACATATTTGGAAGTCAATGGCATTTTTTCCATACAAATTGTGTCTGCTAAGAATTATAAGGAGACTGAGATGGATCAACTTGCAGTTTTGGATAGTTAAAGTTCGTCAGAACTCCTTCCTGGAAGTACAGTATTTCATTACTGGAAAGTTTTCAACCTTCAGCCATTGCATTCATATTTTCCAAGCCATGGCTGTTCTCTCAACATGCTTCAAGAGGACCATGTAAATTTTGTCCTTTACCCTTCCAAAAGCTTCTAACTCAGAATCCTGCACTAGGGAACCGTCTTCGGATCTCATTTTCAGAGATTTAGCCCTTTCGCTCACCATCACATCCAACCAGTCACTCACTCTCTTGATCTGACACATCATCTCAGCTACCTGGCTATCTGATTCCATCGAAATGGTTTTTTCCTTCACTTCATCCAAGTAATCCTCAACGAAAGCCAAGAACCATCTTCTACATTCATCATGAAGGGAATTTTTCAGGTCCACAGCTGCATGCAGGGCACTTCCCTTAAACCATTGCGGTGAACTGTTCGTCTTAGCTGCCAATCCAACCTGGATTTCGCCACTATTAACATGTTTTCTCACCATACACGTGCCCTTTGTTTTACTGCCATAAGTTATGCTTGTTTTTTTCCCCACGTTGGTAGTCCTCTTGGGGATGCCAGTGGCAGAAAATAGTGTGAGGTCGGATACTAAAGCAGCTTTAATCCATGTAGTTGCATTTTTCTTTCTGTCCAAAGCAAGTTTCAGCAATTCTCTGATGGAACCAGGGCCCTTGGGATCACTGTCATTTGCTCTCAGTAGATTACTGTTTGCATACAACTCAATAATTTGTTGAGTGTGCCCCAAGTCATCTTGAAGACTAAAAAAGTTATCAACTAATGGCTGCCGATCAGCCACCTTGGCTGCCTGAAGCTCTGAATATGTACTGGAAAGACGGAAAAAAAGTTAGGGACAGTAGGTTGGTACCCAGGTCAGTCCTACTTGTATTTTGTATCTATTATCAACCATAAAGGTGTGGATATGTTTAAAGCTTCAATTATCCTGAAAGCCTAAGCTACTAGGAAATGGTGAACTTAATCATTTAAGATATATTCTCTAAAAGTATAAGGTGGTCAAACTTTCAAAGTACAATATTGACAGTTTGGTGGACTGATGACAAAACACTCTCATCCTAACAGCACTTTCGAAGGGATCCATATTGCTTGGTCACTTCGTAAAGGTGCTGCCTTTGGCTTCATTGCACATGGAAAGCCCCCCACCCTCTCTCCCTCTCCATCTTACCCTCTTTCATAAGTACAATTCTACTGGTGAGGTGAAAAGCTCCCATTCTTTTTTTGCCAAGTGAAGAACTTACATTCTGCCGGTGGTTAGTGTCTTCCAAGTTTCTCATGGGACATTCTTCTTTTCTCCTCAACTCAACTAGGGTGTATGCATGGCCCCTAAGCCAATTGGCAACTGTAATGCCCCCGCCGAAAGCTCAAGCCACATGACCTATACTTCAAAAGGACTAGTTAATGATATAATTGGAGTTTCATTGGAACATTATGAGAGTAAAAACTTCTCATTCCCAAGCAATATGGGATTCCATATGCCACCTACCCTTGTCACTTATCAAAATGAGGTATCATGATTCCACATTATTTGGGAATGAGAAGTTCTTGCTCTTTGTAATGTTCAGATAGGGCTCCAATTGTATCATTGACTTATCTTTTTGGAATATTGGTTATGTGGCTTGGGCCTTTCTCATGGGGGCATTACAACAACTCTCCCTTAAAAGGAGGAAGTTTTGAATTCAACTTATGGGAGGAGTAATAGAAAGGAATTGTGACTCCGGTGTGTGTGACCAACTCATTATTTCTTTATTGAAGAGAAAAGTGCATTCTGTGTGCATCATTTCCTTATAAGCTTGTAATCCTCTGATTTCAGGGCAGCTCCAAGCCTTAACATATACTCAGCACCAATCAAGAAAACATACTATAAAGAAGCTGTGAAAGCTCTGACCCAGAACCAATAACATAATATATACAAGAAAAATATGCATAACATTTAATATGGAGCATCATGGACTTGATTAAGCACAATGATGAGAACTTTTGGTACTGAACTAAAGTGCACAATTTATGAACATGGTCCAAAATAGCTCGGTTTCATCCTTTAATGCATAAAATTTCCAATAGAAGTGTGACGCAACATGCTTTAGGTTTTTTGGATCATCATGTGATTGGAATATTGGAATTAATTGCCATTCCTTTCTTTTAAAATCTAGATGACGCCATAAGGCAGACAATGGCAAGTAAAATCCTAAAAACATTTGTACTGATTTGGAATGTTTATCTGCAAAGTTGTCCACAAGCAGATATTTGCACACCTTAGGCATTTGAGCAATCTTTCACCAGCAGCAGCCTCTTGCAATGCCTCCACAGCAGCAAGCAGAGCCACATCTCTGTGCCTTAAAACCTCCTGCATCATTCGAAAGGGGTTTTCAATGACTACTAATTTATGTTTCTTTTTAATCTCTATGACATATAGAGGGCAAGTAAAGCACTGTACCTTGCCAAGCTTCACCAATGTTGAGGGGAGGGAATTCCATAATATTTTTGTTTCTGTCAATTTTTTATCATCCACCAAACCAAACACCACCGCAGGATCCAAAGACTTGCAACATTTTGCTGACATAGGGATTCTACACTTGTTGGAACTTTTGACTGATTTCATATCTATCCCAATATCTTTTCTTCTTGATTTAGGGCTTGAATTGTCCTCTAAGCTATCATACCCAGCACAAAAAACTGGAGAAACCTGTGAATGCACAAGTGTGAGGACATAAATTAGATAACACATATGCAACTTAAGAATACAATAACACGAGCAAAAAACAAGCCAAGAAACAAAATCCAGATGGACTCATGCAAATGATGAATTTAGCAAAGACTCTTTATATGTATTGGTGAGTACTCTGAACAAAGCAATCGATATTGGAGGTTGGACCTGGTACAATCTGCCAAGACCCGAGTGAAAGAAGGTGCATGTTGTTTGTTTTGTTTATCTAATTGCAAAACATGCATATAAAGAATGTTCACAATTTTTATTCACAGATCTATCAGCCAAATGAATTTGACACGAGACTCTGACTTCCACGAATGACGCAGTTCTAGCCAACTTAGCCTAAGTTTAGTTATATATACAACTCTTTCAAGAAATGGGCATGAATAAGTAGAAAAAATCTTGTTTAAAACTTGTTCAAGTCAACCACTATATATATATTTCTCCAATCCAGCTAAAATCTGCATGATTATTGGTTCATTTTAGCTCAATGACATATATTTTTGCACTCACACGTACACTTCGACTACGACCAGTTGGTTTCCTCCCATGCTTGATAATCCGGGAGTCAGAAATGTCTCCTCCATTCCAGCTTCTTCTCTTGAATGCCGTCACAGATGAGGACGAAGATATTGTACTTTCTGTATCGCTATCTTTGTCGACTGAACCTGAGCTAATTTTCTGATACGACTTCATTACATCAGATGATTCGCTCGCGATATCGAAAGTTCTAGACCTGCAGGCTTGTCTATGTGTCTCTTCATTTGATCTGGCCCTTGAAGTACTTTCAGAACGAAACATTTCTTGCGGCTTCTTATCCATGTCCATCGAAAACAAAGAATCAGAAGCCCGAGAAACATTCGCCAAACTTTCTATGGCAACAAGATCTTTGGGATTTCCAATGCAGGAACGCCGGCCTGGGACCAGCTTCACGCCCTTGAGCATTGGAACTGGATACGCTCCCTCCAACTTTTCGACATATATTAACTGCCCAAGTCGCAATTTATTACAAAGAACCATGTCATCATTCTCGTGAGGCAGAGATACATACATAGAATGCGAAGCATCAGAAACCTTCAAGTAGAACCCTTGGTTAGGCCAAATATCATCCTCTGCCAATATAGGAATTATGCTTCGAATTTGCAACATAACAGGTTTACAATCCTCTGGCACCTTTTCATCAACTGCCATATCTTCAAGAAGCTTCACAAGAACCCCAGAGCTCACATTTGCCATCTCCTTGAATATCCTAAAGAAGAAAAATAAAGAAACAAAGGAACCCAAAACTTTCTTTACGCGATTAGGTACAGTAGTTGTGAAAATAATGAATTTTTTACGAGTCATTAGGAAGAAACCATCGGCCTGATTGGATAACCCAAAAATGTGAAATGGGTCAAAGAAAATGGATCTCAATGGCACGGGAATTCAAAGAAAATGGAACTCGATGGCGCTGGAAATTCAAAGAGGAGGGTGGTCTAAGCCTGTGGAACAGCGAGGACCAGAAAGAAGGATGGTTTAGAGGAAATTGTGTGGTTCTTAATAGGATTTGTATGCAAATAATTTGCACAACTCCGCTTTTTTCTCTGGAACGAAGATTGCGGTGGTGTTAAAGAATATATTTCTCCAAGTCAAGGTCCTTCAAATTCTTAAAAATGGCCATGGAAAGCGGGATTTGGACGATGCAGTTAAAACCGTTCAGGGATTGGAGGTAATGGGCTGTGTTCGAATGGGCCGAATATGGGTTGGATTATTGGGCCAGGCTGGTCCCCGTTGGAATATTGAGATGTTCTCGTCTCAATCTATCTCATCTCAATATTTAAATATTTTTTAAACATAAATATTTTTAAATTTTAAATTTTTAAATTTTTTCATTTATTCATTATCTATTCATTATGATTTTTCTAAAATTTCAAATAAAATATAAAAAATAATTCAAAATTTTTAAATCTCAAAATAAAACTAATATTAAAAAAAAAAATTATTCATCGTTCATTTTCTTACCATCTTTTCATTATCTCATAATGTGATATTAGATGATATGTTTATAATTGAAATATAATAAATAATATTTAATCATCTAGTATCACATTATGAGATAATGACAAAAATTAGAATGATGAATAATATTATTTTTAAAAAAATTATATTATAATAATATTTTATCTTTATAATTTTTTAATTCAATTTTTTTCTTTTCTTTTTCAAAATCTAGAAAAAATATTTAATTTAAATAACTTTATTACTATTTACATACTATTTTATTATTATTAATAAATTTCTCGTATCACTTCATTTTATCTCAACATCTAAATTGAATTCTGACAACTTATAAACGGATTTCCTGGGTGGGGTATTAAAGGCGTTTATGGATAAATTAAAAAAAATAAAGACGACTAACAAGAAAACGAGTATTCTAGATTTCGAATTTTTCAACCAAACGTAATTAAGTAGAAAGTGTAATTATATTATTTATTATAGATTTTAATGGGAAACATATCGATTCATGTAGTTAACGTCCAAAAACGTCAGACATCTTAAAGGGGAGGAGCATATATCGCCGACCCAGTTAAGGTTGTATTGGGCTTAGATCGGTGTTTTGTGGGGTCCTAGCAGTAGTTCAGTGTGATTATACAATGTCTGTATGTACATCTGAAATATTAAATAGTAAATAAATGTAAGGAAAATAAAAAAAAAATAAACATATAGATTTTTATAATTTGACACTAAATCTACGTCTATAAAGGTTTGTAAAAGGGAGAATCCATTCTAATTATGGGTGAAAATTTAAATCGAAAAATTAACCTTAATCGGACTAGATTGGACCGTTTCTTATATTGTGAAAACTAGTCAAACTCGATCTGATTTCAGTTTCGTAGTTAAAGAGACTAGATTGGACTGGACGTTAGGAAAAAATATATGTATAAAAATTAATTTTATATATTATATAAAATATTTTTTATATATAATTATATGTCACATATGAAATAATTTTATATTATAATTTATAACATAAAATATTAATTTTAAATATGAACATTTGTAATTTGTTTGATTATATTTATTTATAGAAATTTTCTTTTATGAAATTGAGATTTAATTAAAACTGAAAAAATTAGACCGAACCGGACCTGAACCTGACCTGAACCTATAAAATCAAAAGTACCGGTTTAGGAAGGTAACATGTGCTGAATCGGTTCTTAAAAATGCAAAACCGATATAACATGTTCGGTTTAAAAAATTCTACCAAACCGGACCGATTACACCCCTAACATAAATTTTTTATTTACAGTCTCTCATAATCTCTTATT